>NW_005054389.1:1976573-2006887 GCF_000277835.1 Geospiza fortis
ACAGTGAAAGTGGAATGTGTAACTTCTTTAAGGACGTTTAGAGTTTTATTGATACCTGAATTTGCATTTTAGAAGTCTGTGTGCCTCCTCTGGAGATTGTTCCTTGTTGTTTCTGATTTCCAGAGTGGACTGACGCCCCTCCACCTGGCTGCCCAAGAGGACAGGGTCAATGTAGCAGAGGTTCTGGCTAACCAGGGAGCTGCTGTTGATGCACAGACAAAGGTATGAACACCACTGTCACATGAAATATTTCCTTCCAGGGAGCCATGAGCCTCCAGACAGGGCTAGGAATTGATTTCAGGGTGAAATCGCAGCAGGGAAACATTCCTTGCAATAAATTATTGCAGAATATATTCTGAAAACTGAAGATACATAAACTTGGGTGTTTAATGTCAAGCTCAGCCTTTGAGCAGTGAGCTTGTTTCTTGCCAAATATTTAGATCAATAGCGGTTTAGATTGTATCCTAGTACTGTGCTTCACTGAAGGTAAGTGGGATTGGTCTAGTTATTGAGTAAGGGAACTGTTGTCTAATGTGAAATACATATATGCAGTGGTGGTCCATTTCAAATTTACTTGCCTAGAAATAGTTTTGCCTAAATATTTGGACTCCTAAGTAAGAGACCTGGATTTTCAAGGTGCTTGGGGGTGGCTTTCGAGACCCCCAGCAATGACACCTCCCACTTCACAGTATTTGTTTTTAAGTTCCATGTCCTGAAGCAAAGACCCTTTGCAGAAGAGGTTTTATGCTCCCTAATGGGGTACAGTGCTCAGAATTTAATGATAATGATCTCAGTGTTGATTGCACTTATATTCCTCATGCACTGTCTGAATCTTGGAGACGTTCCTTTAGCTGGGCAAGAAATCAGTTGGGATCAAATACTTGGGCTGTAGTGGATCGAATCAGCTAAATGCAGCAGGTCTCACAATCTGAGCTGCACTCTTTTGCAGAGGAGT
This sequence comes from Geospiza fortis, assembly GCF_000277835.1. NCBI lineage: Eukaryota > Metazoa > Chordata > Aves > Passeriformes > Thraupidae > Geospiza > Geospiza fortis. The sequence continues at coordinate 1,977,529 of NW_005054389.1, forward strand.
AGCTTTCACAGCTCTCTGCCAGGTGTATGCCACAAGTTAGGTGCTGTGCTTGCATCCCAGGAATGTCCAGGTGTGTCAGACTGCCCAGCAATATTATCACATTACACTGACAGCTCAGAAAGGTCTGAGTCCATCATCATGTCTGGCTGCAGCTCAGCTGATTATAATCTGTGGCAGAGGGAAAAGTCATTGTTATCTGATTTCTCTACAGTGTAATTCCAGCTGTACTGACTGCTGATTTCAGTAACATTATCCTGACGTAAACCTGAAAGAGTTTTGCTAAAATCCCAGGAGCTTCTCCAGGTTTATACTTTTGTAACATATCCTCAGTCTGTATTTTAAAGAAGAATCAGTCAGGGTTTTTATCTGTCAGATCACCCAGTAACAGGTGAGATCTGCCCTGGTTCATTCTTTGCAATTTCCTCAGATGAATGTGGTTGCCTTCCTAGAGGTAGTTTCCACCTGGTGTTGGTTTCAGTAGCAGGACATTGCAGAACCTGTTCTTTGGACTTGGCCAGAGCTGAATCACCTCCCAAGCCATGCAACTCATCTGAGTCTTTGCCTCTGCCCCTCTGTGCAGTGCTCTTGGCTGTCCCACAAATAGCAAGCACTCTGAGGAGACATTTATACTGACAGGTGCAGGCAGACACACGTGTTTGCTTTGCTGGCTCTCCACTGTCCAAACAGGATCCCAATCTGGGCTGCAGTGGCCTTTTAGTCACATTAGGGTGGTGGAAACATCTGAGCTACTGTCACAGCTGAGAGGCAGGCAGGGCATGTCTGCTGGGTCCCAGGGACAGCCTGGTGCAGCTGCAGGAGCTCTGCACTCAGCTTCAGAAAGTGCAGTCATATTTGACTGTGTGCAACATGATCAGTAATAGCAATATAAGTCTAAAGAAGACAGAAGTAAATCCCTTGTTGTTCACCCTCATTCCTCAGTTATATGTGTAACTAGTGTGAATAAAGAATAGTTTCCCAGTACACTCTTGTTTCCATGGGACTGCCCCATAATTGTTGGGAAGTGGCTCAGGGACTCATAAGTCAGGTTGTATTTAAGCAGGACTGCTTTGGGCTGTAAGAAGTCACCTGTCTGGGGAAATTCTCCATCCTGTAGGCTTCTGTGGGGAAGAGCATCCACAACGTCTTGTCCTCCTGTTCCCCCTACTAGTTAGTGCTACTAGTTGCTGCTCTCTGCTGTAGGGCACTGTCTGCTCCTCAGGAGGAGAGTGCCCACGTGCCTGGCAGGACTCTGTTAGAGTGGAATGAGTCAATGCTCATGCACTGGCATGGGCTTGGTGCTTTTCCACGGGCTTCTGCAGGGTCCCATCTGCTGGGTTTGTGCAGCAGTGAGCCCTGCAGGCTCCACAGAGTCAGCCACGTGGAGCTGTCTGCCTGATATAAGGATATATCCTGGGATATGAGGAAAGGGCCAGTGCAGTACCGAGTGTTTTATCAGGGAATTGTTTCTGGATAAACTGATGGTCACCCGAGTTCCTTCCTGAAAAACCCTGAATTTCTACAGTGAGGGAAAATTGTTATGCTGTAAGAAAGGCCATACTTTGACCTCATGTTCTATACAGTGAAGGTTAGATGATTACCCTGTAAAACAGCAGCCCTGCAGTTACAAGCTTTCCCATTTAGATGGATTAACTGTACGTTCTGCCTCTAAAACCAGAGGCACTGGGGGACAAGATAAGCAACAGCTGAGTTGGCTTTGGAGGCACTGTTGCTATGCTTGCATGTTTGCACAATCCTGTCCAGCATGTCCAGTTGGGATTCATTCCTTTGGACACACAGCAGCAGAGATGTGGCCATCCGTGCCTTAGAAGTCAGTGAAGCAGCACAGCTCAGAGTGACATTTTATTGGGGATCTCTGCTACCAGCAGTGTCACCACGAACCTTCTGTTTTCTTCCCTCCATTTCACATCCATGTGCTTCTCTTACCTCAGATTTTGGGGCATGGATGACTGTTCAGCAGTGCTTTTTTTTTTTTGTTGGTTTTAATTTATTTTCCCTCCTTATCCAATTTCTCATTTTCCCAGGATAAGCAAGCACAGATTGTGTCACTCCAGCCCGGTACCTGTCAACAGGGGGAGAACACTCCATGTCATTTAACTTAATATCACTAGGTCATTGAACTCTTGAATAGGGACCAATGAACTATCATCTTCCTCGTCTTTAGTCATCATTTATATATAACTTACCCTCCCTGGGGAAACATGTGGAGTCTGCAGTTCTGACACATAGGGGTTCTGACCCTGCTCACATGCTGGGGAGTCTTCAGGTGGTTAAAGGAGAAGATGGGACAGAAACACATTTTGCATCTTGAAGCTGTATCAGGGAAGGAAAAAAAAACATCAGAAAATCACTTGTACAGGGGATTAGTCTGTATGATTAGGATCAGTTCTGGCTGTTATGAGCATTTTCAGAATTGCTCTCAGAAGTGAACAATTGCATATGTGGGACTCTCTTGGGGTGGTTTCCCTCCCAAGAAATTTTTTTCCTGACCTTTGTAGTAGAAAAAGGCACGAAAGGAAGGATAGCTTCTGGTTATGAAGTGCTTTTATTAATAGTGTTGTGGGATCCTTCTGGTTTTGCTGCATCAATTAACTAAATAGCCTCTAATCCCAGAGCTGCAGGAGTCTAAATCAATGCTGAAGTGTAAACAGCACTGGTGCAGCAGGCCAGAACTAGTGCCTGAGAGGCCATAAGACTGATTCTACCACTTGAAAATGAAATTTTGTTAGGTGGTTTAAACTCAGCCACGTTAGAAAATACACTTCAGGTGGTAAAGTTTGACATGCTTCAAAATCCTTCACATTTAGAAAGCTTTAATATTTGAATTTGGTGTTCACAGAAGGCATGTTAGTGTCCTGGAGCAAAGGCAGCAGCTCTTGTCTATTCTGACATTGCATTTGTTTGCCTGAATTTAGGTGTGCTAAAGAGTTTTTGGTGCTGAAAATGTGCTGTGCAGTATCATGCTTAACACAAGGCATGCTCATCCATTCACAATAATATTGGGAGGTGAAAATCAGTCTGGAGCCATGGCTGTGAGCAGATATCCCTTCTCTGGTGGTCATGCTGAGTGCCAAAAGCTGTCCTGGTACGTGTGATGTTGCTTTTGTTTCAGGGCTTTTGTGCTGGTAGTTGGCACGAGTAAATATTGTTTCATGGCTCAGCAGGTCCCCACATGTCATTTTTCCACTGTTTATCCCATTGGAGAGTGTGGTTGTAGGATACAGCAGTACTGTGATGGCCTGGCAGAGGAAGACTGAGAGAAAAGTGCAGCTTCAGTCAAGGATGAAAAGCAGGGTTTGGAGTTTTTATTTCAGTCAGTCATTACACTGCTTTTGGTGTTGGGGCTCCCCTGGGGTAACTGATGGTCTCCCAGTCCCTGGCTGATGACTGTCTGGAGAACAAAGCCAGTATTAAACTGCCTTTTGTTTCTGAAACTGTAGTTTCGGTAGGAGACAATGGTGGCTCCGAGGTCACAATGTTCTTTTGCAGGTTGAGCTGGGATTTTTATTTCAGATTTTTTCAGGTCTGCCTGCTTTGTTCTGACAGGAGCCCCATAGCAGCCTGAGATCATAACAGTGATGCAGCTTTTCCACTGGAATATCTAATTCTCAGATGCAGGAAGAGATAAGAAGGCAGGGAGGGAGGGAGGGAAGTACTACTGAGAAAAATCACTTTCCTACAGCACAAACACTCAAATACAGGTCTTCAGTATATCTTCATGGTGCATTATCTGTCTCTCCTTGGCTCTTTGTATGTGCTCAGTTGTTATCAAGAAGTTTCTGTGGAAATTTCCAGGCTGATAATGTGCAATAATGAACCTTTGCAAGGTACTGCAACATGTTAGGTCCTGATTCAGCAAGGCAGGGAAGTGTCTGTGTGTGTACACCTAGGTCGGCCTGTTTCATTCAGTCAGGCCTTTGTGATCTTTGGATCTAAAGCAATTTCTAGCCCTGTAAACAACAATGCTGTAGCTTCATTGTCTGACATTTACAGCTGAAAAACAAAAACTGAGCAGCTTGAGAGTCAGCATGACTAGAAAGATGCAGTAATTCAAGCTGTTAAGATTCATGGTTATTGCCAGTGGAGGATGTTAAAGTAATTCACTGACATGATATACAAGACTTGTGATAATTCCCCTCAAAAGTAAAAATTGAAGGGCAAGAGAATAAGGGATTTTTATGTGTTCCATTAGAAATAAAAAGTTCAGTATTTCTGATTTTCTTTTTTCTTGGCACTTATTCTTGTAGCTTTTGATAAACCCTTCCCAGCTGCTAACTCCCCTGGTGCTGCTCATTCTTTAAGACAGCCAGAAGGTGATGTCTGTTAGAGCTGTGTTAAACAAAAGCCCTAGTTTTCTTGGAAGTAACTTTTTCAATATTAGGCTGCCTCCTAAATCCCTTAGTGCTTTGCCAGTAATTATAACTAAGCCTGAATGGCTGTGCAGAAATTTATATAATTGTGAGCTGGGTTTTGTTGTTCTGTTTCTGCTTTTGGTTTTGGGGTTTTTTTTAATGGGGTTTTTGTTGTTTTGGGGTTTTGTCTGTTAGTGGGTGGGTTAATTATTAATATCTTTTGAAGCAAAATATTTTTGCCTCCCAGGCACCTTTCTATAGACAATGAAAGTAGCAAGCTCAAGTAGCCTTGAGAATTTGCTGCCTTTATTGTTAATTTAATTGTGTAATTGCAGAATCTGCCAGTTGGAGTGTTTCAGAGCAGTCAGTAGAATACCTTGGTTCACGAGGGGATCTTGGGGTACAATTGCTGTGCCTTCCTGAGCTGGCAGGAGCTGGGGGCAGGAACCTGAGCTCTCACCGAGAAGTTGAGGACATCCTCCCCAGGTTTCAGGCACTGAGAGGGCATTTTGCTGACCAGTTTTACTGTGGCCATGCCCTCAGTGTCCGTGCTGCTGGCTGGGAGCAGGAAGATGTCCCGTGCTGAGGGCCAGCCAGCCGTGACACGGTGTCACATCTCTGTCCCTCTGCTGTCAGCGGCTGCAGGCCCAAACAGGACCTGACACGAGGTGACCACAGGCTACAGCAAACCTAAAAGGGAGCTCCCAGGACCCTCCAAGGACCTCAGGCAGGGGACTGGTGCTTTGCCACCAGGCTCAGCAGGTGCCCACAAGGCTGCTGGGGACATGTGCGGTGCCCGTGGCAGGAGCTGCCTTTCAGTGCACACCCCTCCAGCTGCCACACACAACCAGAGCTTCAGAGGAGCCTCCTGCAGATCCAGCTGGATTGTGACCCTGGAAATGTCATGATTTCCACTGTTAATTGGGAGGAGAAGGAGGAAAAGTTTTCACTTAGTCTCAGATTTAAACAGCGGACTGGTCAGGAGTGACAGAGAGCATCAGTAGTTGCTCCGCCAGCCATTTTTGTAGGTACCTCATGTAAGTCTCTGTGTACCATTTCTAGAAGGAAACTGTCATTGCACTGCAGTGATATGGGGGGTTTGAGAGCTCCTTTTTCAGCATTCATTGTTACAGGCTGGAGAGGAGCCTTCTCTTCAAAGGGAAAGCTGAGATCAGCTGGTCTTGACTCTCTGATATGCTCCAGATTTTAATGTTTTAGGGTTATTCACAGGGGGTTCTTGGCAGGTGGTCCTTGACTTTGGATTTCATCTCTCCAGTTGGTTTTATGCTGACTTTTTTTTGTTTGACCTTGCTGGTCATGTTAAGAGGCCTGTATATTGAAGAGGGAGAAGGGAATTAAGATTTTGCGGGACAAGGTCTCACAGCCTTATTTTTGTACTGTTTTTTGAACTGTTTTGATAGCTTGGCCATCCTTTAATCTGAGTTTATCTTTGACCCATGTAGAGGCAGGGGCTGTAGAAGCTGTATGTGAAGTATGTGACTCTGAGTCATCCTTCTGCTGAAGAATCAAGACTCTGGACAGCCCAGGGAGCCCTGTCAGAGAGTCAGACTCCAGGCACTCCTAGGAACAGGAAGTTATTTGGCCTAGACTAACAGTATCTGTAAGATGAGGTCCATGTGTTCAGTTCATGATTACGTTTAAGCTACTGCTCCAGTTCTTACCACTGTGGGTTATTATTCTGTGCAGGAAAAGTTCCTTGTAGTCATTTGGCATCTGATCCAATGTTCACATAAGTCAGCAGAAAGTTTCATTCTGCTGATGCCAATGGAATTTCAGTTCATTGCTGTTTCTGGCACTGATTAACTCATCCTGGTTGTCAAAGTTAGTGGTTTCTTTAGATGGCAAAGGGTATATCATTAACTGGATACGAATGGCACACCTGAATTTAAAGTAACTGTTACAGCTGCCATCTCCTAGCCTGTGTTAATACAACTGAAATTAGATAACCTTGTGTGAACCACGCCATAGTCCAAGGGAAATGGTCAGTAACCTGCAACACCACCTAGAGACACACACACACGTCTGTGGGTTCAGATGGGATCCAGCTGAAGGCACTGAGGGAGCTGGTGGAAGCACCCACTGAGCACTTTAGGTGACTTTCATGAGAAGTGTGTTTTTTTCCAAGGCTAGAGGATTTTTCACATAGTCCAAAGAAATAAAGCTTAATGGGATTTTTCCCATTTCATGCCTGTTTGCTTTTTCTGATTATTTTTTTTTAAATCAGAGCACGTGTGGGATATCCCCCTTTACTAACTGCCGATGTTCATTCTAGATGGGATACACTCCTTTGCACGTTGGCTGCCACTACGGAAACATAAAAATCGTCAACTTCCTTCTGCAGCATTCTGCAAAAGTCAACGCCAAAACGAAGGTGAGTGTCCCAGCTGTCCCCGGGGGGGCTGCCCTGCTGTGTGTGTGTGTGTGCTGTGCCCACCTCAGCCTTGCCTTTTCTCCCTCCCTGTGCCTGCAGAACGGGTACACGCCGCTGCACCAGGCGGCACAGCAGGGGCACACCCACATCATCAACGTCCTGCTCCAGCACGGCGCCGCGCCCAACGAGCTCACTGTGGTAAGTGCTGGCCTGGAAAATGGGCCTGGTGGGACAGGAAAAGAGCAGAGGAAGCCTGTTTCCATCACCACCGCATCCTCTGTACCATCATCTCTCCCAGAGAGGTTTGATGAGAGAGAGAGAGAACAACAAACATCCAAAAACCTCCTCATTTTCGTCGCATTTCATCCCACTTACATATCCTACCACCCAAATATTTATTTCCACCAGAAAACGTACACAATTTTTATTTTATTTTACGTTCTTCTGTAATTAACCAGCAGTTCCTACACTTCCCCTTGCTAACGTTCAACTTGTGTTACGAATGTTTCAATTGCTAGAATGGAAACACTGCCCTGGCCATTGCTAAGCGACTTGGCTACATTTCAGTTGTTGACACGCTGAAGGTGGTGACAGAGGAGACCATGACTACAATTGTAAGTACAGCTCACTTCAGTAGGGAATGGAAGAATTTTTCCAATGCCAGAGTATGACTATAACTAAACTTTGTGTAGTTACATGACTACCAAAATTCCAGTCACCTATTTCTTTTTAGCAGTATAAAGTCGATCTTAAGTGAAACATAAGCTATTTTTAAAGTAGTAGACACTGTGAGGATGTGCACAGAAAGAGGCCCAACTGAGCACAAAATGGCCAGTGTAAAGGACTGGTCACAACTGCACTGTTTTTCCCCACAATGTTTGTCCACACATCTTGTTGTTTAGGGAACAGTTTTGCTGCTGAAAAGATGTTCCTATAGGCTTGTGTAAACAGAAGCTGCTTGAGAGCATTTCCCAACCATCTGATGCTTAATGGCTTGAATTTGACCTAAGAGAACCCATTCCAGTATTTTAAAAAATGGTTGGAATTTCCTTGAAAGCTCCTCATTGTGTGGTTCCTGGCCCCTTCCATGGGATGGTGAAAGGCTGTATTCTGCAAGCAGCCACAGCCAGCCCCTGAAACCCCAAACACCCATTCCCTGATGTGGATGAGAACTCCAGCTTGTGTGTCCTGCCTCTCAGGAGGCATTAGCCAGGAGACATTGAAGGGACTAGCAGTGGTCAAACATTGCCTGCTGTCAGAAACATTCACAGAATCCAAAATATTTCTCAGAAGGATCTTTTGTTCACTAATGTTTTGCCAAATTGCTCTCTGAAGAAGTTTTCTGAGGCAAGGTACCTCCATGCATTACCATAGTAATAAAGCCCAAATTGGGTCTGAAGAACATAAATTCAGAATATTGGCTTTCAACAACTATTTTTCTTTTTCTGATTAGAAAGATAAAATGCACATGTATGTGTTTTTAGACATACCAGGGGTGGAAAACAGTTACTGTGGGTGTTCCATGCTTTGTCATTGCCCCTTTGTGTGGTCTCTGTGCAAGCAGGTGGGTGCAATATGACGAGCTTTTGGGATGACAGGCAGATTTTAGTTCTGTTTACTGCATGCACCTTTTCTTCCTATGACTTTCCTGGCTGTGGTTTCAGGAGTTTACAGAAAATCCACCACACAAAAGATAAATTTCAGAACAGTAAGATAGGAAGGAATATGCTAGAAGATAATGCTGATTTTTTTTTTCCTTACACATTTTCTCTATGTTTTCTCAGGAATAAATTTCTCTTTAGAAAGATTACAAAACATTTTTCCACACAGAAGAATTTGATGGAGAATATTATACAGGATAGCAAAACTTGAATGACTACCTATTATTCAGTTAGGTAGCAGCAGGAAAAGCACATAATTATGCTAAAATCTCTCAATAGCACAAGGCTGTTCTTGGCTTTCAAAACCAAGAAGCTGGGAATATTTGTCCTGCATAAAGTGACTGACCATTTATCTTCTGCAGATGAAGAGTAGAGAGATGGTGGGTCAGGCTCTGAATTGTGCTGGAGGAAATGTTTGATGCTGAAAAACCTATGCAACCTCAAATACCTACTCTCAAGAGAGGCCCAGAAATCATTGCCATTAAAATCAGAATATGCTGCTTATCAGTGTGTAATTTTGGGAGCTTGGAAGTCTAGATGTGAAATCTGATTTACAATTGAGGGTTTTAAAAATTCAGTTTGACCGCTGAGACTTACATTTTGAGGCTTGTAGCAGAACAACTCCCAAAGCTAAATTTAAAGGCATCAGGGATGAACGTAGCTAATTTTACTATAATTTATACTCAAACACCAATTAAAAAAAAATAATCCAGTCAGACCTGGTAAAAAGTCCAGTGATTTTGCTGGTTTAACAATGTTTTTAAAAGCTTTGTAATTTCCATAAAATGAATTGCATGAGGATTTTTGTAGGTTTTGTAATGTTTGAGCATGGAGGAGCTCTTCTGCCTCTATCAAGTGATGGCAGTAACCTAAGAAAGATGAAATGCCAAGTGAGTACTCATTATGCCAGAGAAAAACTGAAATATTTTAAAATAAGTGAAAATGGAAAGGCTGTTTTGCCCTCCTGAACTTCTTAATGATTTCTTATTTGCATATGAAGCATGAGAAGTAATGATGGCTAAAAAAATGCAATCTAAAATCCCCATAAAGATGGGAGTGGGTTTTTGTTTGAGGTTAGGTTTGGTGGGGTTTTTTGTTATTTTTGATGGGTTTTTTTTGTGTGCGGGTTTTTTGTGGTTTTGTTTTGTTTTGGTTGGTTTTGTTTTTAATTCCACTGCACTCCTTGAATGATATCTCTGCAGAAGTTCTGGTCTGACCCAGACCTCTACCAGTGGTTGTTGTGCTGGAAAAGTGAAAAGTAGATGTGTATGTCATTCTCAGGATAGAGGTATTCTAGGAACAGATTTCAGGTGCATTCAGAACTTTATTTTTCTGCTTTTGTTTTTCTTTTTATGGGTCTTTGAATCTGAATCAATATAAACATAGGGATAAAAACCATGCAACCACTTCTGAGTGTCTTTCATGCACAAAGCCCTTCAGGGATATCACTTAGCCTGCATGTGGTTACAATTGTTCTTATTTGTGGGGAAAACACACAATTCATGCTGAGGCACCTCTGAAAAAAATTCACATAGGTTCAGCTGCTCCCAAATTGCAGAACTCTTCTGATGTCAAAGGAGAAAAACTTCCCTCAGAAAGTTTGGTTTTATTAGAGATGACATATTAGTCTCTTAAAATTTAGATTATTACCTAGAGTCCTTATTAAGCCCCTAAAATGAAGTTCATTTCAGTATATGTTATTTTTCTTTTGATATCATCATCTAAGCTTTCTGCTCATGCTTTTTCTGTATGACAATCTGAACATAGTTTAAAAAACAAATACAATATTGCCAATTCTGTAGTTTTTTTAATTTATAGTTCAATGCATCTTTAAAATAGGAAGTGAAAAGGAAGCTAAAAATTCTGTTGCTTTTCTAACTCAGATAAAAATCTTAGCTCACATTTACTTTTAAAAATAAACAGAATTTTGAGAAAAATTATGCCTGCATTCTAAAATTACTTTTTTTTTATTACAGACTGTTACAGAAAAGCACAAAATGAATGTACCAGAAACCATGAATGAAGTTCTTGATATGTCTGATGATGAAGGTATTAAAAATTTTAGATTTTTTTGCACTCTTTGTGGTTGTAAGAAATGTCTGTTTAAAAAACCCAAGACTAACACACATTATTAGTTGGATATGGTCATTGCAATCTGTTATTGTTGTACATTGATTTTTGTTGACACATCAATAGTGTGTGCTTTTCTTTAATTGTTTTGTTTATTTAAATCATGCAGTGCGTAAAGCCAATGCCCCTGAAATACTCAGTGATGCTGAATATTTGTCAGATGTTGAAGAAGGTATTTGTGCATTTTTGTATTGCACTGATATTTAACTTAATCCTCTTCCTTTTATTTCATCTGTCTGAAAACTAATCCTTTCAGATAATTTTCCTATTATCCCACTAACAATAACTTCTGCTTTACAATTAAGAGTGCTTTCAAAAATTCTTTGAGCTATTGCTGATAATCCTCTAACGTTTTTTCTGAATTTCTTATGATTTTTTGATCAAATTACCTTCACTTTCCTGGAATAATCATTTTGCTGCTGCTTCTATAAAGTTAATAAATGTTTTATTGTTTGAACTGAAAAATGAAATATTGGACAAGAGGGTAAGATATCAAAATATTTTGGAAGAAATGACTGATAGTCGAAGTCAATGGCAGAAAGAACAAAGTTATTGGTTTTTTTTAAAGCAAATGACTGTGTTCAATTTTCTTGTTTTTCTTTAGTCAATCTCTCTTTCCTCATCCCTATTGATGTATTTACTTCTAATTTTCATAGCATTCAAGCAGCAAGGTGTAAAAGATATTTCAGTCCTTTGTGTGCAGCTCTTGTTTAATTCATGCATTGAGGCTTTTGGTTTGTTCCCCATCTGTCATTGTGCAGTTCCAAATGGATCATGTTCTTACCATACATACATGTTTCCCAAATAGCTCTCCTGGGCCATTGTCCTGCTCAAAACACTGCATTGTTTCAGCTGACAGGAACACTGATGCATAACAGTGTGAGTGAGCAGGGCAGGAATTGCTGTGTCCCTCTGCACAGAGAGGTGCAGACCAGAAACACACCCTGTGGGGAGCCTGGGTGCTGGAGCTAAAAATGTCAGTTGTAACCTATGGGATCCTTTTGAAAGCCAGATCTGTGGAGGTTTTTTCTAGTCACTAACTCTCAGTACAACAAAGACCAAACCAACAATTAGGAATGCAGGTAGTACAATTGGTTCCTTGCATGTTGCAGACTGCATTCTGCACCCATGTTGTTGCCAGGGGAGCTGAGAGAGTCATTTATACAAAACAGTCCTGCTCTGCATCCTTGTGTCTAAACTGGAGAGAGAGGTTTGATGGATGGATGGATGGGGCACTCAGAGTTGTGTTCAGAGACTCAGTGTCCCAGGGGAGACCAGTGATTTGTGCCATTCCTCAGGGGTTGGTATTGGAGCTGGTGCCATTTCACAGTTTTGTTGGCAGTGTGCACAGTGGGATCAGTGCACCCTCTGCAGGTTTGCTCTGTGGTGTGGGTGACATGCTGGAGGGAAGGGATGACACCCAGAGGGACCTGGCCAGGCTGGAGGGGTTGGACTGTGCGAAACTCATGATGCTCAGCAAGGCCAAGTGCAAGGTCCTGCATCCAGCCTGGGGCAATCCCAGGCATAAATGCAGGCTGGGTGGAGAATGGATTGGGAACAGCCCTGAGGAGAAGGACTTGAGGCTGTTGGTGAAAGAGAAGCTCAATATGACCTGGCAGTGTGCACTTGCAGCCCAGAAATGTCCAGCTGTGTCCTGGGCTGCATCCAGAGCATCAGGGGCAGCTCTCACCAGACCCCACCTGGAGTGCTGAATCCAGCGCTGGGTTCCCAACGTGAGAAGGACATGGAGCTGTTGGAGCAAGTCCAGAAAAGGCTCAAAGATGATCAGAGGGCTGGAGCACGTCTCCTGTGAAGCCAGGCTGAGGGACTTGGGCTTGTTCATCCTGGAGAAGGTTCCAGGGAGGCCTTAGAGCACCTTCCAGTACCTAAATGGGACCTATAGGGAAGTTTGAGAGGGACTTTTTACAAGGGCGTGTTCTGACAGGACAAGGGGAGTACAACTGGTACCATGGATTTAAGCTGAAAGAGGGTAGGTTTATATTCAACATTAGGAAGAAATTCTTCACTTTGAGGGTGGTGAGGAGCTGTTACAGGTTTCCCAGCAAAGATGTGGGTGCTCCATCCCTGAAAGTGTTCAAGGCCAGGCTGGATGTGGCTTTGAGCAACCTGGTCTAGTGGAAGGTGTCCCTGTCCATGGCAGCAGAGTTGGAACAAGAGGATCTTTAAGGTTCCTTACAACCCAGGCCATTCTGTGATACTGAGATGACAGGGTCTTTTTCAAATCCAGGCTGAAAGGGAGCACACAAATCAGATTACAGGTGTTTTGCAAGGCTTTTGATGAATTGCAGGCTTTGAGGTGATAACCACTGGCCTGTGTCTCTTCCCTGATTTGCAGATCTGTAAAGACAGCTGGTGACGCCCATCACTCAGTGCTAGTGGGGTGTTTGTATACAGAGCATCCACTCACACCAGTCAAAACAAATCTGTTCAAGATGCTAAGGCACTCTGACAAATCTCTGAGCCAGGGAGCTGATTTCCAAGTGGGAGAAAGGCACAAATTTAGCAAACAAATGCAAGCTCTCCCTGGCTTGGCTGGTGTTCATATCATCAGCCAAAACTCTTCAGTGAGACAGACTTGTTGAATGGCTTCTCAATGAGCCACAACCCTCAAGGTTTCTCTCATAAGAGAAATTGAAGACTTGGAAAGTAGAGACTCAGAGCTCGGGGACAAATGTCAGGAAACCATTTCCTTGTGTTTTATGTCTTGCTGTGCCCACTAAATAAGTATTTACATGGGAATTGTGTAATTTCTCTTCCCTGCTGAGGACAGTTTGGTTTGGAGTCAAGCTGGTTGAGAAGAGATTTTTTTTATTCTTTTTCCTAGACTGTTCTGGCAAGTCTGCCCAAGTGAGGTTAAGTGTTGGGAAACTGCTACACCGCAAAAAAAAAAAAAAAAAAAGTGGTGTTTTTTGAAAGATGTGAACATGATTTTGTGGGGAAAAGAAATGAGGGCTCACCTTCATACACAGCAGAGAATTTGTAGAAGAGCAATTCTAACGCACACTGAGCATGTGCTGTGCTTTTATTCTTGAAGAGATTGCAAATTTTACAAATGTAAACCTGAGAGTGGGAGAACTGGGACTTTCCTCTCGCCATCTCCATCTGTGAGCTGCCTCCCTGTTCAGCTGGGAGTCCCAGCCCTGTGTCCATGCCATGGGTCTGGGGGGCAGCAGGGCTCAACCGTGGTAAAGCTCCACTCCAGTTGTCTGCAGGAAGCCTGGAAGGAATCCCCTCCTCTGGAGCCGTGCTCATCCTCTAAGCATCCCTCTGGGCAGCTGCAGGAGCTTTAGTCTGGTGCAGGGAGCTGGAGCCCTGCTGTGCCTGCCCAGCCCTGCCATGAGCCCTGTCACTGCAGCCCTCCCTGAAGCTGCTGCTGCTGCCCCAGAGGGGAAGGGACAGCAAGCCATGGGAGCTGATACCAAGAGGAGAGAGACTGTGAGCAGTGAAGGGCAAAAAAAAGAAAATTCAATCCATAAGCCCGATCAGGTGTGGAGAGTTTAGACATTATCAAGAACCAGTTATCCTTGAGCTTTGACTTTATCTATTTTTTTTTTATTTGGCCTTCAGGAGATAACAAACTTTTGGGTGTAAACCAGGACACAGTTTTAAACCCATTTAATGGAGATGCCTGCCTCAGTAAGAATAAGTATCATGCTAATCAATCCCTGGAAGATTAGACAGATGTCCTAACAGAACATGAATGCACACTGCCTGATCCCTGAGTAGGTGCAGTTTGAGTGCATTTAAGACAGGTCAGAACATCACCACGCATGAAAAATCTGTTACTGGTCATTTTGGGAGGGGTTGATTTATTATATTTTTAAGCTCAGTTTTCAGAGTTTCTTTGGCTCCATAAAATTTCACAGGTTCATAAAAGTTTCAGTGGTTTAGTGTACTGGCTGTTCTCCATACTTTGTGAAACCAAAACCTTGGCTACCACTTGAAACATCCTCCTTTTCCCTGTGGCTCTACCTCTTCTGCCATCAAGACAACTCTGGACAGGCTGTGATGAAGGAGTGGCAAAATCCTCAGGTATCTTTAGCAGAGCCAAGTGACAAATGCTCATCTGGATCCCAGCCTATGATTAAATTTTGTCTGGGACTTTTCCCAAGCCACATGATGCCTTCTCTCCTGCTGCCAGAGAGCCTGTATTTCTCACTGGCCTCTAAAAAGAACACCTCCCCTGTGCTCCTGCAGTTCCCAGCTGTAGGAGACATGCTGGGGCGCCAGAAAAACTGGGAAAACTTGGGATGAGAAACATGATAAGAGGTAAGAAAAATATTCTTGGGGAGAAAAGACTAAAAACAATAGAACCTTCTATCCCAGAAAATAAAACCAAACAAATTGAGTGAGGGATAGGCTGGAACATAAAATGGGTGGCAAAGTGAGCAGCAGTGCTTGCTGCTCTCCAGAAGTCTAAAAATATGGGGCATCAGTGAAACCACAAGAGGCAGATCCAGCTTGAAAGGGCTGCTCCTCCTGCAGGAGGTAGTTGATTTCCTGACTCCTTGCAAGGGTCCTTGGTGTGGGGAGCATAAAAAATCTACACGAGTTCAAAGTGTAACTGGAAAAATTTAAAAAGGAAAAGCCCCCAAAAACGTGTTCATGACTTTACTCTTTCAGGTTTAGAAAACATGTGCTCAAGTCAGTGCCAGCTAGAAAAATGTCCTGGAGTACTTCTGCTGGTCCATGTCCCCATACTCTGCTGTGAAATGTGGCTGCTGTCTGAGACAGGGTGCACTAGAACTGATGGGCCCTTGCTTTGACACACTGCTGCTCTTTTTCCCTGGACTTTGAGCTGTTTCCTCTACTTGTGATAGCTGTGTTTAACCATTAGCAGGGACAGCACCCTTCTTCAACTTGTAGCCTGTTGGGAAGGGAAGGATGGCACAGGCAGCAAAGCAGTGCGGTGTCTGTTGGTGTTTTTTTCATCGATGCCTCATTGTTGGGCATTTCTCTATTGTTTTCATTCGGAGTTTTGTCTTCACTCTTCCCTGGGACCTTCTCCGCCGGAATTCCGTGTGCTGAGAGCAAACACCGTGCCCAGTGTTACCTGGAGCGCAGAGGATTAGGCTGCAGCACCTAATTAAACAGAGTGGGATTGCTGAAACGTGCACCACCCATTCTGCCCCAGCCTCCCACGATCACAAAACAATGTGTGGAATTCTTTGAAATCACCACTCCTAGATGCAGCTTTTCCTTTGATGAGAGCATTTCATCAGAGTAATCCTGCCCCGGCTGGATTAGCCGCAGAGCAGGATAACATCTGATGTGTTTTACAGCTCCACTGAATGGGGGGTTTGTGGTCATTCTTGCCTTTGACCAACGATGCCCTTAAAGAAAATGCCTCTATCTTAAAGAAAATGCCTCCTCTGCTCCTTACGGTGGCGTAGCGCTTGTCTTCAGGTATTGCAAGGACAGAAGTTTCCAAATTTAGTGGCTCGGTTGGTAGTTGCTGAAAGTCACCCGGATCTCTCGCCTTCCCCGTCCGCTTCTTCGCCTCCCAGGCTTCGGTCCGGTTTCCTCCCTGTCCCGCAGCCCCCCGCACCGGGGCAGGGGTTGTGCCCAGGCGGGGCTCCCTCCCCCGGCCCCGGCAGGGAGGGAGGGCGGGCGGAGGCAGCGCCTTCCCCGCGCAGCCCCGGCATCAGGTTACAGAAAAACTACACCCTCGCAGCACCCCTATTTACATACAAATAACTGGAGTGCCTGCATTTATGTCACCATTCAAGAGGCTTGCCAAGGGAGGCTGTAATCCAATCAGCAGAAGCTTTAAAGGGATGTCTGCAGAGTGATTAAAAAGGGATTTTTATTTTTTTTTTAAACTTAGTACTTTTCGTTTTGTTTCGTATTTGCAAAGAACTTTAATCTGAGTTGAGAGGACAAAGATGCACATGTCCTAAAATACATACGAAGAGATCAAGATGTTAAGAAGATCTCAGTTGTTGTGTGGAAAGCGAATATGACCCACAGGGATTAGTTTGCTTGTGCTGGTTTGGAGATTAAGTCTAAATCACTGCTTAAGGACTGATAGGACTAATAGGAATTCTTGGAAACACCAGGGGAAAAAATCTTATAGACCAGGCTGGTGAAAATGGCTTTCCAAAACAGTAAGACTTTTTAAAGTTTCGCTTGATGTATGATGTTTCTGTTTCGGGTTTTTGAATGCTTTACGGTGTATTGTGGACATTTTAGCTTTTTAACTATTGTTTAAAATGCTGGTTGCTGCTGGGCTGGAGGAGAAAGTTGGTCTGTTTGTTTGCCGTTTGCGAAGCAGTAGCTGAAGGGGTATTTTTAGACTTGATTGTTAGTTTAAAACCGGAGCTCGCCTGTGGTTTCCTGAGTTTAGTGAATGGAAACTAGTCTAAACTCCTTGAATGAAAGCGGGAAACGTGAGGCTGGGCTCGGGAGTCACTCACCTTCGGGATCGCGCTGTTGTTAAACTTCTCTGTTGTGCAGTTTAAACGTAACACACCTAAAACGTGTTCACAACAAAGGGGCAGAGTGGATATCGGCAAGCCGTGAGTTTGCGGGGAGCTCTCTGCTCCGCGCTGTTGTGGGAGCGGGGCGGGGGGGACCCCACACCGCAAAAGGCATATTTTGGACGTGCTCTGTCAATGCAGGAATGTAGGTTTGCATGATGTAATGGCATGCAAATGCTCCCCGCCGGGCAGCTGCTCCCTTAACCCTTTGTGGCCTGCCCGCCTCTCCCTACATCGAACTTTCCTTCCTCTTGGGGTTGTTTTGGATAAACCAGCTCAGGATCTCTTTCCATGCGGATGGCCGTGTCCCACGTGTGCCGGCCGTGCCCGGGGTCCCGGCGTTGTCCCCACCGCGGGGATGGGGATGGAGCAGGGGTCGGGCAGCGCTCACCTTCGCAAACCAGCCTGGCAGCGCCGAGTGCTTAATTTAAACAAATTAATAAATTTTAAAAAGTCCCGTCTTACATTCAAACTTCCAAAAGTATTGAGAAATACCCAAGGTGGAAGGCGGGCCTCTTCCTCCCCTCCTCAGCCTCCATTCGAGCTTGCTGCACTTTTCAGGGCTGGTGGCAAACACTCTGTATCTCACAGCCGGGGGTTGGTTTGGTTTTGTCGATTGGTTTGTTGTTTTGTTGGGGTTTTTTTTCCCCTCACAAGGAACGATCCAACTTTGTTGGCTCGGGCTTTTTTCTTTTTTCCATAAGGAAAGCAAAAGTGAGCGCAACGATGCAAAGTACAGAGGAACTCTTTAGCTTGCTGAGACGATTGGGCGAAAGTCATCCCTCGTATAACTTTATTGGCCTTACGTCAAGGTGGAATTTTGCTTCTTTCGTTTGTCCTCCAATAAAATTATTTTCTCAGGCAGACTCAGAGGGTGGATAATTAACATCCAACGTGGAAAGAGCCTTAGGGAAAGTGGGGGTGACTGGATTGATTCCTTATTGGCGAGCAGGGAAGGGCGTTATGACTTACTAAGCGCACAAACATCTGCCCTACGTGTAGCTCTGATTCCAGCCTGGCTTTTGTCCCGGCAGGTGAGGATGCAATGACAGGCGACACAGACAAGTACCTCGGACCCCAGGATCTGAAAGAGCTGGGAGATGATTCCCTGCCTGCTGAAGGATACATGGGCTTCAGCCTGGGAGCCCGCTCCGCCAGGTACCGTATTTGCTGCTTCTCTCATTCGTGTGTCACCACAGGAACAAGTCTTTACTCTTCCACACAGCACTGGAGTCTATTTTGAAGTGAATTAGAGGGGGTGTGCATCCTTTGAAGCATATGTTCATTGCAGTTTTATTTCATATTCTTTATTCATGTTGGCTTCTTATGGCAATGATACACAAAACTTAGCTATTCACTTTTTCTGGTCTCTGTTCATTGCTCTGAACATCTCCAAGGTACCTCTTTGCTAGCAGTCTGCAGCTGCTCTAGAAACTGATCCAGAGCAATCAGCAAAGCCTGGTTTCTTTTGGCTACTACTGGTCAGACTGATGCTCACAGTAGAGGGCTCCTTAATGGGTGTGTTTTGCTGAAGAATGTAAATGCCAGAAAAACTGAATGACAAATCATTTTGCTACTTGGTGCTTTTATTTCTTTAAAGGTGCTAGTGAGTAATCCAACTGAGAAAGACAACATTAAAAAAAATGCTTCTCCCTCCTAAAAAAAAGAAAAAAAAAGGCAAGTTTCCCCTTAATTTGTTGGAGGATTTATTTTGACAGGGAATGGATTACATGTTACTAAAAACAGGCCAAAGTTCCCGTGAACCTGATAAAACATTGTAACTTAATGTATTGTTTGACTCATGTTGATTTCAATGCAGGTATTTCCAGATCAACATTTTAGATTTTATTTTTGAATGTTGCTAAAGCCTTCAGTGTGTGTTGCTCAAAACAGTTAAAACTGTGTGAGCAGAGATTGCTTCCATAGTTGTGGATTTGCAGTGTAGTTACTGACAGTTGAATTGTACTGAAGCTAATAATTAAACCTCGTAAGCTGGAGCCCTGAGGGCTTTTTCCTATGCTGTAGTTGGAAGATCTGTTTTAAAAAGTGAGTTCATTGTCTAACAGCAAATGGCAACTCCCATAAGGTAAAGCTTAGATGTCTACCCTTCAGTCTTGTTTCTTATGGCTGCATTAGAAATGCAAGCACGCAGTGGAAATTTGCTCTTTAGTAGTCCCCAGCCATGTTGTGCTTGATTTACAATTTTTAGGGAAGTTAATAAGTATTTATGAGATAATACATTCATGAGAAATGCCAAGATGCTTTAAGTAGTCCATTAGCCAGAAAATCGGTAAATTAGATCTGAAGGGAGAATCTCGTGTCATAGTAAGCTGAATTAACAAAGTTGACATGCTGCTTTCCAGTCTGGTGTGAGCAGGGTGATCACACAGCCCTGCCACTGTGCTCAGGGCTGGAGCAGGGCACTGGGGATGCAGAGGGAACATCTCTGTGTGCAGAGCCCCACGCTGATTTACCTGACACCTTTCACCCCTCACAGCTCTCTTCTTGCACAGTGTGCAGGTGGGAGAGCAGATTGCACAGTCACCATCTGTTAGGGAGATCTGAGGTTCAGCCCCACGTTATCTTTTCTTTGAGAGGAATCTGATATTCCCATGCTTCTGGTTTTAGCAGTACCATTACTATTTGTTGCTGCCTAGCTCATTTTTTGCGTTGCCCATGTTATGCTCAGAGGAGACAAATACAGTGGTTTTTTTCTGTGAAGTATTTAATTTAGCAAAAAAAAAAAGTATTCTGTGGATGTATCTTACTGCTGATTCTGAGTGTAACATTAAGAAATGAACACATTAAATATATAAGCCATCCAGCCATAACATCTTGCTTTTCTTGTCTGATTCTTTGCTTTCTATTTCTCCTGTTTCTTTTCCAATGTAAATTGCTTTAGTCCAAAAGTCAGGTAAGAAGGCATGGCATCGTGTTACATCTCTCTCATCTTTCTGCTGCTGCCATTGCTCATCTTCATTTTATTTAGCATTGGAAAGTGACATGCTTTTATTTTGGGGAGCAGGGGGTTCAGCCCTAGAGAATATCCCTCTGTTATAACAAATATAACTTAAATTCTTTATGCCCTTTATCATGTAAAATTCTGCTTAACATATGCCTACAGTGTGTAATTAAGATCCCAGTTCTGCTTCCAGCACAAGAAGGAAACGTGTGCTAAGGGATTAGAGAAATTCAATTAGCAACTACTAAATGCATGAAACACATTGTAGAGTTCTGAGTGTGAGAAGTGTTGCTAGTTCAAAAGTGTAGTATGTTGGTGGATGTTGCTTTGTATTAATTCACGTTTTTTACTACTTTATTTTTTGTCACGTAGCAAGCATGTCTAGGCCTGCAGCATGTTTTTAGCACATACCATAATGTACCTTCCAGGGCTAAATGTAAAACACTCCTACGTTGGGTTAATTGCAACACGTTAAGAGTGATCATAGTTATTTCTGAATAGTTTAACATGCACAAAATAATTCCCAAACATCAGAATCCGTACTTAGTTGTCATTAAGCAAATTTATTTCTTCTTTCATTTCAAACTTATTACCCTTTCCTTTCTAACTATAGGGATAACTACGGTGTTTGTAACAATGCCAGAAGTGGTTCAGCCACAAAGAGAATGACATCACATAAAACTTGCTCTGAGTTAAACCTGCCTCAGCAACCTGAGCTCGGTGGGCAGGCACTGTGACCTACCCACAGCTCCCCTGGGACCGGCCCTGGTGGGTCGACTTCAGGATTAGGGCATGGAGATATTTATCAAAGTTCATCTAAATATTTGAATACACCTCTCTAGATTTATTCTAAAGCCACAACATTGCTGCCAAAGCAGTTAGCATCTGCTGAGATTTTGCTTATGCATATTGTAGGGAATATTTAACTATAGTCAAATACTTCTTATTCCATCTTCCTCCTTGTATTTATTTCACAGATGATGTATATTTTGCCATTTGATGCTATCCCTGGAAGTTGCATGTATTAATTTTTTTGTTTTTATTTTCTGTTCACCTCATTGTCACCCGCACTTTCTCTGATAACTGGTAAATACAACAGCCTCCGCTCCTTCAGTTCGGATAGGTCCTACACGCTCAACAGGAGCTCCTATGCCCGGGACAGCATGATGATTGAGGAGCTGCTGGTGCCAGCCAAGGACCAGGTATGTGCTGTGGCCCTGCCACAGGGTAGCTGTGCTTCATTTGTGCAGGGCCCTGCAGCGTGGAGGCCTCAGCTGTGCTTCCAGAGGCTCTGGCTGCTCTCTTAGCTGGTGAAGAGGGGCAGGAAAGGAGCTGTGGACAAGAGGTGGTGGGGTTGCCATTCTCTGGGTTTGATCCTGCAAGGGGCAGGCGGTGGGGCCCCAAACCAAAAGAGTCTTTAAGGGGCCAGTTATGTCTCTGAGTGTTACTGGCTGAGGTCAGTGGGTGCTCCTGTGAGGCTCCTGTGTGTCTTTAGAGAGCTTTGATAAGCTGGGAGCAACGGGTTTTACACTGAGCAACCTTTGTACTGCACAGGCTGGGAATTACTTTGCCTGCTCTGTCCACACGGAGGGGACTCCAACTGCTGTCCTTGTTTTTTCACTCCTGGGAAGAATTTGGCCTTGTAAAGATTAAGCTAGTATAGTCTCTTCAGTTTATATATCTTCCAAACACTTGTGCAATGACTAATGCAACAAAAGCAGCATCTTTTGACCTGATGAAAGCATGGGAAAGTCTTCCCAAGAGCTGGGGATGATTGAGTACAGTATGCTTTGTTTGTGAGTTCCTCAGCTTTTTCCTTGGTGGACTTGCTTCAGATTTCCAAATCTAACTGACTTACTCAAGAGTTTCTTGGTACACAGAAGTCAAAGACCTGCTAGGAAGCTGGATAAAAATTGGCATTAAAATCCTTACTTGGAAAGGACTGGAGTGGAGTGGAACTGTTGTTTATGCCCTGGAAGAGCATCAGGTGGATTGTAGTGAAACAGAGCTTTTCTGCTGCTGTTTTCACAGAGCATTCCTGCACTGGGGGGTTATTGATCTCAGAGGATATTTTCATGGGGAAAAGGGTTCATAGAGCAGCCCTTGTACGTTTTAAACCTTGATTGTATTAGTCTGTAAATTCTATTGTGGGATAAGCCATCCAGTCTTACTAGAACTTTTACACACAGTTCTGGTAGTATTATGAGAATGGCAGAAATTGGATTCTCTTTAGCAACAGAATGTTTATTATTAGATTGTTACTTTTAAGTGAAATGCTGTAAACCTCCAATAACCTTAATTTGTAACAGCCATCTAAGGAGAGTTTCCAAAGCTTGCATAGCAGTGATTTTGTGGTTTTCTTTGGTTTGAAGTCATAAAACAAAATCTGCAGCTACTGGCACTGGAAATTCTATGTCAGGGCTGAGTACCTAAAGCTGCTTTGAGAATTTCTAGTACTTAGACTTCATTAAGTGTTCTTGATATGGTGTAAATTTCAGAGGAGTGGAAGACTCTCCAATCGTAGAATATACTATATCAATTTATGATTCTGGCCATGTTTGTGATTCCCATTAAAGCAGATGGCTTGGATTGAGCAGCTAGGGTGCACATAACAAGGCTTAAAATCAGCTCTGTGCTTAACAACTCTCAAAGGATGTGGTACTGGGAAAAAATATCAGTCCTGTCTTGAGAGGTTGGTAAAGCCATGATTCTGTGCAAAACAAACATGAAAGCAACAAACTGGCTTCAATGGAAAGGGAGACCAGGTAAAACTTTCTGCCATGACTTCTCCAAACTCCATGTCCTGACACAAATATATCCATCCTCTGGAATTCCTGTGGCTTTCTGCCCAGCCCAGCCCTAGCTTTTGGCTGAAACAGGAGAAGTGCATTTGGGAGATGGAGAATATCCCTGCCCCTCTTTCTCATCCCTCTGTACGTTGATGGGCTCCTAGATAATCTCTGCTATGGCAGTAGAAAGCAGGGGGAAAAATTACCAATTTGTGTTCCACCAATGAGATTCACAGGAACAAAGACCTTTGTGGTTTGAAATCGATATTCTGAAAGTCTGTCTGGGAACTGAGAGGAGTTAAGGCTATTTTGGGAATCACACTGCTCTGAAACAGAGTGATCCATTGCCTGTCTGTGTATGCCATTTCCTCTCCTTTTGTACAGCTCAGACCTGTCTGGAGTTCATGGCAGCAGCAGAGTCAATTATTGGGAATTAGTTTTATCCCAAACATCAGCATGTAAAAGAGTAAGGAGCATTTGCCAGCCTCTTGGTCTGGTTAAGAAAGCAGATCCCATCACCTTTCCCCAGGATCCCTGGTAGACTTGGGAGACTGGGAAGAGTCAAATGAGGAAGATTTGAAACCATTCTTACTGAACCTCACTGCCAGCATAGCACATGGAGTGTTAGAGTTTCTAATAATTCTTTAGAAGTCATGATATTCTCCATTGTTTGCATTTGGTGGTTTATTGCTGACCCTGTTCACAGGGAACTCTGAATCCAGGCCACACTGTACCTCATAACCTGGCTGGAGCAAAGTTAAAATTTCTGTGTTCTGGCGTGTTACCTTGGATGCAGCAACTCAGACTAAATCCAAATGACTTCTCCATGGAATAATTTACATCAACCTCTGAATTTAATCAGCCAAAGGCAGGATGACTCGGGCTGTCCGTTAAATAGCAGCTTGCTGAATCACTTCAGTCTGGATACATTCATCTGGGAGGAAGCATAAATTTTTCTGTTTGCTGAACTTTGATATTACACAGCCTGGATATTCAGTTATGCAACCAGCAGGATCCTTGCCAGCAGAACCCTCAGTATTTTTATATACACATTTGCATCTGAGGCTGCCACACCCTTTAGCAATGCATTTTTAATCTCCCTCAGCCCAGGGAGGGAACACTGGGACCTGACCAAACACAGAATGGATCCTGTGATTTAATGTCACTGACAATGTACTATCTTCTGGACTGCTTATATTGCAACTTACACGGGAAGATTTTCTTTTTTTTTTTTTTTCTTTTTTTCTTTTTTTTTGCCTGCATGGAAAATCCAGCACCTCAACAGGCTGAAAAAATGAGATTCACAGATGTGTGCTGTGTGTAAGATGAGTGGGTCCAGCTATCAGCTTTTCCTACTCCCTTTCTCCACCAAAATTATTAGCTGCAGAGTTTGGGCTTTTGTTTGCTCTACATATGTCCAAAAGATCTGTTTGATTGCACTTGGTCAGAAGGGAATGCTTAAAAAAAACCCAGTCACCTGGTGTACAGACCATGTCTGAGGACCTGGAGGTGGACTGAGGAACCCCACCCAGGTGTGTAGGCAAACCTAGAGCACATCCAGGTGCAGGAGCACCTCTGTCTAGCACAGATTATTTTGGAGTGATGGTATTTCCTTGGAATTTATGTGGCTCTGTGTTTAGTTTTCCATATCCCACTGCTAAGGGAACATAAGTATTTTGCATCTGTTGCAGGAAACCTGACCCCACATTTATTTGTTGATGTGTGACCTGGGCCTCGGTGCGGTGATGCTGTACAGCTTAGCAGGCCTTTCAGAGACCAACACCAAATTGTGTTGTTCCTTTTGGCCCATCTCTTGTGTTTCTTTGCTTTCACCTATTTTTGATTATAATGTTTATCACTGAGCAAAACAATCAATTTATTTTTGTTTATCTAAATTTTTACAGTTCTTGAGACAACCTGTCTGAATCTTACACTGTTTGGTATCAAAAGTAATAACGTGCTCAGTGTGAGCTCATGCAAATCATTTGGAATAGCAGAAACCCACAGTGTTGGCTCTCCTGCCTGAACCACAGACTCTCCAGGAAATGTTGGAAAATCCCGAGCATTTTATTTTGAAAGACTAAGAAAACTGTCTTCATTAAACTTAATTACAACACATATTTCAAATGGCACCAATTAAGTCCACTTTGGATGCTTAATTGTCATTGTTTTGACAGCATTCATTTTACCTTTTATGTCTGATGGTGTATTTTGCTGTTTAGCATATGCAAGTTTGCCCTCTATTGTTGTTGTCTGTGCTTGAACTGTCAGGCCTCAAGTACATCTGTTAGAGCACAGAGTTTAACAAAAGATCCTTCACAGAAGTGTTGAGCTAGGGAAGGGAGGAGGCACCGAGCCAGGAGTGACAGAGCAAAGCTGCACTCTGCAGGGGTTTCTGTCAAAGAGCGCTAAATTACAGTGTCAATAGTTTTTGGAAGGAAACCTGGGAAGGAAGCCTCATTTCTAATGAAAGAAATGCCTAAAGAGTGCAGATTTTTGGAAACCCCAGAGTGATGGGAGTGTTCTGGCCAGCAACACAGCAGCTATCTGCCTGCTTATCTTGTGGAAGCTTCTCAAGAGAAGTACTTTTGTGTGTTTATCACTGAATTGGCCAGATTTACTTCTAATGCTGATATTTCTATTCAAAATAATTAATTTCCACTGCCAGCACGTGTCTACATATAAAAAAAACCCAGGTGGGAATAATAAGATTTTAGAAGCGTGTGCTTGGCTCCGGTTTGACTTGAACCCATTGAAATGGATTCGAAAACAACCCATGAGGTTTCAGTCCAAACAGGCTGCTCTCTCTAGCTGCATTTGCCTCTAAGCAGCAAACAACCTACTTACAGGAAACACTGACATTTTTAACACCATCTTGGGGGAAGACTGTGTGTTGCTTCTTCACTTACTTGCATTGATGTAATTTATGACGGTGCTTCTTAAACTGGGGAGATGCTTTCATATCACCCTGGAAATAGGGGAAAACAGTATTTGAGGTTTAGTTGGTTTAATTTCCTAAGACAAGGAAACAAAGGAAAGCAAGTATTTTGCTGGAATAGCTCTGCTGCCCAGGAGGAGGATTTGCAGTGTGAGGGATGTTGTGGGGCACAGGATGTGTGAGTGTCCATGTGTGTGGGCAGCAGGAGGAACGAGTCACACCTCAAGGAGTTAATTATAGCCTCACAGGGTTAAAGCTATTTCTGGCCACATGAGTAGGGGCAGTGGCACTCCACGAAACAGTGCCCGTGTTGGTTGTGCAAAACCAACCTCCTCCTGCCTTCACAGCCTCACTGAAACTCCCAGGGAAGTTATTCCCAGGTTCTACTTGAATAAGGATCTATCCAATGGCACCCTCTGAGGGGTGGTGTTACACTGCCTGTCTGTTTGGTGTATGACTGCAGTACAAATGGTAATTTCTTTTTTTTTCAATCTTTTTAACCTGGCACATTAAAGTAAGTAAGGACTGGGGAGAGACATTCTTGAAACTGAAGGAAGTGCAAAAAGTGGGCAGCTAGAATGTTTGAAGAGACAAGAGTTTGTGTGTGTATTTCATGTTTCTGTTACAGGATTTCCAGTAATTTAATTGCTGGATGTATCAGCACTGGTAAATGGAAAGGACCAGATCTAAATTTAACATAATTATGTTAACAAGCTTGTATTTGAGGAAAGTGTTTCTAACGTTAATTTTAATTTTCAATTTATCTGTTTTGTTTTGAAGCACCTGACGTTTCAAAGGGAGTTTGATTCTGATTCTCTCAGGCACTATAGCTGGGCTCCAGACACCTTGGACAATGTTAACCTTGTTTCCAGTCCCATCCATTCCGGGTAGGTCACTTAACAGTTTTCCTTTATCTTTAGATGTGGAACTGTATTGTTAGCTGCAGAATAGAGCCTGCTGTAATGGCTGATAACATGTCTGTTCCTGCTCCACTTGAAGCCAGTGGCAAAATTCACACTGACTTCGAGGAGGGTGCTTCATAACAGGAGTCAGTTTAAATTCTTGAACATCAAACCAAAAACTTGCTTCTGAACTTAATTTTCTGAATGCCTAAACATGGTAATCCTGCAGGCTTCTTTTTAAGAGTCCTGTTTTGCTTTTTCTGTTGCTTATGCTTTGCGTTCAGCGTCATGAATGATTTTGTTTGCCTTGTGTTAAATTATTCGGACCATGAAATCAGAGGTAGTATGTTATGTTTTCTGTTCTTTCATAGAGGAAAAGATGGGGGGCTTTAATTTGGTCTCTTTATTTTATTTATACTTCAAGCTCCTGCCTAGTCTCCCATATCTGTAGTTTGATTTTAGTGGTGCTATTTGTTTACTTATGAGTCATCCCTGTAATTTAGGTGCTTCTTGACAGTGCCACACAGACTTGATTTAAATGCAGTAGTAGTGATGTCTGAATGCGTATTGTAAAAATTTGCAAATGAATGTCTAAGTAATCTTTGCATATTATTAGATTGTCCAGTGTAAATATTTATTGTTTAGTTTTGGAGATCAGGACATAAAATCTCATATCCGCTTTAATTTACTTCCCCATTTTGTGACTAATTACATTCTTATCATAAAAGTGAGTGTGGCACGTACCAAAATATTTCATTTCCAATACAGCAAGCCCCACAAATCTAAAGCTACAGTGCCACAATGCACATCTGCACCTGCATCTGCTGAACAGATCTATACAACAGTGGATTTTTAGGTCCCAAGCTGATAAAACACTGCACATGGTCAGTGCTAGCTTTAAAATGTCAAGAATTGCAGTATGAAAAGCTGAAGACTGTTGGTTATCATGGAATGCTGCTTTGGCAAAGGACTTCAGAGAGCTGGTAGCCCAACCCTTTCCTTTGCTGTAGGATAAAATGTAGCCAAACCATTCCTCAAAGATGTTTAATGTCCTAATAGTCACTAAAAATAAGAGATCCTATAGGCCCCAAGCTTCAGGAGTCCACTATCTTTTGTTATGCTATTTCTTCCTCTAATGCTCGGCTTAACATTTCATTGCTGCAGACTCGGCCTATTTTGCTCTGTCCCAGCTCTCCTCTCTTTGATGGGAGCCTGTTTGTAAGGCAGGATTGCCGCCTCCTTGGTCTGACACATAGTACACTTAAAGCAGTCCCACAATGAGAGTTATCCTTTTGGTAATTCCAGTTTCTGTTGGTGAATGTTTGTGATCTGCTAGAATTTCTTGGCTCTCTTGAAATCCTGAAGTTTGGTTAATTTTTACTGGTGTTGTGTTTAAGTGTTTGGTTTCCTCCCTCTGTTTGCATTTGTCTCTATGGTATTTCAGTTTGCTGGTTCCAGCCCCTTTTCCCATTTTTTAGCAAGAGAGCTTTAAATTCTGATCCTATTTTCCAGAGACTTTTCAGACCTTTTTCCTGTGCTGAAATTGTGCAGACATTTAGCCAGGTACCTGTGCCAGGACAGCACAGTGAAATATGCCCTTGAAGTTGCCTTTCAGTGTAACAGGAAAGCACTGATGGTATCTCTTTTGAGGTAACTTCTCAGGTGATTCTGCACTTACCTTATCTGTTCTGTACCTCCATTGCCTGCTGAGGTATCTAGGCAGTACTTCCACACATCAAAGAAGGAATTCAAATTAATTTGGCATTAATTGCTCTTGCCACTTATATTTTTGGTTTGTTTTTATTTTGAGACCGGTGGTAGGGAAGGTGCAATATCTTGATTAATTACCTTGATGCTTTAGGCCCTTATGGAGTGATTATTAAATAATTTATTCCTGAATATTTCCTGGTAATTTGGACTAGACTGATTGGTTTAGAATTTTCTGGTTTCTTTTCATCCTGATAGAAGATAGGTCTGATGTTCTCATCCTGCCTGTCCTCTGGGACAGTACTTGCCTGCCCTTAGGTCTTCAGCATGTTCACCAGCGGTTCCAGCCCTCCAAACATATGTTCTGTGCACATGGGGGCTTTCACATCAGATCTGCTCCCTTGGTACATGGGCCCTCTCAAGTGCAGAGGTGGCAAAGCTGCTGCCCAGAGGGGAGCAAACTGTGGCAGGGAGAGGACAGATATCCTCCAAACATGTATAGCTCTCCAAATGGGAATAAACCAAAATATTCTCCGAACACATAGGGCTTTTCTGGCCCATTACATTTCTTAGTTGACATAGAAAATCCATCAGAAATGATGCTCTGAGGATTCAGTTCCTTTGTCAGGAAAAAAAGCCCGCAAATCTCACTCGTTGCTTATTTACTTTTCAATTGTGGCCCCATATTATAATATCCTGCTTGATTTTCCTGGTTATCTTCACCTAGAGGCAATCAACAGATGTTCCCTTCTAATCTTCCAGTACACACATCTGATATGCAGAGGACCATGACTTTTCACATCTTTTCTGCCAGTCTTTTCCTAAACAGCCAATTCTTTTCTGCTTGTTTGGGATCTTCATCCCTGTCCTTTTCCCCAGTTCTGTCTGTGGCTGGGGGCAGGGGCTGTGGTGACCCTGTGTCCAGGCTCTGACCCCACTGCTCTTGGCCATCTGCATTATCCCAGGGCTCCCCTTGTACCAGGCCAGGAGCAGCGCTGCTGCCTCAGG
>NW_005054389.1:2006913-2014405 GCF_000277835.1 Geospiza fortis
ATGTTTGCTCTCGTTTCCTCACCCAGGCAGAAGGGGAATGCTGGGAGCAGGATGTGGAGATCCAGCAATGTATCAGTGAAAGGAGGAGAAAGGAGAAGTTGTTGGCAGTGATTTCAACTCTTCTGGTTTTTCCTTTTTTCAAGCCAAGAGAGTGTTTTATGTTTTTCTTCTTGAGTTCAGATAAGTTGTTTTGCCAGCATATGTTTTGAACAGGGTCCATTGTAAGCAGTACATTGAAATGCATCATGAATCTTGAGGCCTCTGGAAGGGTAGAGACCCTCACCAAAATGACCTTCAGCTGTCAGATGTGAGCTTACTCCTGCAGCTTTCCCTAAGTCAAGTGTGGGTGTTGTCTCTTTGTGTTGTCTTTAACTCCTTCATTTCCTTAGCTGAAAGAAAGGAGTGTGCCACATTGCCTTCCAATATTGAAAATCTCAGAAATACTGGATCCAGTCTTGCAAAGTGGAATGAATCAGATTCTTTATAGTTTACTGTATTTTAAATTATATTAACTATATGTAATGATACTAACTGTATATAGTTTACTCCAGCCTGCTGTACACACAGAGCTCATTTCTGACAGCAGTGCAATGGATGGCATGGACTGATACTCCTTTCAAGCATCCTGCCTCACATATGTTTACACATTATGCTCTGGAAAACAAAACTACTTTAGGAAGGTGCAAGAACTGGTTTTCCATGGCACACAGGAGCATGTTTTTGGAATTTAATGAAGAAGTTGTGTTGCAATAAATTCTCTGCCGACGGAGCTCTGCCGACTGAGTAAACAACAAATGCTTTTCTCCTTGTGCTTCTGCATTTTCCAGAGAACTTACAGAGCTGTGCTGACTAATTAAATGAGCCCTCCCTTTCAGATTTTTTTCCCATGTGTAGCATATTTTATATGACATATGTCACAATATTTGAAGCAAAAGCCAAATAATTTCTAAAGCTGGCCTTCAAACATGTTGCTTTTGTTATTTTCTGATTGTTACTTTTTCTTTGCACTTATTATTGATGTTTTCTGTTGCTTGCCTCTAATTATGTTACATTAATTTTCCCATTTGCTTTCTAAATTATTTTGCAGCTATTCCTCTCCACTCCCCCAGTATGATTCAAGGTGATAACTCGGTGCTTTCTGTGAATCCTCATTTTATTTTGTTTTTTAAACTTTTTTTCCCACAGAGTGTGTGTAGATGTTTGTAGTGCATCCAACCACATCCTCATCCCTTCCATGTATCCAAGTAGAAATGCTCATTAGCCTTTAGCATTGTGTTTTAGAGGTCATACTGTAGTTTCCATTATTAGTGCAACATTAATTTAGGTAAGCATCAGCTACTAATGTTTTTAGCTAGAAAGTGCATGAAATACTGTTTGGAATTGCTGTTGTTGTTTTACACGGTAAGTTACTAATCAGAAAGTTAAACAAGGAATTAATTCATTAATAAGCTGCTGACAGTGATTGCCTTTCTCTGGGAGCAATATGCACAAACCAGCTGCAGGTTTTGTCTGCTGGAGGCTGCAGTTGGTGCAGACACCAAAGTGGAAGGGGCTGGTTCCTGCCCAGGTGATTCACCCTTGCTGTGAGCAGTGTGCAGTAGCAGTGCAAAGCTCCAGGTTGCTGAGGCTGGACTGACCTTAAAATCTACAGCCTAAACATCCCTGCTAACTCAGGGACTCAGTTTTGTAGCTACTTAGTTTTAACTTCTATTGATTTTTTTTAATTATTATTTAAGACAGTTGATTTGGGTGCCTAGAGATTTTTGACAATTCACTCTTATGTACTTTCCATCATTTAAATAGTTTTGGTACAGAAGACAGCATCTTATTTGAGTTTTGGCACTTTTGCACTAGATGAAAGCCTCCTTTTCATTATTAATTCTGAGGAGGCTTAACAAGCCAGTAACCATGTACATGATAGGCAGCCCTCCAAAACATTGCTTTGTGCTGAGCCATCAGGCCAAGCCCAGCCTTGCCAGGCTCCCCAGAAGGCTCCTCCGTGGTGCTCTGGCCAGCTGTGCCTCCCTGGAGCTGCTGCAGCTTTAGCCCAGGGGATGCTCCAGCCAGGCATCTCTGTATCCTACAAACTTCCAGTCTGAAAGGGCCCCAGCTCCTCTGCAGACAGAAACCATGCATGTGTCTAAAAGGCCAGCTAAGCATCCATAAATAATAAGATTATAATCACTTATAGAGTATATAATTTAAAGATCAAGCATACTGGTTCTGACACAGACGCAAAATTTATGGCAAGTGTTTGGTTAGCCAAGATCCTGTCCTGCTGAAACAATTCCTCTTGTGAGGAGCGGGGATACCCTAGTGGCAACATTTGGATTTGTTGGAGAGTACAGTGCATTTATCCAGGAGAGAAGCATGGAATGTGGGTAGAGCTTTTCTGTATGAAAACTGCTGTGAAATATCATGCCTCAGTTTTGTCAAGTGTCTGGCACATGAGAAATCATAAATTTGGGCTAGGGTCATCTCAGAGAGCAGTTTTACCTCCCCATCTTTACTGATGGATTTTAATTTGAAGAAAGGCAATGTAGCAACTTCTTGATCTGGAATTCAGCTGGACAATATTTCCACCATACTTCCAATATTTCTAGCTTGTGTCCCTACTCACTTCTCTCCTGCAGACCGCTAAATACCAAATGTTGATTTCTCTCCTGCTTTTGTGCAGGTTTTTCCCACCTGTGTTGGCCAGACTTCTGAATACAGTTTATTTGCAGTGCCTGTCAGCTGCTGCTGTTGATATCCTGCTGGTCTCAGAGCACATGGAGCTGTGTTGCACAAATTCCCAGTCATAATTCAGAGCACTTGGGGGCTTTTTTCCGAGAGCCATCACAATCCCCTGGATTACTGGCTGACACCCTTAGTTCACTTTGCTGTCAGGAGCCAGGAAATTGAATGTATTCACCTGTTAGTCATGTGAAGGTTCAGTTCTTAAAAGCTGGAAGTTTTGGCAACAGCCTTGAAAATAGTGAAGCCACACGACAGATGTGTCAGCTATGTCAGTGTCTGTCATACAGAAGGAACAAACAAAATCTGTACTGGCTTCAAGACTGAGCTGGTAACTTGTATCCCTCTTGTTACCAGCCTGTTATTGCATCTTCTACCTGAAGCTATTCCAATATGAATTGTAAATTTTAATTATTCCCATGCTCATTGAAAGAATTTTAAAAAATATACCACACATCATTTACAAATATAATTTCTTACCCCCTTATGAAAAAATGGAAAATTATGCATTGGAATGACACTAGCAAGTGTGATTTTTCTTTAATGCCTCTTTTTTTTGCTAATGAAATCTAATCTTCAAAGAGAAGTGATGGCATGATTTCCTCCAGGGAGCCCAACAGCCTAAAGGAAGTTATGTACTTGGTAGTCATCACTTATCTTCCCCATCAGTGGCAGCCCTTGTAGTCTGGACTCTCACCCATGGTGCTGGCACTTGCACTGGCAGCCATCAAGAGTATTTGCAAATGAGACAGTGGGGAAGTTTTAAGGGCTGAGGTTCCTAAAATAATAAGCATTTTTGATTCTCCTTTTTCTACACTGTCTGGTTGCTTTATGCATGTGAGGCTAATTGCTCTCATTTGTGGACAATAGAGCTAACAGCAACAAAGGAATGTTTTAAAATTCTAACAAACCACTACTAATACACTTCTTGTGTACACTTTTAATCCAAATTGCCCGGTAGAACATGGTCATTTCACCATGATGTTGCTAGAGCTTTAGCAATTCGTGCTTTGATAACCAGTAGTTCACATGCAAGTACAAATTTTAAAAGGATCTTCATGTTCTTCTTAGTTTAGCTGGGATCGGGATGACTTTCCTAATGTTTTGAAGTCTGTGTCTGCTGACTTTTTGCTGATCTTCTGCTTGTTTCGAGACGCCTTTCACTGAAGTGTGTCCTTTATTTTGGTGCAGTTTCCTGGTTAGTTTCATGGTGGATGCCCGCGGGGGCTCCATGAGGGGCAGCCGGCACCATGGCATGCGGATCATCATCCCGCCGCGGAAGTGCACGGCGCCCACGCGCATCACCTGCCGCCTGGTCAAGAGGCACAAGCTGGCCAGCCCGCCTCCCATGGTCGAAGGAGAAGGATTGGCAAGTCGGCTTGTAGAGATGGGGCCAGCAGGGGCACAGTTCTTAGGGTGAGTTCTTCTGTGAGTTTAATTGTTCGTGCTCGTGTCGCACCTTTCGTTCCCTTTATCCTGTGGATCTGAGTAGTTAAACGTTGACTCTACCTCATCTGAGCATGTAGCACAGGCTGCTTAGCTTAAAATATTAAAAAATGCCAACCTGCCATTCCTTCTGTAAAGAACCCTTGCATTTTAAGGAGAGTTTTGCCTCTTTGATGACTGCAGGATGGAGGTGAAGGTAAGGAAGGCCATGGGAAGGCCAGGTCCCACCCCCATCTACTCATGCAACCCTGCCTTGGAAGTCAGGAGGAGTCACACACTGAAAACTCAGAGCAGGTTTTGCCCCTCTTGCTTGTAGAGTACTTACAGAAACAGCACTATCACAGGGAATTGTCTGGAGACACCCCCAGGGACCCAGATACTGAGCTCTGTTCCCAACATGTGCAGAGCTCCCTCTGGAGTTGTTGGGAGCTGCCTGTCTCCGTCTTGTGGAGCAAAACCACTTGGAGTGATGGTGGAGCACCTGCTGTGGAGTGGTGGTACAAGCAGTACCAGTGCTAGGAACTGACTATTTTTAAAGCTTAAAACAGGGGAAACAATCCACTATGATGTGGCCTTTTTTTTTTCCCTAATTATAAATTTTGTTCATTACTGTGAGTGGCACCCTGGTATAAACTGCTGGTTCTGTCGGGAATGACAGCTTGTTCCTAATTTCCCCTTCTCGTTTCTCTTCCTGCTGCATGGATGTTATTCAGTAAACTGCATCTTCCTAAAAGTCCTCCCCCTCTAAATGAGGGTGAGAGCATGGTTAGCCGAATCCTGCAGCTTGGTCCACAAGGAACAAAATTTATTGGGTAGGATATGTACGGAAAAGATACAGAATGTCTACAGTTTTTCTTTTGTTTCCAATTTTTTGTTAATCCCATTATTTTCTTTAAGTTTCCTAAAACTTTCAGTTGATTTCTGTCACTGAAAGAAAATCATAGTGGCTTGATTTAATATAGCTCTGCTACTACCTTGTGCTTATAGGCATGTAAAATTCACTGCCAGCATTCTGCTTTCATAACTTCCGTGCTTTTGTAATTTTTTAAATTCGAAGTGTTTCTACTGCATTAAATACATTTTAATACACAGTGGCAGTCCTTTAAGTTCAACCCTGTGGTAGAGAAGGTATTTACAGGCCTCGAGTGAGACTGTTTTGGGAAGAGCATTTGTAAAATGTGATCGCATAAAGTCCATTACTTATGAAAGATTATTCAGAAAAAAATGTTATCAAGTGAATGACTTGATTCAGCAAGATTGGAGAAATACTAATCTTTGCAACCTGCAAGAGGCATCTTGTTAAAATAAATTTAAAAAGCCAAGTATGCTACCCAAAGGGACTGCTGTGTATAGTCTAAACGTGTAAGGATGTTTCCATATGTTTTTGACTGTTGTTTTCAAACCACATTGCATTAGGTTTTCAAAATATTGGTGAGTGTTTGGTGTTCCAAACCTGTTCAATACCTTCTCACTGAGTATTCTTGTTAAGTGTCATGCACAAAATTGTGTAGTTTCTAAATATTTACAGAGACAGTATCTGAAATATTAGCCTGCAAAGATTGTACTACAGCCTTAGTTTTCAGCTTGTGCTCTTTTTGAACTAGAGAGTGAATATCTTAAGCAATGTACTTGAATTTTTGGTATTTTCTTGCTGTGCACAATGGGAGAGAGCAGCTATGTTCTTGTTTTTTTGTTAAAGGACTTCAGACTTGAAAAATAGACTGGGTGTTCCTAAAAGCGTCTAAAATATATATTAATTAAACTATTTTTATTAGTTTCATGGGGAAAAAAATACTAACTCTTCTCTCTGGGAATTTAATGTGCAAACTGGGCCTCAAGCTAGTTTGTTTTTTCCCCATGATGGCTGTTGTGATTTCATGCTCAAGTGATGGGTTGGTTAATGCACCCAACACCTGGCAGATGTACAGTGCCACAGAAATGCTGCACCCTTCTCCCATCATGTGACACTGCTTTTAACCAAGTTGTTACAAAGCAGTTAAACCCTTTACAACCTCTGTAGGAAAATGATGATACTGTCTATTTAAATGTCTTAAAGCTGCATAATCCATAAATGTTCACTTACTGTGTGATTTCAGTCGGTTTGTCTTAGCATACTTTAAAATGCATATCCTGCCTGTGAAGTGTTTGGCAACAGTGTCTGTTTTGTTGAGGAATGGCACATGAAGTGAATGGTGGTTTCTGTTGGTTGTTCATACAAACTGTTCAGTAATGCACTTGCAGTCCTCTGTTGAAGGTACATTGTCTGGTGACATAGGTGTATTATTAACCACCTTCTCATTCCCTTTCCTTCCCCCCAAAATGTTTGACAGTAACTAATATAAATGTGGTTGTGATGTTGATCAACCCAGAGAAGTCCATTCTGAAAGGATCTAACGATTCCCCTGTGATGTTTGCTGTGCAGAGTTTGCAGCTGTGATGCTGGGCAGAAAGTGAAGCTAAAGAAAAACAGTCTCTTTTATTTCACAGGAGCTGCATCAACAGAGAGCCAGGGAGAGCTTTGAAAACTATGGGACTTAGTTTGAAGTTCAAAATCTGCATAAATGCATGATTCCTGTTACAGTCAGTGGCTGTTGCATGCACTGGGATAGACTGCTTCTGAACTGACTTTGTCCCTTCAAACTCTCTGAGCCAAATCCAAACTTTGACTCTGCTAATTCCAGTTAAAAGTCAGCAGTGCTGTGTGTGCTGGAGGCAGGTTGGATCACCTACACCCTGGGATAAATGAGCAAGGAGAACTCTCCTTACTAAAAGTTGTCACTATTTTTTTCAGGGAGGCAGATATTTAAAAAGATTTGCACTAAAAACAAGCTATATATTAGCAGTTTTGATTTGTCCATTAATATAGTTTAAATCATAAAGGATTGTGCAGCTTTGGCAATTTTAAAAGCATTTTTACCGTAGCAGTGTTTACTATAAAAATGACTAGTTTTCTTAAGGACTCATAGCAAATTGAGGGCAGTGAGGAAATATAGGGTTAAAAATAACATGGTTCCTTTTTCCCTAGCCCTGTCATAGTGGAAATCCCACATTTTGGATCAATGCGAGGCAAGGAACGAGAGCTGATCGTCCTCCGGAGTGAGAACGGTGAAACGTGGAAGGAGCACCAGTATGACAGCAAACATGAAGATTTAACTGAAATACTTAATGGCATGGATGAAGGTAAATATTTTCTCAAAGCTTTGGCCTTGCCTTTGTGCAGGCTTGCTAACATGGGCTGACTAAAGCAAACTAAAATAAAACAGTACAGGGGATGTCTGACTTCAGGGAATACAGTGTGTGTTCCATATTC
>NW_005054389.1:2014425-2074206 GCF_000277835.1 Geospiza fortis
TCCTGGAATGAGTGGTGAATTTTGGTCTGAAGTCCTGCCAAGCTTAAGCAGAGTTTGCACAGTTGCTTTCCAGCATGAATTTGAGGATAACACCCAGCTGGGGGCACACGTGTCTGTGCTGCTCAGGCAGGGCCACGGGAAGGTCATTGCAACCCAACAGTGAAGTGTAAATAGCAGCTCTATGGGGCCTTCCCATGGACACAGAGCTTGGCCCCTAGAGCATTCTTATTTCGAATGGTGGTGTTGGAGATTGCCTCCCACAAGTGCACAGCCTGCCTTCCTGATGCCCATCTGGGAAGTCTGGCTCCCTTGTTTTGCTTGAGCATTGCTGTTGGTGTGAGAGTCCCTCAAGATGAGGGCACCCAGCTGTACAAATCCATCAGAAGATGCTGTCACAGATGGTTCCTGAATACAAATCGTGGGCAAAGCCAGGCTGTGATCCCTTGGCACCACTGCTTTGTTTTCCTAGCAAGCATTTTTCAATCCTCGTGCTGATAAACCATTGCTCGAGCTCTTTGCATCTGAGTGTGAATGAAACAGTTTGTGGTGTGAACTTTGGTTTTGTGGAAGGGTTTATCCACGGGATTTTCCCTGGATATCCTACAGAAAGTCATAGTGTGGGTACAGGCTGCAGGAAAGTCCTTTCATTGTCAGCACAAGCAGGTGAAGGAAATGAAGAGGCTGTGGATGGCAGCTCTAGGGAGTATCTCTGGGGCAGCTCTGCCTTTGATTTTGGCTTCTCCTTGTTTGATGAGCCTCAGCAAAAGGCATGCCTTGGGAATGTTGGAGTTGTGCTGCTATGAGGGTCTCCCTGGGCATCTGAAATACAGCATTTTTACCAATTTCCTGATCTTCTGGGAGTGGGGGCAACAGGAAAGGCTTCACTTTGTAGTATTTGAACTGCACCTGAGCTGGTACAAACACAAAGCAACAGCAAAGATCTGCTTGCTTCATGAGGATCTATTGTAGCTATTTATTTCAAAATAAATGTAAATAGAACCAACCAGACAGGAGGGCAGAAACAGTGCAAATGTTTTGCCAGTGGGTTTGGAAAAATAAAATAAACCTCATCACTGAAGAGTACCTAAGAGCAGTGGAACAGGCAAGTGGTGGACATGGTCCAGGATAGTATGGTTTGGGGAATTATGATTGCTGCAGGATTGAATGCAGTAGTTC
The DNA here is from genome assembly GCF_000277835.1 of Geospiza fortis. NCBI lineage: Eukaryota > Metazoa > Chordata > Aves > Passeriformes > Thraupidae > Geospiza > Geospiza fortis. The sequence goes on from NW_005054389.1 coordinate 2,015,602, forward strand.
CACCCTTTGAAAAAGAAAAATCTCACCACTGCCCCTCCTTCTCTGCACATTGGCAAGGGATCAGAAGTGATGATTTGCTATTTGGGTGAAGCAGTGGTGCCTTGACAGGGGTGAGGTGGTCAGCACTGATCAGCAGCTTGCTTATTTGCTTCATGTGCTTCTCTAACTGAGCTTAGTTTGATTTGGGGATGGGAAATCTGGGCACAGAAATATTGTTCTGAAGTGCTGCAGCTTTCAGGACTTATGGAAGAGCTCACATATGGATAAATTGACAATTTACAGAGATGAGCTCAACAAATAAAAACACTTTGAGAGGGGTGGGTATGAGGCCGTCAGTACTTAGAGCCTAAAATAATAAACTTCACAATATGGAGCCCCAGGACAACTTTCTGATCTACTGAGGGTTTCAGGTGGCTCTTTCCTTCTGGGGAACTGCTGTTTGAGGTTGGTGGGTATAAGTGCAGCCAAATAATCACGCAAAGTATGATGGACATTATTCTGTTGGAGTGAAAATATTTGACACCTTAAAAGCCAAACCTCAGGAATGGCTTCCACACATCCAGGCAATCATTTGTGAGAGGAAAATGAGAAAAGTACTGTGGGCACATTCACTGTAGTGATTATTTGTTCAGTTTGTTTTGGCTTAATCCTTCTCTAGCTAGGAAAGCAAAATAAAAAAAAAGAAAACCACCATGCATTAAAATAGTGCAAGGGTTTTGGTAAAATTCCACCATAGCTAAATGACACCTTTGCAATGTAAAAGGTCTTCCAAGCAATGACCAAAAAATTACAAATTTGTAGACTTGAGTGAGTTGGCCTTTTTTTTTCATCTGAACTTTTGGTGTTTTGTTACAAAATACCACAGTCAGACTTGGCTCAGGGGGAGTATCTTGCATCTGAGAAGACATAACTTTGGAAGAAGTTTTATTCCAGGTATGAACTCTGGAGGCAGAAGCAAGCTTTAATTTAAATAAAAAGCAGCCACATAGTCATTTAGAGAAATTTAGTGTGTCTTTGCAAGAAAACTCATCTGCATAATCATCTCTAAGTGCCAGGAGGTGCTGCAGGAGTGCCCATTTCCTGTTAAAAGCAGCTTCTCTGTCAAAACTGCTGTGATCACAAGTCCTTTCCTTCCCTGTAGTGCAGGAGGGCAATCAGACCTTTATTGCAGCTCCTTAATACACTGAGTTTTAGCCATTCAGTTTACTGCTCTGTTTGGTTGTTCCTGTTTTGCTCTCCCCCTTAAGAACAAAACCAAACATGCTCTGAAAACCTCTCAGCAAATACTGCAGGGAACCTTCTGAGATTTATAGTGTAGCTCTACCATTTAGCATTTAGGAAATCAGGAGTAAGTTGTTGAATAAAAACTAAACATGAATTTCACTAATAATCACCCTTGGGAAGGTTTCCTGGGGGGAAAAGAAATTCTACAGAAAATATAAAGAAAATAGAATTATCATTTAGGAAATAATTCTGCATGCAGGGATGAGAGCAAGGACATGCCTCAGTCACAGAGCAGAAGCCTGCTCTGTGCTGGGAGCAGCACCATCTGCTGGGAAACCTCGTCCTAGACCCCAGAGAATCCCGGGCAGGAGGCACTGCTCCAGGGCTGGGGCACCATCAAATAACAGCAGGACTTTTGGGTTATTATCAAGAGAGAACAGCAAACCATGATGTAAAGAGCCTGGATTTTTGGTGCAGTCAGGTTTCTGCTTAAATAGGTTTTATTTTAAAGGCGGTCCTGTACTTAGGCAAATATAGGGAACTTGGCATTTTTAGGAGTAGGAGGACTGTGGTTCCAAACACAAGGGTAGCAATTCACAGCTCCTGGCCATATTACATTTATTTATACTTGAATCAAATAAAATATATGTATTTTTGGAATTTATTATTTTTTTAGGAAGAAGCTCTCTGCCTTGTAGTTGGCAAATACATCATGTTTTCAGACAAGCTCCTTTTATAGATAACTTCTGTTTGCTTTTAACATTCCTTCACCCTTTAGAGGTACCTGTAGACAAATTGTGGGCACAAATGCACACACTGGGGTAGCTAATCTTCTAAAAGTTATTTGCAAACTAGGGAGTGAGCCAAGAAATGCAAATGCTTGGGGCTGCAGTAAGCTTGCAGCTGCACAGTGTGGTTTCAGATGGGAAGCAGGAGTTTTTACATAACTGAATCGACAGATCAAACCAGAGTCTGACCTTGTTTATGCCTGAAGTTTAAAATACCACCATAAGTCACTCTGCAGTGATTTTGCCACCTTTCCAAGAAAAGTTTTTAAACATATTGCTGTTAAACTGTACTCTGTGAATGGCAGGATCAAAGACCACACAAAAATCGCCATAAAGGACATTGCCTTATTTGAGGGTGAAACATCCTTGTGGCACTGGGAGTGACTGGTTGTGTGTGTGAAACACTGAGGCTGGGACGGTGGGTCTGGTTACCAGCATCTTCCTTCCCTCAGTTTTCCTTGCCCCTTGCCATGTGCTCTCCCTGCCTCCATCTCCCTCCTGGAATTTTGGCCATGTGGTGCATGCTGTGCTTTGAGTGCAGCAACTCCTGAATGGGCACAGCTCTGTGGGGGGAGAACTGGGATCCTGTGCTCACCCCACCCTGCAGTCTGGGCACCGTGACAGGGTCAGCTCTGCTCCAGCCAGGACTGAGGGAGGGCTGCACAACTCGGAGAGCTGTTCAGTCAGGTGAGATTTGCTTTTTCAGTGCTAGCAAAATTCTTCTGAGGCCCTGGCAAGGGAAACCAGATCCACACAAAGACGCCTTGAAGCTCGTGAAACTGCCAGGTGTTCTGTGACTTGTCTTGCTCTATTTTGAGTCAGGAGATTATTGCTCTGTGTTACCTTATCTGAAAGTAAAAAAAGAAAGGTATTAGAGGTGGATGAATTTGATCCACAACTGCCTCTCACCAGAGAGAACTGGTGTGATTGCTTTCCTTGACCTGAGACAGCGTGTGTGAGGTCCCTCTTGACCTTGGAGGACATGGCTGGGTTTCTCTTCTCCAGTCCTGGAGCCTTAATGTTCGTGTGGCAGCGTGCACTGACTGATGTTCTTTTCCTGCCTCCTCCCCTTCTGTCCATCTCCTCTCTCCTCCACCACCCCTGTGGAAGATCAGGCACCAAACCATTGCAGGATAAGTGTACCACACACATGGGTGGCAGGAGAAGACTTCTGCACACATTATATTCACCATACCTTTCTCTTGACTCACTAGAGCTGGGTGGCTCTGAGAGTTCTTGGGCTGTGAGCACAAGCCTGGGAGACAGTGGCATTGGGAGATTCTTCCCAGTTCTGCCAATAACCTTTCTGCTTTGCCTCTCCATGCTTTGCTATGCCTATCTGCATGATGGGCTGCACAGCATACTACTCTGTGGCTAAAACCCCGTTCCCTCCAAAACCCAGCCACCTAACCAAAAAATGCTTCAAGGTTTATCATTGAAACACTCTGCCCAGGAATGAAGTGTCAGCAGCTGAGGGAAATAGTAATGATGATATCTCCCTCTGTAAAATGCATGAGGTGTGTTTGGGAAACGTGACCTCTCCCAGGACTAGTTTTCCCTGTTTCATTCATTCTGTCATGCTAACACTGCATTTCTCAGGGCAGTGAGAGAGAGATGGTTTGATTGCTCATCATCCTTTTTTTCTTTTTTTTCTGTTAGAGGGCAACTTCATACAGAAGCTTACATATGTATTATCCAAACCTAACCTCCCTATATATAGTCCAACTCCTCTCCATGCCTGACTGTTGCTCTGCCACTCTTATCTTCCCATCTCCCTCCTCTGAAGGAGAGTGCCTGCCAGGCTCAAAGGACTTTGACATGTTCTTGTACAAATCACTATTTTTCCACTTCAGGAGAATTTTAATTATCCTGCACCTCTGTGAGCATTTTACAGTGGGTTTTTTCTCTAGCAACAAACAGGAGATGATGAGGATTTACCAGTCAAGATGATACCTGCCTGGGAGTTTAGGAATCCAGTTTGTCTCCTGCACAAGCTGTTGCTCCCAGAGGCTGCAGGCAGAGTGACTAATTCATTAGAGGGCTTCAGATATCAATCTCTGAGTCAAAGTAAATGGAAGCTGGCATTATGATAAGAAATTATCCACTTCTGGTAGGTACATGTGATCCACAGCAACACTGTGAGATTAATCCAAACTATCTGCTGAATGTTTTGAAATGGAAAACTGACATTTTACCAAATTTACATTCTAATTCTTTTGGAATTGTAATTGAACTTACATATTTAGAGGACAAAAATGTCTCAGTCACAAAAAGTATTTTACAAGTGTCTTTTGTCTTAGTATTATTTCTGGTCTTCCTGCTTTCTCTTGCTGAATCTGATGAAAATGTCATCTTTTGAGGAACAAACTTTGGCTTAGAAAATCCCTTTTTAAGGAGGAAAATAAGTGCTGAAATTTGTGGATTGCTGCAATAAAATCCAATTACAATAGATAAAAAGGCCAAGTGCTAGAAATTACAAGGATGTACAATGCATGACAGTTATATAATTATCTCCATTTGTGTATGATGTTTATATCACAGGGATTTCACCAATGCATTTGGGGCACCAATGCAAAGATAAATATATATATATACACGCATATAGTTGCAAAAGTCATTATATTTTTGTTGTATCACAGAGTTTTCCCCAGTGCATATATGGGGAAAACTATGTCATGTGCTGAACTAATTGATAGGAATAGGTACTCTATGCACCCTTCTGAGCCCTGGTGACCCTACAAACTGGGAATGTGGCTGAGAGCAATCATGGTCAATGACCTGACTTTGTTTCAGTTGTATCTGAGAATGCATTAAGGTTCTCTAGGAACTGAGGGGCACACTGGAGTTGTTTTGGGACAGATAACCACATGGCTGGAATCTTGATGGGGAAGGGAAGCTTGCTCTTGGTTCACTGGTGGTGCTGGGAGACAGCTCTGTTGCTTCCACAGTTTCATGGAGAGCTCGGTGTCTGGTCAGGATTTTTTGGATGCCAGTCTGGGCAATAACTGTCTCAAGTGCCTCAGGTGGCCAAGCTCTGGATTGCAACACCTGGCAGGAAGGGAGATAGGTCGTGGACTGACTGTGATCTCCTGTGGTTTTCTTTATGTCAGAACTATATGGGGAAAGAGGCTGGGAATAATATGGAGCTATGCTCTGAAAGACCAGATAGAAACAAGAGAGGGAAGAAACTTGACTGTCTCCTTCAGCTCTTCTTAGACTTCTATGCCGTGTGACAAACCTGTCATTCTGTGGCAGCTGCTGAGACTGTCACACCTAGGGATTTCCCCGAGGGGTTCAAAGGATTCTATACCTGACTATTTAGGTGTCCTAGCAAGTCTTTTTGCCTATTGCAGTTGGCCCTCATTGTCAAGATTATACACAAGTTCACACAAAAAACAAAGCTTGATAATTGATAGCACTGAATGGCTTTTTTGTTTTACTGCTGTAGTAAATAAATAATAAACCTCCCAATCTGCTTGGGCATTTTAAGGCTTATTCAAAGGCCTAGATGTGTGTGGGATGAAGCTGGGCAGGGGATGCCTGAACGTTTGACCTGTCTGTGCCCACAGAGCTGGACAGCGCGGAGGAGCTGGAGAAGAAGCGGATCTGCAGGATCGTCACCAAGGATTTCCCCCAGTACTTCGCGGTGGTTTCCCGGATCAAGCAGGAGAGCAACCAGATCGGGCCCGAGGGCGGCGTGCTGAGCAGCACCACGGTGCCACGGGTCCAGGCCGCCTTCCCCGAGGGCGCTCTGACCAAGAGGATCCGCGTGGGGCTCCAGGTAAAGCTGCTTCAGAGTAGCTTCTCTCAGTGCCCTTGTCTGAGTGCATGAGACTGGAAACCACAGAGCTTCCAGGAGCTTACACTGCTCCTTAGCAGTGGGTTCTGACAAGGGGCTTCTTCACACCTGAGCTCTGAGTTGGCACGAGTCTGCCTGGGCACACTCACAGTCCTCCTCCCTGTGGCACAAGCCCAGTTCCCCTTGGATCACCTCCATGGTCATTGCTTAGCATCCCAGGAATGGAGAGAGGGAAGCGAAGACCTGGAGCCATCACAGCCCCAGCAACTCTGCAGCCACTGTGCAGTCCCTGTCTGCTGTGGCAAAGCAGCAGCTTGTGAACAGGGTCACTGAGCTGCCCTCTGCCATGGGAATGTGTTTGGTAGGGATTACATGCAGCTGTTTGCCAGCTGTTAGTGGGTCAAAAACCTCCTATGTACATCTGCTGTGTCTTAGGACATTCACCAGTGGCATTTCTAGGGGTGAAGTCTGGGAAGATTTTGTGTAGGAGTGAAATCTGGGAAGAGCATATAGCTTAAATTCTACTTTAACTGCACAGAAAGTGAAGAAATATTCTGTAGGAATAGGAGGCATCTTTGAGTTCAGCTAGTTATCACTTAAAATTCCCTTAAAAGTATGAAAAGTCTGATGGGTTCATGAAAAGAGATGCTGGTTTGAATTGCAGTGCTCGAAATTCACACTGAAACATTTCTGTTAAAGATATTTCACAACTCAAGCTGATTAATCTTGAGAAAATGGAAGTTGTGCTGCTCTGGTTATGCAGTTGCCTTCCCAGAGCTCTCCAGTGTGAGGGGAGTATGACAGCTCTGCATGCAGTGCTGTGACTGCTGAGGCTGCAGTGTAGCTGCATGTTCTCTGCATATCAGTGCACTCTGCAATTTGAATTATAGCAAGTCATGGGTCAGCCTGATTGAAACAGACTTGAAAGTTTAAAAAAATTAAAATAAAAAAGCAAATGGATGCAAACTCCCATTACCATGTCTGTCACTTTTGACTGTAGAAAATGTGAAATTTACTTCTAAGTCTTTTGTAACTTCATGCATTCTTTGTGATTTTGACCCAAACAAGTATTTCTTTCTAATAAATCACAGGAAGCACTGAGTACAGAGGTCAGTTGAAATTCAGTGTTCCTCAAGAGCATGAATCTATGTTTGGCAGAGATGTAAGAATTGTCTGTCACCTCCAGGAGACAGTGTCTAGTCCTCACTTCTCAAGTGCAAAATAGGCCTGGTTTTGCATTTTGAAATTGTATGTAATGTTATTAATCACTGTAAATTAAGAGCAAAACCAAACATGCTCTGAAAAACTCTCAGCAAATACTGCAGGGAACCTTCTGAGATTTATAGTGTAGCTCTACCATGTAGCATTTAGGAAATCAGGAGTAAGTTGTTGAATAAAAACTAAACATGAATTTCACTAATAATCACCCTTGGGAAGGTTTCCTGGGGGGAAAAGAAATTCTACAGAAAATATAAAGAAAATAGAATTATCATTTAGAAAATAATTCTGCATGTCTATAAACAGTTTGTCGCTCTAGTCTAAGTATGTTCCCCATGTTGACAGGCTCAACCAGTTCCAGAAGAGATTGTCAAAAAAATCCTTGGAAACAAAGCAACATTCAGTCCCATTGTCACTGTGGAGCCAAGAAGAAGGAAATTCCATAAGCCAATAACCATGACAATTCCTGTGCCACCTCCATCAGGAGAAGGAGTAACCAACGGGTACAAAGGCGACACGACTCCCAGCCTTCGACTCCTATGTAGCATTACAGGTTAGAGAAAATCCTGCTCTCTGCCAAGGTTTCTGTGGCAGCAGCAGCTCTGTGCTCACTCTCACGACTCCTGCATGATCAGCTCTCCTGAGCAAAACCAGCTGAGGTTATTTCCAAGGCTCCCACTGGTCCCTGAGCTTTGTATCTGGTCCCATTGTAAAAGTACTCTCCCAACACGTGTTAAATTTCAGTCTTGAAGAATTTCAGTCTTGGTTATTAAACATGCTTGTCAGTAAAAGTAGCTTGCAGAAGTAATTCTGTCCTAGCTGACATCAAGAGGGGGGGTTGCTGTTGACTTTTGCCATGTAGCATTGTTGATGCTCCATGATAACATGGAGCTCAGCTGTTGGAGAACATTCATGTCTAGGCTCTCTTTCAGTGTGTGGAGATAGAGATATTGTTTATGCAGTCTGTGTGTGCCTGGTGTTTGAGAGGAAACCTGCCTGGTGTGTGTTTGCACAGGAGGCACTTCGCCCGCGCAGTGGGAGGATATCACGGGCACCACGCCGCTGACGTTTTCCAACGACTGCGTCTCCTTCACCACCAATGTTTCTGCCAGGTATGGGAGCAGACCCTGCCAACTGCACCTCAGGAGTGCCTTCCCTTGGCCAGCACCTGGCTGGGAGGTTGTGTTCTGGCTTTCTGGAAGCCTCTCACGAGGCTGGTGAATCGGTGATGGCTCAGATGCTGCTGTGTCACTGCCCATCAGTGTCCCACACACACAAAGCTCTGGCCTGGCTGGGACAGAGCCTCCTGGCAGGCATGCAGCCTCTTCCTCTGAAGGCTACCATGCCACACAGGGCTTTGGTTTTGCTGTAAATGGCAACAGAAAGGGAAAGCTTAAAATGTTCATCCCATTAGAAAAAAAAAAAGGGGGGGATTCATAAAAATGTGTTTGTTTAAAAATTTAAAGATGTTTAATTTCTGGCTGTGGGATTTTTAGTTGAAAATTATATTAAATTGCTCTCACAAAAATATCTTTTGTAAAAAATGATGAGTTGAAATTAATCTTGATGGACTTAATGGACATACATGCTAAATGGAGGCATTTTACAGGATTTGTACAAATCCTAGTGAAGAAAATTCATGGCATAGAAGGTAGAGAGTTTATCAATCAGTAAATGACATTGCAACTATAAAAACCTTTATGAAAAGAGAGAGAATTGCTGGGAAACCAAATAGATCAGGGCTGAAATGTTGTGGGAAAGACTGATACAAAGTATAAATTATTTTTATCATACTTGTCTTCAAACTCTTAATCATAAGATGAGAAAATAACAGTATAGCACCTGTCTCTGGAGACTTCACCATGGGCATATTTGGTTCAGCCTGAATGGGAGATGTGATTTGTTGTGTGTGTTATAAAGGTGTTTGTTTTAGCAAGTCAGATGTACAGTGAAGCATCAGCACATTACAGGAAATTACAGAAAGTCACATGAAATTCAATTTCCTCACTTTGGCTTCAAATGAGCCTTCAGATAGACAGTTTTATGAGACACCAGTGTGAAAAGGGTTAGATAAGTATGTCAGGATTTCATTGCCAGGTATTCCCATTTCTGGTTGGTTAAACCTGTGCTGAGAGCAGAAAGAAAATTCCAGCTCTGGCAATTCTGCAAAGACAGTACACATGCAAAATGACCAAGGATACAGGACACAGTTTCTCTTTAAGCCTTAAGCAATTGTTGGAGCACAATGAAAAGTTGATTTAATGGTTTACTTTTCCCCACTCAGATTTTGGCTCGCAGACTGCCACCAAGTACTAGAGACTGTTGGGCTGGCAACACAGCTTTACAGAGAATTAATATGTGTTCCTTACATGGCAAAGTTTGTGATATTTGCCAAAATGAATGACCCCGTGGAATCCAATTTGCGCTGCTTCTGCATGACTGACGACAAAGTGGACAAAACTTTGGAGCAGCAAGAGAACTTTGAGGAAGTTGCCAGGAGCAAAGACATTGAGGTACATTCCTTGCAGCTGGCTTCCTCCTTCTTGGTGGGCAGTGTGTTTTCCAAGTAGCAGCAGCTCCTGCAAAAGCCACACAAGCCCTGCTAAATAAAGCTTCAGAGCAAGGCTGTGGCATGAAACTTCTCAAAGGAAGAACAGAACAGGATGAGACTGGAGGAGCATGAGGACTTGTGAGTGCCCCAGTGCAGTGTGCAGTGGGGTTTGCCCTCACTGCTGTCAAGTAGCCCTGGCTGGGCTTTGCAGAGAGGGAATTCCTTCTCATTGGCCTGCAGGCACACAAGCATGAGTAGGACTGGCTTGTGGTGAAGTCACAGTCACTAACTTATTATTTCTCAAAGAAAATTACACACTCTTACTTTAGAAAAGCCAGTCAGGTGGCTCGTGGTTTTCCAAGCTGCCTGTACTCATATTACCTTGCCATAGTGCGCAGTGATATTCTAATTTGTTGTTGAATGTAACCAAGTGGGGACTTGTGTTAAACTCAGGAACGATGTTGGGGGAAATCATGATGTTTATATGCATGACTCTACTATTAAAAGAGGTTTATTGAATTCTATTTCTTGCTTTGATAGGTTCTTGAAGGAAAACCTATTTATGTTGATTGCTATGGAAATCTGGCCCCTTTGACTAAAGGAGGACAGCAGCTTGTTTTTAATTTTTATGCTTTCAAAGAAAATAGACTGCCATTCTCTATCAAGGTAAAAGAAAAACAAATTAAATAAATGATCCTGTTGCTTTCCTCTCTTCTCACAGTCCCACTTCCCTTTTTCAGCCCTACAGGACTAACCTGCCCCTGGGATGTTAGTGTAGTTCTTTAAGATGTTAATAATATGGAGAGGGTGCTTTGCTTGAAGCCACAGCAGAACTGCTGGCACATCTGGGAACAGACTACCCATGATGTGGATTGACAGCCTTTTACTAAAACCATATCTCAAATTGGAGCCCTCACATATTTACCAGTAGGTCACAATTTCTGAGGGATTAAGCAAAGGAGATGCATTCAATAACATCCTGTACTTCAGAGCAGCCTTCAGAAGGTGTGTGCAGACTGTTCATCTCTAAAAGGCCAGGCATGCTGCTCACTTTCCTTAGCCTTGTCACGGCTGCCCTGCTGGAGAGGTTGTTAAGCATTTTGGTAAACACAAGAGCAAAACATGGCAGAATGAAATGAAGTGGGCAGACAGTGCCTGTCAGTAACATCCCAGTATGAAACTCTCATGTTGGACTCACTCAGCACCTTGTCTTGCATGGATTTGCCATCAGGGAGCTTAAGGCTGACCTACAACTCTTTCACAATAACACATTTTCTCCTTCAGCACCTCAGGCTGAGCTCCAGCTTGGTGCTATTAGTTTTTACACACTAGAAAGCTCCTTGTAAGAAAGAAATTCTGAGAACTGTTCCAGAAACTTCCTCTAGGACTCTGAATTACTACATATTACTATTACTGCTATATTACTATTACTACATCTTACTAATGCATTCATTACTACATATTACAATGCTGAAGCAAAATTTCTTTTCCAGGTAAGAGACACCAGCCAGGAACCCTGTGGTCGATTATCATTTTTGAAAGAACCAAAGACTACAAAAGGACTGCCACAAACAGCTGTTTGCAACTTGAATATCACTCTGCCAGCACACAAAAAGGTATTTGTTTGGAAAAGTAAACATTTTTCTTAGGGTTGGGTTGGATTTCTTTTTGTTCCTTTAGTTTTTGTCTCTCTTTTTTTTTTTTTTTTTTTTTATTTCCTGCTAGTCATAAAGAAACCTTGTGAACTGTCAGTAATGAGAATGCTTTGGAATATGATAAAGGCTTTGAAAATGTATGTTTTATTGGTTTCTTGTATGTAGAACGCTTTTAAAGTCTCTTGTTACTGTGGTGTCAAGTTCCTATAATTTTTACAGTTCTGTTTACAGCTCATGCTTCAGCCTGCAAGTCATAGGTTTATGCTTTCAGTAATGTCATGTGTTTATTTGCATTGGATGTAAGATTTTTTTTCCTTTTCTTTTGTGTTGACATTTTGGATTTGCTTTGCCTTATAAATCAGCTTGCATTTTGTGCTCCCAATTTGGTCCTTTTCATATCCTGATATTCTTTTCCCTGCTGTCCATTATAATATTCCTTGTCTCTGCAATGCATCTTGGGACCAAAAGGAAACAGAGTCAGATCAAGATGATGAGGTAATATACACACTGTCTTCTGTTTTTATTTCCTTCAGATTTAGTGAAGAAAAGTAGTATGTTATAGAAAAAAACAAACAACTATTTTTAATGGTGGCATTGAAATAATATCTACAGAAAAATAACCACATCCTCAGCTTCTGATAGGCTGCTGTAAAACAGTAGAGCTGCACAAATATGGGAAACCCCATGATTATAAATTATGAAATTAAACCAAGCACTGAATAAAAGCAGTCTAAAATTTAACTAATTTTCTTTTGAAAAAGGATATATTTATGAGTATCAGAAGTAGTCAAATTTTGGCCAAATCAAGAGGAGTTTAGTGGATAATATTTTACCTCTTGGAGTAACACTGACACTGCTATGGTAACTTGTATTTTTGAGAAGGAAAAAGATACTACTGAGGCCACAATAGTGGCTTTTAATATCTTACCTCTGTAAATAAACTGGATTCTTTCAAAAAAAAGCAAACCAGCCAAGAGCAATTTCTAAATATTGTGTTCAAATCTATTTTCAAATAAACCTCAGATATTTGCAGCTTAAAACCTCACTGTTTCATTGAAATTGCAACATCAGATTGTCAGAAAAGTGAGTGGGTTTTACTCATTAGAGGTAGGTAGAGATGAGATCATCTTGTAAAAGAAACTACATAGGTGTTTCCAATTTACCTAGCAGCAATGTTTTTTTCTGTTCCTGGTGGCAAATAAATAGAAGTTGTCACCTGCTGCTTAGAGTAGCTAAAAAAAAAACCCCAAACAATGCAACCCAAAGCATTCCTTACATGTTAAAAAATAATAATAGCAAAAACGTCACTTTACTTCCGTAGAATTTGTGCCCAATGAGCGATTATATAGCTATAATAATAATTCTCTTTCTAAACAAACTGTATTTTTAGCCATATATTCAAGTGAGTTTATCTCTGAAGGACTATTAATATTAAAGACACCACACTAGCAGCTATCCCACTGAACTCAGCAATTTATGAGGCAACTTATTAGTTAACAAGAGTAGTCTGCTTTCTAATCCACATCTTTGCATTTTGTGCATATTAAAAAATCCCCTCCCATGCCTTTTTTTGTCCTTACTGTATTCACTTTAAAGCCAGTTGTACATCGTGGTGTGTGTGCTTTCGGGACAAGCTAATCTGGGGGGAATACTCAGTCGGTCACTCACTCTTATGAATGTTTTGTCTGTACCTGTAGTCTTTTGTGTTGACCTCCTGTTTCTAGCCAAAGGTGGTTTATTTTACAGAGAATGAGCAAAATCACACCATTTCTAGTAGTGTGAAGCAGTTTATTAAGTGATAATGCAATAAGACAGTACGGAGATGCTTTAAGGCAGAGCTGCTTCTGCTGTCTCAGCTCTTCCACCTCACGAGCAGAGGAATGAACCTGAGGGCTCACTGTAGGGTTGCAGTCCCTCCCTGCTTGCTCCAGAAGGGTGGTCACTCACAGCAGGTTTCTGTGCAGCCACGCTCCCTGCTCGGCAGTGCCTGGCACTCATCTCACGGCACCCAGGAACAGAGGCTGCCTCTGCCCCCTCCCTGCCTGCTCGCCCAAATTCGGCTTCAGCATGCCGTCCTGAAGCTGAATGGAAGCACCCATTCTCCCCTCTGGGGTTGTGTGCCGCGAAAAGCGGCCCATCCTGCTGAGGTTTGAGGACTGGTCTGCTCAGACAGGGGCAGTGATTGCCCAGCCCTAAATCCTGCTGTGTTTTGTTGCAGACGGAGAAGGCTGACCGGCGCCAGAACTTCGTCTCCCTTGCTTTACGTAAGCGCTACAGCTATCTGACTGAGCCTGGAATGAGTGAGTTGCTCTTACCAAAGTACTAAACCATGTAGATGTGATTGTTCATAAGAAGAGACATTTTTTCTATAAACGTTGTATTTGGTGTCATTCTGGGGAAAAAAATTTTAAAAAAAAAGGAGAAAAGGAAAAAAAAATCTGTCTAAAACAAAACTCTTGGATGGTCTGTGAATTCTTGTGTTGTGAGAGCTTGAAGAATCCTGACTGGCAAATTATGTGTGTTAGTTAAGTAAAAATATAATAGTTTTTAAAAATGCAATGTAGCTCCAGAGTAGGAGGATTGCAAATTGCTTTCAAAAAGAGTCTCTTCATCTCCCCTTTGAAGCATTAGAGAAAGATGCTGTAGAACGGGATGTTACACAAAAATTCAGAAAGCCACTCAGATAAGCGCTTAAATGTTTAGATGTTTAGCCAAAATAGAGTCTCTCATATTTTATATTTTCCCTCTTCTTTCTCCTCCCCTTCCCTTTTTCCTCTGTTCACTGCAGATGCTTTTTATTCCCTGGCACCACACATTGCTTCTTCCTAAACATGTTCCCCTTGACCAGACCTGTGGCATTCTTTTCCTCCCCAGTTAAATACAATAATGTATTTGGCTTAGCTTTTCTTCCTCACTTCTCCTCTCTAAGGTCAACTGCTTTTGTTCCTCATTTTCAGGCTTTTTCTTGCCTTTTTTCCCCCCCTTTTGACTTCTCAGTTGCTACCCTGCAACAGACCCTTTGATATAATTCCATAAAATCCATAGACAAACTTCATCGGGTCTTGGGAGTTCCCACTGGATGGCTGCTGCTTAATTATCCTATAAGATCTGTGGCTTCTTTGGGTCAGATGTGCTCCAGAATATGTTACACTTCTCAGGCCGGGAAGAAGACTCCAAGCATATAGCATCTGAAGAAGCTATCAGATCTGCTGAGACATCTTGATGGACTGTTAAGGTATTGTCACAGGCTTGATGGGAACTGAGAGAGAGGGAAAATGAAATTGCTGGGAAGAAGCTTGATGACTGTGTATATCACTCACAATAAATTTTTTCCCCCTCACTGGGAGGGAAAAAAGTCTTATTTATCCACCAAAGGTCCATTAAGTCTCATTTGAAAAAATTGGCAGATTTTTTTAGCTCTTCAACTGCAAAAAGGAGCACAGAAGCAGCATCTTAAATGTCTCTGAATCTGTGATTTGACAGACAAAAAGGAGTGAGGAGGGCAGCCTGTGGGTTTGCTTGCCTCACTAGTCAGTTGAGACAGACCAGCTCGTGACGGTGCAGTGGGGTTCCAGTGAAGACATGTCCTAACACTAACTGCTGAACAAGTTATTAGTTCTTCTCAGAATCATTTTGGGGTTTGTTTCTTGAACTCAAGACTCTGTGAACTTCTGGTGAATGTTAGCAGCTACTGCTAATTAAATCTTCATAATAATTAATAGTATTAATAAGATCTTCATAATAGTTGATTTAGTGAAGTACATTTCGGGGTTTTTGTGCGGGTGGGGAGAGAGAGGTGTATTTCCACTTTAAAATATTGTAGTAAGGAAAATAGACATTTTTTGATTTAGTCTGTGCCAGTCATGCCTAGTACTCAAGCTCTCTTCAACATAAATGTTTTTATGAAGTATCACCAGCCATCCACACTGACTTCTGGGCTTTGATTGGCTTCTGTAGGACCAGCACATTTCTCCTTGCAGGATATGGACCTGTGGTGCACTGAATATTCATTATTCTATAGGAGTGTGTGTGCTGCAACAGTTCAGTGTTAGCCTTGTTGAGCTTCTTCCACTGTGAGTTACTGTCTGTCTATAAGACAGATAAGCAGGTTTGACAAATTATTAGTGTAACTTCAGAGAAAGGTATGTTGAATAAGTTCTTTGGATATTTTAGCTCCATTTCTAATTCCAACTTTAAAAGAAAAAAAATCCTTACAGTTGCTTTCAGTGTCAACTCTCTGAATGTTATTGCTATATCAGAGGATATGTTTGTGTAATGGGATTCTCAGAAACACTTTCTGACATGAGTGCCTCCTGTGATGCAAAATGTGGTTGATGATAATTCTGTTCAAAATGCCTATGAATGAGCTGAGAGTTCTGGGGAATGATAACATTTAACAGGTTTGTCCTTGCTAGGAATTTATTTCATAATCTATTTTTCTTTGACTGCTTTTCTAATGTTACCTTTTGAGAACTGTAAAGTTGAACAGGTCTGTCTTTGAGCTGATACAAGAAATCTCCTCAAAAGGTACCAAGACACTACATCTTGTAGAAAAAGTGTACTCTTCTTTTAATGACCTCTTGTGAAATTATTTTGTAAGGTTTACGTATTTGTGCTTAATACACCATACGAAATGGATTAATCTGTGTGCTCGTTCTGACATGACATTTGTGCATGAATAAAAACTGATTCAGTTGCTTTGCCTGCTCACGACTATCATACATCATACTTGCCATATTTCATTTACGACATATGCTTCTTAAAATCATTTCATGAAAAGTTTTACTTTAATTTTTACCAGACAAAAGGAATATTGCATGAGAAACAAATGCATATGTTCCTTTCTTTCTTTTTTCTTTTTTTTTTTTTTTAATATTGACTCAGAAAAGCTCTTGCTCTTATTGGCTTTGTGAGTGTGAAGCATATCCGAATTGTGCATGGAAGATATAGATTTGAATTTATTCCAGTTGCTTCACAGTTTGCACATCAATTGCCTGTCACTTAAAGGAATTTTGGTTTCTGCATGAAATAGTTCTGAAGCGGTTAAAAAAAATATTTTAGCTACATAATGTCATTTTACGCAAGTTTATATTTTTGTATAGGATCAAATCTGAACAGAACAACAATAGAAATTATTAAATGGATAATTCTAATAGTTGCACAAAGCAGAGACATACCTAAACAGGCAAAATAAAGCTGATATGAGTATTTCAGAAGTAGCACATCAGAAAGTCAATAGGAAGTAAGAGAAGAAATTTTGATGTGGCTTTATTTTTACCTTATGGATTCCTTTTGTGTGTTTTCTGTTCTCCATTGTTTGCAGATTTGGTTGCTATGTGCTTTCTGTCTTCCATTTCATGTTGCTTTTTGGTTTGGACCAGTTATCAGTATATGGCTCGTTCCTAATATTTTTCTTTCCTTTTTTAAATCTTCTTTTGCCTCTTTCATCCCAACTCATGCAAACAATTGTACTTGCTTTTTGTAATATTACAACGTTTACTGACCAATTTTCTTCTCTGGTCTCTCTGTTTTTCAACCATTTTTGTTGATTTTTATGTTTGATTTTAATTTAACAATTTAAGAAACAGTTGAACGGAGTGCAGGAGCAACAAGATCCCTACCTGCTACTTACTCATACAAGCCATTCTTTTCAACACGGCCATATCAGTCATGGACAACAGCTCCAATTACAGTGCCTGGGCAAACCAAATCAGGCTTCACTTCCTTATCAAGCTCTTCCTCTAACACTCCTACAGCTTCCCCATTAAAATCAATATGGTCTGTTTCTTCTACTTCTCCAATCAAATCCACATTAGGAGCTTCTACCACGTCTTCAGTTAAATCTGTTAGTGATGTAGCATCTCCGATTAGATCGTTTCGGACAATCTCTTCACCAATAAAAACTGTGGTCTCGCAGCCTCCCTATAACATGCAGGTCACTTCAGGCTCTTTCATCAGAGCTCCCGCAGTCACAGAAGCTGCCAGTCTCAAAGGGCTGGCCTCCACTACCACATTCCCCTCTCGGACATCTCCAGTGACTACAGCAGGATCTCTCTTGGAGAGATCATCCATAACCATGACGCCTCCAGCATCCCCCAAATCCAACATTAACATGTACTCTTCGAGCTTGCCACTTAAATCGGTCATCACATCAGCATCCTCACTTTTATCGTCCCCTCTAAAGTCAGTGGTGTCACCTGCTAAGTCAGCAGTTGATGCTGTTTCATCCACTAAAGTCATGATGGCCTCGTCTCTCTCGTCGCCAGCAAAACATGTAGCTGGGCACACAGATGTACCATTGCTCAATGGGTCTGTGTCACCTCTGAAATACCCATCTTCTGCCAACTTAATAAATGGATCCAAAGCTGCAGGTGTTTTTCAAGACAAGATCTCTGCAGCTGCGCATTCTGCAACTTGTGCTGCTAACGCAGTTGCTGACACGGCTGAGAGAGTGTTTTCAACAGCTACAACAATGTCATTTTCTCCACTCAGGTCATTTGTGTCTTCAGCACCATCAGCTTTCCAGTCAATGAGAACTCCTCCTGCAGGTGCTTTGTACACAGCCCTTGGGTCAATATCTGCAACTACCTCATCAGTAACTTCATCAACAATAACAGTGCCGGTATATTCTGTAGTCAATGTTTTGTCCGAACCAGCATTAAAGAAGCTCCCAGAGTCGTCTTCACTTACAAAATCAGCTGCTGCGTTACTGTCACCTATTAAAACATTGACTACAGAGGCGCGCACACAGCCTACCTTTACTCGAACTTCATCTCCAATAAAATCATCCTTGTTTTTAGCACCTTCTGCTCTCAAACTGTCCACACCATCTTCCTTATCCTCCAGTCAGGAGATACTGAAAGATGTTGCTGAAATGAAAGAGGATCTGATAAGAATGACTGCGATATTGCAGACAGATGTCGCAGAGGACAAGCCGTTCCAACCTGACATACCAAAAGAGGGTAGAATTGATGATGAAGAGCCCTTTAAAATTGTTGAGAAAGTAAAAGAGGACTTAGTAAAAGTTAGTGAGATTCTGAAAAAGGATGTATGTTTAGAAAGTAAAGGGTCGGCTAAAGTACCCAAAAGTGATCAAGGACACCTGTCTGAGGATGACTGGGTAGAGTTCAGTACAGAGGAGATTGATGAAGCGAGACAGCAAGCTTTGACAAGCCCTCCTATATCTGTTCCAGAGAAGGTCCAAATTAAAACTAAAACCATGTCGGAAAAGGATTATAGCTTGTCAAAAGTTATTGATTACTTAGCGAATGATATCGGTAGCAGTTCATTAACAAACATAAAGTACAAGTTTGAAGAGGGGAAAAAAGAAGGTGAAGAGAGACAAAAGCGCATTTTAAAACCAGCTATCGCTTTGCAGGAACATAAACTTAAAATGCCTCCAGCCTCCATGAGGCCTTCAACGTCGGAAAAGGAGTTATGTAAAATTGCAGACTCCTTTTTTGGAACAGACACTATTTTAGAGTCTCCAGATGACTTTTCTCAACATGATCAAGATAAAAGTCCCTTGTCTGACAGTGGCTTTGAAACGAGGAGTGAAAAGACACCTTCTGCCCCACAAAGTGCTGAAAGCACAGGGCCAAAACCACTTTTCCATGATGTGCCCATCCCCCCCGTCATTACAGAAACAAGAACTGAAGTAGTTCATGTCATCCGCAGCTATGAACCATCTTCGGAAGATATTCCAGAGCAGAAGGCTGAGGAGCTACCAGCCTCAAAACCTTCCCCTGCATTTATGGAGCTGGAGCAAAAACCTTCTGGGTCCATTAAAGAGAAGGTTAAAGCTTTTCAAATGAAAGCCAGTGGCAGTGAAGAGGACGACCATAAGTGCGTCCTTAGTAAAGGTGTCCGAGTGAAAGAAGAAACTCATATCACTACAACAACTAGGATGGTTTATCATAAACCTCCGTGCACAGAAAGCACCTCTGAAAGAATTGAGGAAACAATGTCTGTTCATGACATAATGAAAGCCTTTCAGTCTGGACGTGACCCTTCCAAAGAACTGGCAGGTCTGTTTGAACATAAATCGTCAGTAACGTCTGATGTTAGCAAGTCTGCTGAAACTTCACCACAACATGCAGAGAAGGACAGCAAAATGAAACCCAAACTGGAGCGAATAATAGAGGTCCATATTGAACAAGGTAATCAGGCTGAACCTACTGAAGTCATTATTAGAGAAACAAAAAAGCATCCAGAAAAAGAAATGTATGTGTATCAGAAAGACTTACCTCGGGGAGATATTAACTTAAAAGAGTTGGAAAAACATGATGCTTTTCCTTGTTCAGACGAACAAGGTCAGCAAGAAGAAGAGGAGCTCACGGCCGAAGAGTCACTTCCTTCTTATCTGGAATCCTCTAGAGTTAACACTCCCGTGTCCCAGGAAGAAGACAGTCGCCCTAGTTCTGCTCAACTCATGTCTGATGACTCTTACAAAACACTGAAGCTTTTGAGTCAGCACTCAGTAGAATACCATGATGATGAGTTGTCAGAACTAAGAGGGGAGTCTTACAGGTTTGCTGAGAAAATGCTTCTTTCAGAAAAGCTAGATGTGTCTCATTCTGATACTGAGGAGTCAGTTACTGACCATGCTCTACCCCTTAGTGCAGAGTTACAGGGGACTGATAAACGATGCAGAGAAAAAGTAGCTACTGCCCCCAAAAAAGAGATTCTCTCCAAAATCTATAAAGATGTATCTGAAAATGGTGTAGGTAAAGTGTCTAAGGAGGATCATTATGATAAAGTGACAGTGTTACACTACACTGGAGATGTTAGTAGTCACAAACATGCGATGTGGATGCGCTTTACTGAGGACAGATTAGACAGAGGTAGAGAAAAGTTGATATATGAAGACAGGGTGGACAGGACTGTTAAAGAGGCAGAAGAGAAACTGACTGAAGTATCCCAGTTTTTTCGGGATAAAACAGAGAAGTTGAATGATGAGCTACAGTCTCCAGAGAAAAAGCAGCATAAAAAAAATGGCAAGGAAATACATTCTAGCCAGAGCTCTGCCAGCAGCAGCCCCGAGAAAGTTCTGCTCTCTGAATTGCCATCATCTGGGGATGAGTGGAGTAAGGTGAAGCAGTATGCACATGATGGGAAGTGCTTTCCCAAGGTGGATGAAAGGAAAGCATCCAGTTTGCCCAGCAGTCCTGAAAAAAGGATATATGTGCAAACTGCAGAGGACTCTAAACGAACTATGGAACACAAAGGAAGTGCTCAGCAGACTGGAGTGCCTGAGACTGGATTTCAGCTGAAGCAATCAAAGCTCAGTTCCATTAGGCTTAAATTTGAGCAAGGTATAAGTCCCAGAAGTAAGGACGTAACTCAAGAAGAAAAAAAGCTGGATGGTCAGTCCAAAATTCCAATTAAAAAATTGCAAGAAAGTAAGTTACCAGTGTATCAGTCCTATTCAAGAGAGAAACACGCAAAGCAAATAGAGGTCATTGATGGGAGCACAGCTTTACAGAAAGAGGTGAAAATACAGGACGACCTTGTTCCAGGTAAAGGGAAAGCTGTGGAAGACTCTCATGCTTCAGACACACAAAGAACTGAGATGAGGAAAGGCGTGCCAGAATGCATTTCAGAACCACGGGCAAAAGACCTGGCGTATGGCTCAGACTCAACAACGAAAGGACACTGGGACAAAAAAATCTATAGGACGTGGGAAAGTCCTGGAACTTCTAATCATAAAACACAGAAGGAAAAGCTTTCACATGTGCTGGTTCCAGATACAGTAAAAGAAAACCATGTTGATCATGCTGAATCTAAAACTGACCAAAAAAGTGAATTTATCACTGTGACAGAGCACAAAGTGGCCTCAAATGGAATCCATTCAGAAGAAGTGAAGGAACTGACTGTAAAATCCCCCTCAAAAAGGGTTTTATACAGAGAATTTGTTGTCAGGGAGGGGGAACGTAATGGTGAAGTGGCTGATAAAATATCTAAAAGGAAAGAAGAAATTGCTGTGTCCCATATCCCAGTCAGAATTGTTGAGGAGAAGAGAGCCATGCTTGATGGTGTCTATGAACTTTCAGCTAAAGTATCCCAATCAGCTGTGATTCAGGAGAAAGTTGAAAGGCAGATTGATTATGTGGAAGATGAAAAAATAAAGCATTCAGAAATCAGAGAAGTTACCAAGCAGCAGAGCTCAATAGGTCTAAGTCCTCCTGCTGAGGAAACAGAGCTATCCCCTAGCAAATCACCAGATTCTTTAGAATGTAGCCCAGGAAAGGAATTTCCTTCGAGTGACATAGCTGACCCCGGTGCCAGTGATTACTTGAATAAAGTTGCACCACTAGTGAGCACTGAGGGAGTAAAAGAAATTAAGACCTTACCTGTTTATGTCAGTTTTGTTCAAGTAGGAAAGCAATATGAGAAAGAGGTGCAACAAGGTAGTATTAAAAAAATTGTCAGTCAGGAAAGTAAGACGGTACAAGAGACGAGGGGGACATTTTACACAGCTAGGCAGCAAAAACAGCCTCCTTCTCCACAAGGTAGTCCAGAGGATGACACGCTAGAACAAGTGTCCTTTATAGACAGCTCTGGTAAAAGCCCTTTAACACCAGAAACACCAAGTTCAGAGGAAGTGAGTTACGAGTTTACATCTAAAACACCTGACTCACTGATAGCTTATATCCCAGGCAAGCCCAGCCCTATACCTGAGGTGTCTGAGGAGTCAGAGGAGGAAGCAGAGGCTAAGTCAACATCTGTGAAACAGGCAGAGGTTGAGGAACCACAGATCGACAAAACATTACCTAATCTTATAAATAAGGACTCTAACAAAAGACCCAAAGGTAACAGAGTTGCCTATATTGAATTCCCTCCTCCTCCACCACTGGATGCAGATCAAGGTGAATCAGAAAAGAAGCCTCATTATTCCACTGAGAGTGAGATGGAGATGACTGAAGTGAACTTGCAAGATGAACACGACAAGTGCCAACTGGCTGAACCTGTCATCAGAGTGCAGCCACCTTCTCCTGTGCCACCGGGAGCAGATGTCAGTGACTCCAGTGATGATGAATCCCTCTATCAACCTGTTCCACTTAAAAAGTATACGTTCAAACTGAAAGAGCTGGAAGATGACCAGAAAGAGATCTCAAAACCCAAAGCCCCTGAAAAGATTGAGAAACAGAAAGAGTTAGGACATCCCACTTCTGGGAAACCCAATGAGTTTGACAATGGGGTTGATTCACCCCAGAATGATGTAGTGCAAAATGGGAGTAACAATGACCAGTCTGTCACAGAGTGTTCCATAGCAACCACTGCAGAATTCTCCCATGATACCGATGCGACAG
The DNA here is from genome assembly GCF_000277835.1 of Geospiza fortis. Classification (NCBI taxonomy): domain Eukaryota; kingdom Metazoa; phylum Chordata; class Aves; order Passeriformes; family Thraupidae; genus Geospiza; species Geospiza fortis. The sequence goes on from NW_005054389.1 coordinate 2,038,149, forward strand.
AGATTGACTCTCTGGACGGTTATGATTTGCAAGATGAAGATGATGGTTTAACTGAGAGTGATTCTAAACTTGCAGGTCCGGCAGTTGAAACCAAAAAGGACGTATGGACTACAGAAGGCATTCTAAAGCAGACTGATCGCTGTTTTAGCCAGAGTAAGCTTGAAGTCATTGAGGAGGAAGGCAAGGTAGGCCCTGAAGAAGACAAGACATCTTCCAAAGGTCCATCTTCTGACAAAGCTGGAGATAAGAGCGATAAGAAGTCAGGGGCACAGTTTTTCTCTTTGGAAGGCAGACACCCTGACAGGACTGTATTTCCTGACTCGTATTTCAGTTACAAAGTAGACGAAGAATTCGCAACACCTTTCAAAACTGTGGCCACCAAGAGTCTAGATTTTGACCCGTGGTCGAATAACCGAGGTGACGATGAAGTGTTTGAGACTAAATCAAGGGAGGATGAGGCTAAGCCATTTGGTCTGGCAGTGGAAGACAGATCTCAAGCAACGACACCTGACACAACACCAGCCAGAACTCCAACAGATGAGAGTACGCCAACTAGCGAGCCCAACCCCTTCCCATTTCATGAGGGGAAGATGTTTGAGATGACTCGCAGTGGTGCAATTGACATGAGCAAGAGGGATTTTGTTGAAGAAAGACTCCAATTTTTTCAGATTGGTGAGCATACTTCTGAAGGGAAGTCAGGGGACAAGGGGGAAGGGGATAAAAGTACAGTCACTGCCATCACACAGCCACAGGCAGGGGACAGCACTGTAGAAACAAACCTAGAGAGACCAGTAGAAACAACAGCAGTTGAAAATAAGCCCGGCATCCAGGCCAGTGGAGATTGCATGGAACAAACACTTGGTAGTAACTCACTGGAGAAATCATCGGCAGCAGTAAACGCTTCCAAAGTTGATCCCAAATTGCGCACACCAATTAAAATGGGAATTTCTGCTTCCACCATGACTCTGAAGAAAGATGGCCCTGGAGAAGTGACAGATAAGATAGAAGCTGTGATGCCAAGTGGTGAGGGATTAGAAAATGAAACTGTAGCAGTGATTGCGAGTTCAGCTTCTAGCCAGACAAGCTGTAGGCAAACAGAAAACACTGATTTTCCAAAAGATAATTTTAATAACAACAACAATTTGGATTCATCTGCTGTCCCTACAGATGATATTACCTCTAATGTAGTGCTAAAAGAACATTTGGAACCGAAATGTTCCCTCCAGAAAGCTAATCAAGCGAAAAGCACTTCAGGAAAAGGTACAGGGACAACACAAGGACACAGAGTAAGAGATAAGCAAAAGCCACACGGAGAGCAGCAAAAGTCAACAGAGTTGGTAGGAGCTAGAGGAAAATCAAAGCTTCCTGTAAAGGCCAGCTCAGTAAAACAAGTCTTTTCCCAAAATAATCTCCAAAGCAATACAGGGAGTAAAGCGAAAGAGGCTAGTAAGCCTGACAAAGCAAAACAAAATAATTCTTCTCCCTGTCTAGAAGCAAGGTCTAGGATTCCTGTAAAAAACACACATAGGAGTAATCTAGCTAGAAGAACTCCAGCCCTGCCAAAACAAGAGCAGGTAGAGAAAGAAAAACCAAAACAACTTCCTTCTAAATTACCAGTAAAGGTAAGATCTACCTCCGTCACCATGACAACAGTTAAAGTAAAGAAAAATCAGCTTAGGGAGGTATGTAAACATTCTATTGAATATTTTAAGGGAATTAGTGGTGAGACATTAAAGCTTGTGGATCGTCTTTCTGATGAAGAGAAAAAGATGCAGTCAGAGGTCTCTGATGATGAAGAAGACAGTACATCAAGGAACACATCCTTATCAGAAGCTACTCAAGTTTACCTGCCTTCCATTACACCGAAGTCTGCTAGAGACATGAGAACAGAGGCAGCATCTATAAAATCAAAGATTGAAAAGGCCGACAGTGAGAGGAGGAGGAGTAAGAGGACTGGTGAGAATGAAGGCAGTCAGGTTTCTGGAGCTCTCATGGCTCACCTCGTGGAGATCAAGCCTAGTTTGTAAAACTTTCAACTTGTTGATCCTAGTGCATGAACTGTTGTGATTGCCTGTGGAGTGACTTAACTGTAGTTTTCATTCTGTCATTGTCATCTGTATGTGCTGTCTTATTCTCTTTTTTCTTCCTTCAAACAAATTCTGTACTGTAGAAAGCTAGTGAAGCATGCCAAAGACATTCATGTAACTCAGAAATTGATGTAACTCAGAAATTGAAAGATGTCTTTTGTGACAGTATATTTGTTCTGTCAAGGTAGAGAAAATAGACAATCTGGCCTTGGTGGTTTTCACCAGTAATTGAAAACTTGTCTACAGTCTAACAGATAGATTGTCAGCATGTTTGGTTTCATTACACGACATCATGTAGTTTTACATTTTGGCTTTACACAGGTGAAAATCTAAAAGCTGTGAAAAAACTTTGTTTTGTAGCTTATTAGGTCACACAACCATTCTAGTAAACAATATCAGCACTGTCAACTTAGTCAATTAAAGCTATTATTTATAATAAACTATTATCCGGTATTGTGGTTTTCTGTGCAAAACCTTTTTAATTGAGAAATTGTAAATCACAGGTCCACAGAGTCCATGTGAACGGACAGATATAAGGATGGCAATTGTAGCTGATCACCTAGGACTTAGCTGGACAGGTAAGCTTTTCTGCTTTAATATTGAAATCAGTCTTTGCTATTGCTTTTTTAGATCTTCTTTTACCAAAAGATGCAGCAAGACTGCATGAGGCTCTCTCAAGTTCACAGCTTCCCAAAACATGCAATGTATTGCTGGGCAAAGATGCCTAATAGGAAAATATTCCTTGATCTTTCAGTAAATCAAAGAGAAAATAACTAAATGCCGTTCCTCTCAGGATGTTCTCCCAAGGTGCTGAGAGGCTCTACCTGCCTGGGCTCAGGGCTGCTCCTGGGATGTTTCCTGTCCCTGGATTGCAGTTTTCCCCAAGCCCTGGTTGCAAGGAGCCCAGCAACCAGGCAGGTCATTGCTGGAGGCTCTGCCCACCTGTGGCCCCCTGTGCTGGTGGGCAGAGCTGCCCTTCCTGGGCTCACAGCTGCAGCAGCCAGCTCTGCCAGGGCTCAGGTGACGACAGCACCAGTGCTGAGCTGCACAGGGTGCTCCCAGGGGAATAACAATCAGAGGAAATTAACAGAGTTTATAAATTAGCAGTGATGAGGCAATCTCCAGGGGGGGCTTTTTCATCATGTTTAAGTGGCTTACTGAGTAGAAGTGTGATAATCGCTTCCAGAGATGATTGAAATTCAAAATGATGTCTTAGGAAATTAAAGTATGGGGATATAATGCCATGTTCATTGTTATCTGTAAGGTTTGTGTCAGGGAGTTTTGTTGATGTCTCTGTGACCTATGAAAGTTAGTATTTTTAAGCTTGACAAGATAATTGAGGGATTTGTGCTTTCTTTGGTGTTTTTTGGTTTGTTTTCTTTTCTCACTTGTTTTTTTTGTCTTTATAGAACTGGCAAGAGAACTGAATTTTTCTGTGGATGAAATAAATCAAATCCGAGTAGAAAACCCAAATTCTCTTATTGCTCAAAGCTTCATGTTATTAAAAAAATGGGTTACCAGAGATGGGAAAAATGCTACAAGTAAGTTCAAGTAGTTACTTTTGTTGTTTATAAGTTATAGCCCATTTCATCTGTTGCCAAGTTGTAGAAAATACTATGAATGTCCTTCACAAACAATCAATGAAAAAAGAAGTTTCAGGTACATTTTTACCAGGAGTCAGAAATATGTCATATTTATTCACTATATATGCAGAAGGAAATGACCTGTTCTCCATATCCATAATTGATAGAACAGGTAATGGGCTTGAACTCCAGTAAAAAAAATAATAGGCAAAACTTTCCAGTAACAAGCAATGTGGAACATGGAAATGACTGCCTGGAAAATTTAGGTAGTTTCACTAATTTGCAGGTCATAGGAAAAGACTAAACTTCTTCCTATGAGGAGTGATGGAGATGCTGATTCTGTGCTGATGATTATGAGTTTATCATCTGTACATTTCACTTGAATTGCTCAAACTGAAAAGAGGGGTTGATTTTTGTGAGGTGTGAATTGTGTTCATTACCCTTCTCTGAGCCACAAACTCCTACACACCATTTGAGTCTCCTTTGATCTCTTTCGCTGTAGAAGTGATTTCCAGTATTACTGTGTTCTCACAACAGGATTTTTGTAAATGAGATTTCATGATGTACTGCATGAATAGCCTTATATACATTATTACCTACATGACTGCATATTCTGCCTCAAAACAGAATGGTTAACAGGATTTTTACTCTCCCTTTACACTCCAGTAAAAGGATATTTTGTATCAGTAGTAAGTAAATATGTTCTTTAAGAGCTATCTGACCTTAATCTTTGTGCCTTTTGTGTTGTAATATAATTATACTTGGAGAAAGTGTAGACTCTTAATAGATGTGTATCTTGAAGAAGTAGGCAGCTGAATGACTGCTCAGACAAATGCTGGGGTTTGCTAGAACCAAAGGCATTTGGACATGACAGCAATTTGTAAGTAATGCAGTGTGAATGTAATTGAGAAAAATGATCACACAGTTCTGCAATGCTGAACCTTTTTCTGATGTGTTTTACTTTTTTTTTTTCAGCTGATGCCTTAACTTCTGTATTGACAAAAATTAATCGAATAGATATCGTGACCCTGTTGGAAGGACCAATATTTGATTATGGAAATATTTCAGGCACCAGAAGTTTTGCAGATGAAAATAACGTATTTCATGATCCCATTGATGGTAATTGAATTCTGTAGTCATATTTAATTCCGTGACATGTCCAATAATCCAATAATGTTGTATAAACTAGACTTTAAAGAAAGATTGTTTTACAGAAAGAACAATTTAAAATGTGTAAAGGGGTTTTCCTCTCCATAAGCATGATGTAATAGAATCATAGAATATTCTCAGCTGGAAGGGACCTATGAAGACCATCGAGTCCAGCTCCTGGCCCTGCACAGGACAGCCCCAGGAATCACACCATGTGCCTGAGAGCATTGTCCAAACACATCTTGAACTCTGGCAGGCTTGGTGCTGTGACCACTCCTCTGTTCCAGTACCTGGCCACCCTCTGGGTGAAAATCCTCTTCCCAATATCCAGCCTAAACCTCCCCTGGCAGAGCTTCCTGCTGGCTCATGTTCAAATTCCCACTGACCAGGGCCCCAGGTCCCTTTCCACAGGGCTGCTCTCCAGCCTCTCATTCCAGCCTGCCTCTGTTCCAGTACCTGGCCACCCTCTGGGTGAAAATCCTCTTCCCAATATCCAGCCTAAACCTCCCCTGGCAGAGCTTCCTGCTGGCTCATGTTCAAATTCCCACTGACCAGGGCCCCAGGTCCCTTTCCACAGGGCTGCTCTCCAGCCTCTCATTCCAGCCTGTACACACAGCCAGGGTTGGCCCATGCCAGGTGCAGAACCCAGCACTTGTCTTTGTTAATTTTGTATGGCTGGTGACTGCCCAGCCCTCCCTGCCTTGGAGGTGTCCACAGCTGCTCCCAATTTCAAATCATCAGCGAACTTCCTTAGTACACCTTCAAGTTCTGCATCCAGGTCATTTTGGGGATATGCAGCTTGCACATTATTATCTCAAACACTAAGTGCAGAGTCCCACAAATGTGTGCCTGAGTGAACACTGGTTCCCACCAGCCTCAGGGTCACTTGACAAGACCGAGCTTTTCTCCTGCAGCACTTGTCCTTTGAGGCTTGCCCATGTCTATTTTTTATGTACTTGATATTTAATGCTTGAGAATTTACCTGGAAATATGTGTATTCTTTGGCTTCTTGTCTAGATATGTAGTAGTAAAATTCTTAAAGGAAAAAAAAGGAAGAAGAAGGAGGGAAAAGTGCATAGTATTTGCATGGAACAAATTAATGTGCAATTTACTACCAAGCCTCTTTGAGACCTGTGAACATCGATTGCTCTATGATTTTCACTTGGACCATTTCTCCAATAGCAGTAGAAAAATAAGAAAATGTTTTTTTAGTGCATAAGTGAATATATTTTTCAGCCTGCTAATGGGTAAAGTTGTGTAATAATTTCCTCTTTAAAGTTGTATCAAATGATAGCAGAACTGTGCGGGTTAAATTTGTGTCAGATTAAAAGCAAAAATGAAATTCTTCTTGTAAAACAAAATTTCCATGGAAGTGCTTTTTATTTATCAGTATATTGAAGATACTAAATGTTGACTATTTCTTGTTTCAAATGTTAGATAACAGGCACTGGATTATTACTTTGATTTTATTTGCTTGTATTATTAATAGCTCCTTAAATAAGAGAATTTTTTTGTAAGTAGCATTTCTTTTGGTTTTTGTAATTTGTTCAATTATGTTTTGGCTTTCTCTGTATTTTAGTAAGATTTTTTTTTTTCTTCAGAGCATATGAGCTCAGTGTACCTCCATTATTGAGCAGCATTGCTGGTCATTGAATCATTGCACTACAGAAATAGTTTTCTGTTGACATTTTAAGAAAGTTTCTCTTGAAATGTTGCTTGAGCCTTTTAATAGCAGCATCAATGTTTTTATGAAAAAAGCGCTTCTCTGCAGTTGCTTTGTGTCTCTCCTCTTCTCTGAACCTTCCTCAAGCTTCCTTTCCTCACCAAGACCAGACCTCCTTTGCCTTTCTCTCGGCTGGTTCAGGAAACAAAGCCCCAGTCCCTGTTGATGCACCTCCCCTTGCAGGCAGCACAATGGCCAGTTAACCCCACAGCATGTGTTTTTTCCTTTCCTAGGTTGCCCAACCTCATTTGCCAGAATGCGAACTTAAGGTTTTGTTGCCATTTTTTTATGTGTATATTCAGTTTAATCATTTTGTATGGCTTTTTTTTTATGTTTTCATCAATTTTTCTTTTCTCTTTATTTGATCAGTGTATCTGATTGTACCAATGTCACCAAGATCACCTCAATCTTCAAGATCACCAAGATCTCCTTACTCACCACAGTCCTCTCACCCGAATAACTTCACTGTACCTGAAATATTCATATAGCTCTCCCTTGTTTACTCTTTTATCCCTTTGTTAACTTCCTTACTTTAGTTTTTTTTATCCTGCTGTGTGTTTAGATCTACTGTCTTTTAGTATCCTCGTTAGGATCCATTTCTGTTCTTCATTTCTCAACTAGTCCATTCTTGTAACTCTGTGATTAAATTGGAGGTATATGCTAGTAACATTGTATTTCTGGTATTGTGTATGTTTATATAAAAGCATATTAAAAATATGGATCTGTTTTAGAAAGAATACCTACTGACAAAAAAGTGGCTGTCCAATGTTATGATCTACTGCTGTCTTTAAAATCTGTTCATTAAACTACCAAATTTAAAAAAATAAATAAAATCTTGGCAATAAAGATTTACACAATATGACTGCAAGAGATTGTCTTGTGTGTAAAGGGACAACCACCCTTGTCCACATTTGATTTATTGCATGCCCATAAGACAATCTGCTACAGCTTGAAAATGTTTAAAATGGCTGCACAAGCAATTGCTGAAAACTTTGCCGACTATTAAAAAAATAGTCAGAAGTACTGGCTTCCATGTAAAATTCTCTGGCAGTACTCATTCTTTGTTCCATCTCTTTGGGACAAAGTAACAAAACCTATCAGAACTGCATTGGTTCTTATACACCTGCACCTCCTTGTGTGTTTCATACTTCATGTAACCCATGAATCATTTGGCATTTGCTTATTTGTTGCTCCACGTTTCATCCCAGTCAGTCCAAATGTGCTGTCTTCCTTAGGTTATCCCTCCATCCAAGTGGAACTGGAAACTCCCACTGGGTTGCGCTTCGTGCCGCCCACCCCTTTGCACCAGGACGATTTCCTTAGCGACACCTCTAGCCTAGAGTCACCCCTTAGAACTCCCAGTAGGCTGAGTGACGTGTTAGTGACCTCCCAGGGACACGTAGATGGTACAGCAGCAGCCCCGCCAGTGGTGACTGAAGAGGACACTTCACTGGATGACAGCAAAGTTGATTTCTCAGTGCCTAGAGAAGGAACACCTAAAGATATTTCCGTAGGCGAGAGCCAGTTGGAGGAAGTGGACCTTAAAGATTTTCCGCGGTATCTCGGTAGTTATGGCGGGATATCCAAAGATGCTAAACAAAGGCAGAGCGAAGAGACTAGTGAAAGAGGAGTGAGGACTGAACAGCCCGAGAGAGACAAGTCTGGTACTGATGAGGAGATGACGGCAGAAAAGTTTAAGTCTCTGTTTGAGGACATTCATCTGGAAGAAGGAGCTGAGTCTGAGGAGATGACGGAAGAAAGAGTATGGTCAATTCTTAAAGGTGTTCAACAAGCAGAACGCGAAATGTCTTCAATTACAGGTTGGCAGCCTGACTCCTCCAGCGTCTCCGAGGCGCCGACGTCGGGGCGCAGGATAGGCAGCAGCCTGCTGGATCGCCTGGACGAGAGGTGAGCCCCCTGAGCTGCAGTGTGCCTGTCAGCAGGCTGCCCACGCTGCCACCAGCAGCGCTGCACGGGCTGCTGCTCTCTCAGAATACCTCTGTATGCTTATATGTACATGTAAAAGAAAAACTTGATTTGGCCTCAGATGTATTTGGCTTTAAAAATGTGTATTTGTCAGGTTTCATTCTCGATACAGGCATTTGAGAAGTAGTTCATGTTATCTTTAGCAGGTAGTATTTCTTTTCCTGTTCTTTATCTTGTGTATTTCTATTTCTAATTCATCTCAGTGGTGCATAGATGTAGCTGGAATCAAGAACATTATCTGAAACCAGGATACTACATTACTCTTATTTTTGAGCACCTTTATAGCAATCACCCTTTCCATTTGCATCTCTTTGCCTTCCCTCAGATAATTGTTACTTTTCCCATAAGCCAGTTTTTGAATTGTCACTTTTTATAACACTTGGTTCAAGTGTATTATGTCATGCTAATGTACTAGACTTTTTAAAAGACAAGTTACATGGCATAAGGAGGTAAGAATGGTGATACCAAACCCACCTAGTCCTGTTTGTTGTGTCCTAGCAGTGGCTGCAAGGAAGAAGAGGGGATGTATGTGCTGCATTCTCCCAAACTCCACTTATCCTTTGTATAATGAGCTGCTGAGAGGGATGCTTTCTATGTATTTATCCTCAGTGCATATTTCCCTTGTACGAGCTTTTCCAGCCTGCCCTTTCAGCATTGACAATATGTGTTGGGCTGTCCAGCCCTACTGGTGCCCACTGGGCAAGGGGTTCCTGTGATCACTAATTGAAGAGCCAGCTCTGCAGGAGCTATAAATCAACACAGAATGATTATCTGCACAGTGATCATTTCTCTGCCAGCAGTTTACATCCTCTGCATCTTTGACTCAGGATGTTTTAAGGTTCAAGGTAGCATTAGATACTCTCTTATCAAGTCTAGTGGGAATTTGGTCATTGATTTCAGCAAATTCGTTGTCTTTCAATACTGTAAAGCACTTGAACTACTACTGATGTCATTCCTGTTGTTAAGCAAGTGTTGTTTTTCTGCATTTTATATTGTGTTAAATTAGTGAAATAGATCACTTCTGGAAGTAAAAGGGCTTCCTTAAGAAGATATCAGTTTCTAGCTAGATGAATTCCCTTTGCTGTCTTTTGTAAGAGTCTTGCCAGCAAACAGCTGGCATATTTTCATATGTCAGCATTACACAGTCATAGTTTTTAACAGAAAGTGAGCAAAAATCCAAAGGAAAAGAAAACTGTTTATCAGAAGTGCAGGTGAAACCTCTCCTTAGGTAATCTGACACAAAATTCTGGTCAGCTTTCTGTCTTTTCGTAACCTTCCTTGCCTTTGGCTCTGCATATTGTTGAGACTCTTCAGTATCTAAGGACCTATTTGCAGATTTTTTAAATGGCAAGACTTATCTGGAGTACAGATATTGTACTTTTGGGGGAAAAATAAGTGGTAATTGCATGGTACCAGATACTTTCATCACCTCTTTGATTAGAGAGTGGTTTAAAAATAAGTGCCTTCAGGCTTTAGCTCATGATTATACAAGAGAGCTGGTAGGTTTTATGTATTTTTTTTTTCTCTTTTTACTCCTCTTCACCGAGTGGAAGGAGATTAACATAAAACATTTGGCCTTGTTTCCAGTGTCCACCCTATTTTCATTGCTACTGAAATGATGCCATGATGCGGAAGACAAGGTTGTTAAATAGATTGATGTCTGCAAGTGGAATCTAAAATTTTGCTTTTCTCTGTGTGAAATGTATGGGCTCAGACTGAAGGCTCAGTAAGAGGCTTGGTGCTTTGCCCTTCTGCCTGTGATTTAAGGCCTGAACAGCTGTCTATTCCTTTCTCTTTTTCTTGTAGTTCGGACCAATGTCGGGATTCTGTTACCTCATATGTCAAAGGAGAAGCAGGGAAGCCAGAAACAAATGGAAGCCTATCCGAGTCCACATCAGAGGCAAAAACTAAATCCTACATCCAGGAAGCTTTAAATGATGTGGGAAAACACAGTGATAAAGAAGCCCTGAAAACAAAGTCCCAGATCTCAACTGGTACTAATGAGCAGACATTATCATCAACAGCATATCAGAAATCTTTGGAAGAGACCAGCAAGCCAACAACAGAAGGCAGCAAAACATCTGTGCTTGTCAGCGTGAAGAAGATGGGCTGGAGTACTTCTGAGGATGGCAAGCCAAGAACAAGCATCCAAGAGGAGGAGGGAGCAGTAATGTCTGAACAGAAGGTACAGTATGTCCTGTAATAATTAGCAGTGTGAGGAGTCCCTGTTGCTTGACATATTGGTTGACAAATTTTTTTGTGCGACTTGCAGTGTTGTTTGTGACAGGGTTAGGGTTTTTTTCTTATCCTTCTTTATGCCTTTTCAGTTTATTACTGAATTGAGAAAAATGGAATTGAGAAAAACACTGGAAATTTTTATTTGTGTTGTGAATAGAATGGGGTGGAGTCAGGATAGGCAGGAGAGCCAAGAAGGGCTGCATAATCCCCTCCCTGCCTGGCCCTGAGCCCTGGAAGAGGCTGGAGCAGCTTCTGGGACCACTGTCCTGCACTGCTGGGGAACAGCCCCTTCCCTGCCATGACATACCACCTGTGCAAACAGTGCCAAACAGCTCAGCAGATGTCCCCCATCTGTTCCTGCTAAGGTGTTGCCACTGGTTTCCCACTCTGCCTGTGACATTGAAGCAAATTATAGGAGCACAGAAATATAGGGACCCTTCAGACTCTGTCCTGCTCTTTTTCCCCACAACTACCTGCATTTTTTTTCACTCTGTTAATTTGCAAAAAAAATTTATTTGGGATGATATTTAATCTTCTCCTTATATTTCTTTTTTCATGGACTTGTTCATCCCAACTTCAGAGTCCATCCAGCCAAGACAAATCAAAAGATTTCTAAATGTGTAAAGCATTTTTCCAGGTGGTGGTCCTTTCTCTTTAAAATGCTGCCGAGGGGCTCCCCTTCCTTTCTACCTTGCCTGACTTGTACACCCTTAACTGCAGAACCCCAGTTATAAGTTGCTTTCTGAAAATAAAGATTTTGATAGTTTTCTCAGTTGCTTCTATTTATTTACCAGAAGCTTAGAAGGGAAGTTGGCTCAAAGAATGGCTTGTAGTCCAGTAACTGCGTGCACCTCACACCCCAGCAGTGGGAGGATTGCCACAGAAGAAACCTCGGGGCCAGCAGGGAACCAGGCTGAAAAGGGGAATTGCAGAGTTTCTTCTACATTCCTCTCTCTGCTGAGATTGTCTTTTCTTGGGTATAATACAGGAGGAGATTATAACTTTTGGAAGCAAGATATTTCAGTAGAATTATTTCTACATGATATAGATTTTTTTTTATTGTAGCACAATAAAAATGTTGGCTGTGGTGGGCTGCAGTAAATCACTCAGGTTTAAATTAGTTCATTTAAAGCTATTCTTTCGATTATACAACCAAGAATTCTTTTATTAGATGGTAACATAATCAGTTTCAGCAGTTATGCAGCATATGATTGTTATTATCTTGTTATTAGTTCGTGACACAGTAAGATCTTTCCTAATGTTTGCTAATTACTGGAATACTTTAAAAATGTAAAAGCCTTTGCCTTCTGCAAAGGCAGCTAAAGGCAGATGGCAGCGTTCCTCAGTGTTTGTAGGCTTTGGGGCAGAGCTCAGTCTGGTGGTGCCATGCTCTGATTAAATGCAGGAGTGAGTGTGGATGCACGCTGTAATGTGCTGACATGCTGCACTTCCCCCTCTGCATTCCCATCAGTGGGAAGAGAAGTTGTCACCCACTTTTGTGTGCTCTTTACTGTTGGATATCCCATCTGGATTGAGAAGAATAAGCAAGTGCTTTTCTTAGGCGTGCTCTCTGCACTGCTTTGCTTTATTGGTGAAGGCTGATAATCCTATTTACTAAATAACAAGTCCTTTTATAGGTGTGATCTTTGAATAAACTGGTATCAGAAAATAATGTCATTTCAAAATGTGGGTCTCTCACAAAGCCTGGATGGGTAAGAAACTAGCATCTGTTAGGATGACATGAACTGCTTCTATTATCTTGTTGATATTTCTTCAATAATGCATTCTAATGGAATTTGAATTCAATAAGTTTAATTACTAATGCAGTTCAATTCATGGTGAGATGCTTCATGTGCTATCATGAAAACAGAAAGAAAATTTCTACTGCAGTCTTTCTGCAAGGCATTCTTCAGAAATGCTCCATAAAGAGGAAAGTATGGAAGAAACAGATTTACTTCTGTGGAGAGAAAGTGGGAACAAACTAAAACTACTTGCCAAAGTAAGGTATTTTTGTCTGTGACCCATTTGGAAAGAGGCAGGAAGCAATAGTCACCCATCTGCAGGAGAAGGGCTGCAGCAGTGTTTTGGCACAGAGTTTGCACCAAGAGATGAAACTCAGACTGGTACTGGTCTGATGCCTGGTGACGTGGATGAAACAAATCCTTGGCCTCATTCCAAGTCCACATAAACATTTATAAAAGCATTGCAGTAATGGTGTAGGTCATATAATTCTCCAGAAATGCTCAAGCATCAGATTCCAGTGATGTTTTTAAATGAGAACACAGCACAGTTGCTCTGTTGTTCCAAAGAGGATGATGTCCAGCACATGGGCAAGGTGACTCTCAGTGTCAGAATTCCATCACAAATAAACCACTTAAAGCTGTTTATTAAAAATAACTCCTCCTCTAAAGCTTTCATGCCCTCTGGAAATCTTCTGCTTTCTTGTTACTTCTTCAGGAGAGGATTGGCTTACAGTTTTTTGTATCTATATTTGACTAGTGCCAGAGGACTGCAGATGAATTTTGTCATCCTGCCCTAAATGCTTTTTGTTATATAGTTCTTTTTCTCCTCCACCCACCTATGCCCACTCTTATTTTGCACATAATTTCTGAGATTTGCTTCTTGTTTAGGACGTCTTGGGCCAGATTCAGAAGGAGAAATAGATATGCAGTTCCCAATATCCGCTATCCATGATTTTAAAATCAGGTTGGGGCTGTGGTTGAGTACAACATAGAGGAAATTTTCAAATTTCTCTGTTCAGGAAAGGCTTGGTTCAGCTGAATATCATGGGAAGAGGGTCTGTGCCCTGTGTCTGTCACACACAGAGGTGGGAAGCCCTTTGTCCAACCTGTGCACACAGAGCTGCTCAGCCCCAAAGCTGAGCTCCTTGGGTTTTGGAGGGGAAAGCACTGGGGCTGGCAGAGGGTGCCAGGACAGAGTAACACCCGTGTGTAGCTGCAATACTGTCAGGCTGAGACCAGCTTAGGGCTGTGCCCCTCCAGCTGAGCTCTAACAGCTCCCTTCTTGGAAAAATGCAGGGTGATTGTGCTCCACACTGCAGTTTTGCCACTTATAAAAGCAGATAAATACTGAGCAGGAAAGCCATTCACATGGAGAAGTTCTTCAGAAAGCCTTTTTGTAATGTTCTATGTGGAGTGCTCCACTGAATCTTTCTGTGTGACTGTCTTCTTTTTTTTTTAATTAGGAAATTCACTTCCCATACCTTGTGAATCCATAAAACTTGTTTGAAAGAATAATTTTCAGGAGAAAAAAAAAATCAATGAGCTATGACAAGGTTAAGGGTTTTTTAATATAAAATTTAAAAGAATTACGTAAGGTTTTGAAATTTCACAGGTCAGATGCATTCCAAATAGCATTTTCTGAGACTTGAGAGCTGCTGAGATATTCCGTAGCTGGTGCAATTATCAGGTTACAGCATGCCAAGGAGCAAAAAGGCCTCCTCCCATCATGTACTCGAGCAGTGAAACTGCAAGTCATTATGTACATAACAGGGACAGGGAAAACACTGTCCGTGATAACCTCCGTTTTCTTCTCCTAGTCCTGATCAGCATGTTCTGTCTTGCAAACGTGCTGTTCAAATGTACTAAACCTGCATTTATTAGGAATGTAGTGACAGTGACAGTGAGATTGAGAGTGACTCAAGCTCAGGTGAAGAGCAGAGAATTACCACGAGGGTTTACCGACGGCGGTTGATTCTGAAGGTACTTTGTGATTTCCTTTCTTGAGGTGATGCTGGCATGAACATGGGTTTGGTCTGCTGTGTCAGAATGTCACTTTTGGCATACTGGAGCCCCTGTGGTAGTGTGCTTTCCATGGCCAGTATGGATTGATAACCCAGTGCTAGGTTGCCTTTCCTTGCTTTTAACACAGGGTTATGGGTGTCTTCTGTTGGAAAACAACTGTGCTGCATGGAGTGCTGTGTCCTTCACTGCCACTGCTGTGCATGGCATCTCAAAGGCTGCAGCTAGATGCAGCATGTTGGTGTCCTGTAGAGCAAATATGAGCCACTGAGAAAGATGGGTAACAACATTTCCTTTTTTTTTTTCTGTTGTTTTAAAAAAATTCTGAGTTATAAGTTAAACATTTTCAGGAATATATGAGTGGGATATAGGAAAGTATGAGGCACGTACTCTGGTTGAAACTTGTGGTCTTAAGTGCTTAATGTGTTCTGGAAAACTTTCTCACTGCAGCAGAGGATCCTGATTTAAATCTACTGAAGTTAATAAAAGTCCTTGCATTGCCTTCAGTAGACTCTATTTAGTATATTTATTTACAGATAGCCTTTACTTACAGCACAATATACTACATACACTGATAACAATGGTATCATCATATAAGTAATTGTATTTGCCCTTATAATATTTTTATGTGGTCGTACAGTATGACATTATTTTTCTACAGCATAGAGCATGAGAAAATAAGTCTCTAACATAAACCATTATGTAATTCCTCAGTAACCTACAGGATTTATTAGATTCTTATTAGAAAATCATGCAGTCAAGCCCTGACAAAAAACAGCAGGGCACCTTGGTGCTGTCACAGCACTGGTGCAGTTTGCCTAAACTGTAATTGTTACTTTAGGAGTAAATTGTGACATTTCAATTGCACATATCTATATCACTGTTGCTTGCATGCTTTGTCAAGAGGAGTCTGCACACCACAGCAGGCACTGCACCTTTTGTGTAATGTGGGTGGCAGATAGGCTGCTCTGCACAGCTGCCAAAGAGTCCAAGGTGCAGATGCTTTTGGAAGAGGAAGGGTGACTTTTCTGGCTGCCTCCACCATGGATTCCTTCAGAATACCTGTTTGGGACAGGACAGGAATGGCAGAACTGAGCTCAGCAGAAATGAATGTTTTGTCTGATCCCCCATCTCCCCAGGCAGAACCTGCTGCCTTCCCTGAAAGGCCCTGGGCCTGTCAGGGTATAACCCTTCCTCAGTAATTCCCCCTGCAGATAAGCCCTGACTGCTGAGGCTCAGGAATGTGGTTTCTGTTTTCAAACAGGGCAGACCCCTCCAGTGCTGCAGGAGTCTCTGGTAACACAGAGAGTGTGAGTGTGCTGCAGATTCAAAGGCTGCATAGTTGGCCTGTGGCTAAGGGCCCCCACCCAATTTATGTCTGAACTATTTTGGTGTCCGCTCGTTTGCAGTCAGGAAGTGTTGGAGTAGAAAAGAGGAAAGCGTGTCAAAGGCAGCTTTCTCTTGCTCTCTCTCTTACAGCCCCTGTGTTCAGAGAAAGGCACAGAAAATTGGTTTTAAATGTGGTGGTATAATTTGGGGTAGAACTTCTAGCAGAGCCGTGGTAAAGCAGCATATTTAGTGTTTAGGAATATTTAGGAATCTGCAGCTAGTGCAGACCCGGTGGGAAGGGCGTGCATGGCGAGTGGAGGCGGCTCTTGGGAACGTGTCTGATCTCAGCTGGATTGGAGCTGTACCTGTCTCTTGATTAGAAAACACATGTGATTCTTTGGTTATTTTCTGATCATTTATGGCTTCTTTTTTTATCCCCCACTCTGCATCTTAAGACAAGCTCAAAAGAGAACAAGAGAAAGTTTGAAAGCAACAATCATCAGACCTTTTAGAGAAAGAATTTGATAGTGGAAGCAACCATTTTGGGCATGTAAAGTTCATGAAATGGTGGTATGAAATGGAAAAATCAAGATTTAACATTTTTAGGGACCTGGACTTTTTTCTGCATGTTCCCAAGAGCAGAGGTTCACTTTGGGTGGACTGAAATCACAGTGAGAGCATGCACACGCTGAGGTACAGCTCCTCCGTCAGGGAAGAGCTCTCAGGATGCAGAGGCCTGGAGCAATGCTCACAGTCTGCAGAGGGAAAAGAACTCCCTCTGCTGCTACAGGGCCCTGAGCAGTGACCAGGAGCAGCAGGTTCTCACCTGCCAGTGCCTCAGTGCCTGGCAGAGTGGGTGCTGTGCCCACAGCCAGCTCATGTCCAGCAGCAGGGAGCAGGGGATGAGGGTGGGCTTGGAGCCTCCACTGAGCAGAACCACATGTGGGAACAGTGTTGTTTTACTACAGCCTTTATTAATAGGATCATAGAATGGCTTGGGTTGGAAGGGACATTAAAGATTGTCCAGTTCTAACCTTGTGCCATGGGCAAGGACACTCACCAGGATGCTCAGAGCCCCATCCAGTCTGGCCTTGAGCATTCCACAGATGGAATCCACAACATCCATCCAACCCAGCTCCTCTGGGCAACCTGTGCCAGTGTCTCACCATCCTCACAGTAAAGAATTTTTTCCTAATATTAATCGCTCTTCCTAGTATTCATTACTGCCTGCATGTTGTATTTAAAGCTACAGAGGTACTCACATACCTAGCAGGCATAAAGTTCGCTGGCACTGAAGCCTTGAGGATAAATTGAGTCCTGTGGAAAAAAGGCTTTGCCATGTGCCACCACAGGTACAGTCAGAGCTGAATTGCTTCATTACCTTTGCTCTGCTTTCCCAACTTGTTTTTCCTTTCCGTGCCATTCTGCAGCATTGCTAACACTATTACTTCCTTTTAACTGCTACCTCAATTCTCTGTCCTGGCCCAAATGTGGGGAAAGGCTTTTCTCTCCCACAGAGGTATTTTCCCAGCAGTCTAAGAGCTGAGTCCTGTCAAGTGCTCAGTACTCTAGAGCACATTCCCATGGGATTTAGCACTTCAGAGGGCTGAGCCCATAAAACCAGACAAGCAAGGACTGATGCCCATTTCCACGTGTAATAGGATCCTATTCTAACCTCAAGGTAGTGCAGATGTTTTTGTTTTTCTTCCTTTCCCCTCTTGTATTCACATGGTGGATTGATGGGATGGAGCGCTGCAAAAGAAATTGGTTTATGGTAGTGCAGGAATGCGAGCAATTAGCACACGGGGAAAATTAGAGTGCTTGCCACAATGTGGACATTCAGAGCCTGACCCAAAGCTCTAGTTATTCAGCCATGGCAGGAATCAGTGTCCAGTTTCTCATGCTTTTTCAGAGATTGTGAAATCTTTCATGGATACAAATTTTTTGGCTAAAGCTGTTTTAGTAAGATTCTTGCCAAAAGGTTTATGGTAGAATGTAATGGAAAGTAAAATATATTTCTAAGCAGTGGTTATTCAAATCTGAGGTGATTTAGTATCTTGTACTTTTGCTATTTCTTGACAACTTTTATTGAAGATTTCTCTCTTTCTGTGCATTTTTCCCATGAAATGCCCCTTTACTGATTGTGGAGAGTTTGGTTCAGCCTGCAGGGGAGAAGTGGCCTGAGCAGCAGTTAGCCAAAGCTAGAGCCAGCCAGCAGCTTCCACGGTCTTGCTATTCAGGGGAAGCTTATTTATGGAAAATAAAATGTGGCCATCCTGTAGGTGATAAGAATTAAGTGCCTGTGCCCTGTGTGAGAAAAATGGGAACCATTTCCTCTTGTGTATTCAGCTGGGCACAGGTCTCCACTGCAGTCTCTTTCTGGCTGGGAGAGCTGCAGGTAAATGCCCTCTCCCTGTCCTGCCCCATGAGAGTTGGAGCTGCTGGCCTCAGTAAGGTAATGTGGAATAAATCAAGCCCCAGACTGCAAGTTCTGAGGTGTGCCCTCCTTGCCACATGCACCAGACTATGCCCCAGCTCCCAGCAATGGACTACACTCTGCCCCATTTGCACCCTTGGCTCTCAGGTCTCCTTGCCTTGCCTGTTTTGTTGGGATTTTTCTCCCCCTCCTGTGGCTTTAGCAATACATCTGCAAACAAGCAACTACAGACTCAGCACGGGCGCAGGCGGAGAGTTGTGGCATCTGATTAACAAGGTCTCCCTGAGTAGGCAGAACTCACTAATGAAAATGACCTTAATGAAAGATGTTTGTTTCTCCTGCTGCTGCCACAGAGGCTCGAGACCCCAAGGAGACTGAGGCGCAGCTGCTGCTCATGCATCACAAGAATGTGATCTCAGGACTGAGGGGATTATGCCCTGATGCTGGCTTAGGCCAGTGAGGGAAGAGGTCTGAGCGCTCTGTGCAGCTTCTGTTCCCATTGCGGCATCGCCTCTGGTCTTTGGCAAAATTAAATATTTAGGATCTTTCCATCTTGCTTATTTCCTCCTGCTTTTAAATTCCTTTTTATCCATGACGGTAAGATGCATTCAGCTGCACCTTTTTTCTCCACTGTTTCAACAACACTAGATGTATGGGGGGAATAAAAGGGACTATTATCCCTCTAGTAACAAAACAAACAGGAAAGAAAACCAGAGCTCTGACAAATCTACAGTGAACTTTGGCACAACACTGCAGCACTGACTGTATAACTCCATTTATCTGAAGGTCCCTGGGAACACCCATAATCTGCAAATAGCTGTTAAGAAAATCAGTGGAGCTGGCAGAAGACTTTGAGGAAACTGCTCTTTGCTTCTCCTGCCCTGGAGAGCAGCAGAGAGAGGATACCAGCTGGTTTTGGCAGGACTACACTCCAGCGAGCAGGGTGACATTAAAGCACTCTGCTTTGCAAAGCTTCCTGGCATGTTCTGGAGCTGAGGCTTGCAGACTGCAGCCTTTGTATGCTTTAGTCCCAGGGATATAACTGGGCTTCCAGTAATCACGGTATTAACTTTTCTCCCTGCCTTTCTAAAGCTTTTGGTATTGTGACAGTGATTTTGACTGGTCAAGGGTAAAATGAAGCCCACATAAGTATGATGCAGCGGAAAGAATTTTATTCTCTAGCTGTGACGCAGATGCACCAGCTTTGTGTTTAAAAACAGCTTTTGTTGACAAGGTCATCTAATGTGCCATTCTAACCCAATGTTGGTTTGAGCTCTTGCAACTAAAACTGCCAGTGGGTAGGGTTTTTTCCATAGCAAACATCCATCTTTTTAACTGCATAGAATTAGAAAAGTCAGTAAATCAGATCTACCTCCTGCCAGTTGTGAGCCCTCCTGCAATTTGTTTAGCTACCCACCAGCAAGAGAATTGTGAAAGCTGGATTTCATGCACGCTGACTGCTGAGTATTTACAGCATTCATCCTTAAATTGTGCTTAAAGAAGCATGTAGCTAATTAAAACCCAAGATTCACCACACCTTTAAAACTGCATTTTCTTCCAGGAGACATCTTTCAGTGCAGCAGTACACTTTTCATTTCATTTGAAGCAGAACACAGTAATTCTTGCTAGGTTGTTTTAAGGTTGTTGACTTGCTCAAAGCTGCAGTAAGGAGTCAAAGAACCAGTACATGAAAGTGGTGTTGGTGTGCCAAGTAACCTGGTGACTAATAACAGTCTTGCTCCTGGCCATGTTGTTTTATTTCTGGTTTTCATGGGTTTTATTGTAGTGGCTTTGGAGACCCTACTCCTGAGAGGGAACCTTTCCATACCTCTGTGCTCCATGGGATGTCTGTGCCAGGGTTCCCTCCTGCTCCTTGGGGTACTGTGTTGGAGCCCACTGGGGAGTCTCTGAACCCACACGTGGAAGGCCAGGAAAGAAACTGTGCATCTAGTTCCCCATCTGCTCTCATCTGATTAGAGTGTGAAGCCTCCAGAATCAGTCTTTCCCCCTGCCATCTCTGTGAGTAGGAAAGCCCACAGGTTTCAGTTCCCAAACCCTTTGCCCGGTCGCTGGCCCTGCCTGGCAGCAGCCCCGTCCCTCTCTGGTGAGAAAGGAAGCAGCCGGCTGCCGCTGGGGCCCCGCTCGCCCAGGCACCAACCTCACACTTCCCTCCCCCTGCACAGAGCCCGGTGCTCTGCCTGGGCAGGTGTGCCATTTCTCCTTCTGGGGAGTGAATTTTTCAAGCTCCATCTGAAGGCTTCAGTAGCTGTTTGTTCTGTGCTTTTGTAGGGATGCCAGCATTCCCTGGCCCAGGCACCTCAGCTAGGTGTGTCTGAGGCACAGGACCTCATCCTTGTGTCCCTGTGCGCTGGAATCCACCTGGCTGTGGAGCCTGTCCTTCTCTTGGCAGTGCTTCCTGAAGCACCAAAGTTCAGCAAGTTGTACAGCTTGCTAACAGCCTGTGAAAGCCTGGGGAAAAAGATGTGTAAAATATCTGAATTCTGTTGCTTAAGTGGTGACTTCAGTACAACTTTCAATGTGAAACCAGTAGAAATTCTGTACTTGTGAAGAGGCAAACATGGCCAGGGGCTCTGCTCTGCAGTACTCCCCCCTGGCTCCTGCCTGCTGCCATTGTCCCCAGGCAAGGAAAATGGAAAACCTTGGCTAGAAAAGACCACAAATGGCTTGTAAACAAAAGGAAAGGTTTGTTTTGCTTAGAGCTTAGAAATAGCATACAATCCCAATGCTATATTGTACATCTTGAAAAAGCTGCTTTAGTAGGGAATACTGTTTTAAAAAAATACACATGGCATCACTGTATTTGTTTATTATAAAGCAGTGCTAGGAGCTTATGCAGACAACTATGTAGTGTATAGACCAGTAAATAGAAAATATATTTGCCCT
The DNA here is from genome assembly GCF_000277835.1 of Geospiza fortis. Classification (NCBI taxonomy): domain Eukaryota; kingdom Metazoa; phylum Chordata; class Aves; order Passeriformes; family Thraupidae; genus Geospiza; species Geospiza fortis. The sequence goes on from NW_005054389.1 coordinate 2,059,346, forward strand.
GTGGTGTTCAGTACATTGAAGCATTACAAAAGCTGTAATAGTCTCCTTTCAAATATTGTTTTGTAGTTAATATTGTTATAATGTTTTTTATGCAATGTTTTCTTTCTGCTTCCTCCCTCTACTTGTAATTTTTCCATAGTGGGTTGAGAGTGAGGGGAGAAGAAAAGTTCTAGGGATTTTTTTTGTTTGTTTAGGTTATTGATTTACAAGTGGAAATTTTTCATATGTAGGCCAGCTACAGTATCATTATGTTTTCCTTTCTTATATGAAAGATATAAACACAAACAATGGATAGTTTTGGAGCATCAAAAGCAGTGCTTGCTTCAGCACACAGGTTTGAAAATATGACTTTGTAAGGTAAAGTTAGCAAAGTTTTTTAGAACATAAGTTCATGACTGCCAGCTGGGCTCAGACTCTAGACTAATGTCATTTATTTATGATTTAAGCAATAATTCCTTTAAGTGGAATTAAGTCGCTGGCATAGCAGCTAGGAAACTGCTTTTACATTTATTTACACTGGTGCTATAAATTGCTGGTGCTACAAGAAGTGATGGCTGGAGTGCTGCTGATCTCAATAAGTCATGGACCGGGCTGCCGAGGCTCCTCGCCACGGTGGCACTGTGCCGGGCAAAGTGTCACGTAAGACAACTTCCTTCATCTTGTAAGTGCTGAGAAGTCCTGTCTGTCTTCTGTGTTTGTGTTTAAGACCTCGTGTTTAGCAAGCTATAGGCAGAGCTGTCTTTTTAAGTCCAACATTTCCCCCATGTTAGACCATGCTTCTGCATGTGCCGAAGCAGAAACGCTGCTGAGTTTCACTGAGAAGTTGTGAAGAGCTAAGGGGTGTCTCACAGGGCTCAGACTGACCACTCGATTTTGTTACCCAGAGAGTTCCTGACATGCATTAGTTAATAAGAGCAGTGTGCTAAAAGCTCCCTACAGGCTTTAGGGAAACATCTTGTAGGACGAATGCACAGGTATTGCATTGCTAAATGAACGAGGCTTTCAAACAGTTCGTGTGGCATAAAACAAACTGTTACATAAAGTTGAAGCTAGCATGTGCTTGTTGCTTGGATTGGTGTGCAAATATGTGTGGGTTTGACAGATTATAGGCTCTATTGCTAATCTTATACACGTTCTTTAGGGTGAGGAAGCAAAAAACATTCCTGGTGAATCTGTAACAGAGGAACAGTTTACCGATGAAGAAGGCAACGTCATCACGAGAAAAGTAATCATGAATTACATCACTGCTCTGAGTCTTTGCATTCAAGTAACTTCTTTTAACATACTTTTTCCCTTTAGAATCTAGGAAAAAAATAAAAATCGATACTTTTCATGTATTGCTTCCCACAGATCACCCGGAAGGTAGTGAGACGTGTTGTTATCCCCCATGAGAGGAAAGTTGGTGAAATGGTAATGCCACGGGGACTACCAGCAAATAACAGTAGGCTCAGAGGGTTGTGTTGACTGCTAGAAAGTGCTGCTAAAGGGCTGGAGGTTTGCATTTAACAAGAAGCCTTGGCAAAAAGTGCAATGCTTGCGGTTACTGGCCAGTTGTGTGTTGGAATCACGGGGCAGGGCTGGTGTCAGGGGAGCCTGGCTGAATTCTGTTGGTACAGGGCATCCAGGTCTGTTTCTGTAAAACAGGCAGCAGGTCTGAGCCATGGCTTTGGGGCCTGCTTGGTGCCATCAAGTTGAGCAGTGTCTGTGTGTTTAGTTAAGCCCTTGCAGAATCTGTACCTTACAGCTGTAGGTGGATTGTGTGGCTTTTTCACCAGCCCAGAGGAATGAGCTGTAGTGTGATCCCAGTGGCCTCTTGCTCACCTTGGTGTGATACTCCTGGTGCTGGTGACTGAGGGTTGGCAGGATTCAGGTCAGTCAGAACATACCCAAGCAATGGTATCTTTACAAGCAAGCACCAAGACAGGATTTTGTCCCTGGGGATCAAAATTGGAAGCCTTCTGCAGGCCTGGACTATGCCCAGCTTTATCACCCTGACAGCAGGAAGAGTAGAACTATTGTGTGCCAGCACACCCCGGCCCCTCTTGGGAAGGACTTCAGTGACAGGGGCAGGAGTGGGCAGGCTGTGCCTCAGCTGTCAGCTGTCCCCAGGAGGCCTTGGGGGAATGGGCATTGCCTCTGGAAACAAATGGCTTCAGAGGAGCTCATGCCTTCTTCCCCAGCACATGGCCCTCAGACATCTCTGCTCAAGTAAAACTGTCACTGAGGCTAATGAAATTCTTGTCTGAGTGAAAACAGATTCAGAAAGGAAGATAACAGATACCCTTTCTTTTCTGGCAATTAAAATAAAAAAAGAAAAAGGAAAAAAGTCACAGAAATAAGAGAATGGAAACAAACTTATTTCCATTCCCTCTTTCCTAGTTGTTCATGAAGGAAAAAAAAATCCTGCCCAGCAAGGGGTAAACATTTTCAATTTGCTGCACCAGATTAGATTAGTTGGAAACTACAAATAGTTACAAATACATCAATGCAGATCACCTGAGGGGTAAATTCTGCCCATAGCCACACATAAACAGATGCCTTTCTCTGATGTGAATGAGGCTTGTGATTACTGGAGAATTTATTTTTAGATGATTATTGAGCTACTTTTAATGAGCAAAGATGAACTTTATTTTGGGGTTTGCTGTTTTAAAGATGCTGAAACCTGCACTGCTTGTCACTGTCATTGGTTTTACTTCTATGCTGCTTCAGTGGTGGTTTTTGCTGGCTTTCTTCCTCTTCCCTTTATTCTGTTACTAACCTGCTCACTTTGAAGCACAGACGTTGTGAAACATCATAAGAGCAGCCACAGGCTCTGCTGTTGGGAATGCCCACCAATTTGGCTGCCCAGGAGGACAGCTGGGAAAGGGGATTTTTCCCTGAAAGTGGCACTGGCTCCCACTGCAGTTGGCAGCAGGGGCTCTGCCAAGGACTGACTGCCAGCCAGGCACCCCAGCCCAGGGGTCAGGCTGAAACTGTAGAGCTGTGTTTTCTACTTGAAGATGATATTTCAGACCTGTGCTTTTGCAGCTCAGCAGAGTGGATAAATAGATTGTGTGTATCTTTGAAATGAAGTGTTAATGTGATTTAACTGCTTTTTACTTATCCTGTTACAGCAAAATGTGTATCCTGTTTTGGAAGCTGGTTTACAATTATGAGTGCTCTCTGCAGACTTGTGCTAATGTTTATACTTTTCCTTTAAAGCAGGGAGAAGCTTATAAGGTTAAGACAAAGAAAGAAGTCAGACACGTGGAGAAGAAGAGTTACTCATGAAAGCTGAAAGCCAACCACTGAAGGGTCAGTGTGATCAATTTTCTTCCCTTGTTGAAAGCTTTTGCCAGCATGGGGAAGAGCACTGGGCTGCACAAAGGCTTGCCTCTGCTACCCTGACTTTGCTTTCCAGCTGCAGGCCTGAATAGCTGGCCCTTGATCTTGTAAGCAGAAAATGACCTTGTGTTCACATATAAAAATTAATCTTTACTTCTTGGAAAATAAAACAAAGCAATACTCAGGCATGTGTAAGATTTCTCGGAATTTTACAGTGTTTGTAATCCATAGAACTTTCTACCCCTAAAACTTAAACACAAATAGTAAAGGAGCTGCACACAAATAAACCTAGGAGTGAAATGCTTCTTCCACTGTCAGACATGTGATCTGAGGGCAGTTATGCAAGTCAAAGTCCTTGTAAGTGAAGTGTCTCAATATTTGCCAACAAATAATCCCTACCAACTGTTCCTTGTGAATTTTATTGATCCAGCCTTAACGATTGTAGCAAGCCGGCAGCTGATGGTTTAAGGGCTTCCCAAGCTAAACCCAAATGCACAGACTGAGACACCTTTGCTGGGCACTCTGTAAAGATGTGAAGAAAATAAGCCAGAGGCTGCTTTGTCTCACTGGCACAGCTACACACAGAGACGTGCCTGTGTGACTTTCAATGCTGGCCCATCAGTCATGGCTCCAAGTGTGTAGGTTTAGCATGGACATGTCTTTTTTCTGCTCCTTTCTCTTAGCTTTGCTGGGTTTCAGGAAATGGACAGAGGAGGAGTTTATGAAGTGCAATACTGTGTGTTATCCTTTTACTGTACATATGGTATAGAATTGACTGTAAGAACAGAATAAACAGGACTGGCAAATAGATCAGATAGTGAGGAAAAGGACAGCCAGAAGCAGAGTCTCTCTTGAGTCACCAGTCCCTTCTAACTGATGCAATGTAAGGTAACCCCTACAGCCCCCCGGCCCTGCAGGTGCTCTGTGCCTGTGAGTAGAGCCATTTAGACAAACAGCACTCAGTGTGTGGGATCTAGCTGAGGGATTTATGGATCAAGCCCCAAGGAGCAAGCTCTGTGAGGTGACTGGTGTGATTTCAGTGTCTGGTAAGCACCTACTGCATCCACCTGAATTGCTGCTTTTACTGAGAGTCCTCCTGTGTGTGCTAATAGAATAACACAGCTTCTCATGGCTTGGTACTCAACATACTCATAAAATATTTGTTGTTTGGAAAGAGGAGGTGATTCTTTTGACACAACTTTCCCCTTTATGGAGCTCAAGCATGTGGGAGTAAAGCAAGCCAAAGCGATGGCACTGTTTATATGAAATTGTGTCCCATGCTGGGTCCCGTGCTGCTTCCACTGTCAATCTGCAGGGCCAGAGCAGCAGAAATGTGTAAACTCAGGCATTGAAGGCAAGATGGGGCATTGAACCCCATAAGCAATGCAGCTAAAGAGCCTGGCAGCGTACGAGTTTGATGCAAAAGACACCAGGGATAAGCATTTCATTTTAAAATAAAATTACATAAATTAGGCGATCTTTGCCTGATGTATGAAACAGTCTGACCTTTAGTCTTTGCCTAATGTATGAAACAGTCTGACCTTCAGGAAGCTAGAGTCTGAGTTCCTCAGAATCAGATCTTAGGAAGCCAGAGTCTGAGTTCCTCAGAATCAGATCTGCTCCCATGGCTGCTGATGCATTTCTCCTGTGATTTCCAGTAGGCAAATCTTCCATGCTGGAGCCCCTGAGGAACTCAGGGAGTCTGCCTTAGATAATGAACCTTTGCTCTGGGGGGAAGTTTGTCCTGTAAGATGAATCTCTGTGCTCCAAACTTTGATATGATAAGCATGACCAAATGTGCACTAGGTAATTGTCAGGGCAGTCAAGAGCCCATTAAAAACATTTCATTTGGATGCAGAAGTGGATGTGTTTGCAGAGGCAGGGGATTCTATAGAAAAACTGTTTTGTAATCACAAAAGACAAAAAAAATCCTGTTGGGCAGGCAGAGGTGGTTCTTTTCTTTGGAGTGTTTGAAAAAATCACGATGTTAGCTAGGTTTTGCTGTGAAAATGTCCCTGTCACCACTGCAGATAAGCCCACAGTGCAGCACAGGTTGAAAGGAGAAGCCAAGAACTCGTGCGTGCAGTTCCGCAGGACAGCACGGTGTGAGCTGGCGTGACTGCTGCAGTGGGAACAGGAGGCTCTCAGCAGCAGGACAGATTTATGACAACTGTAGATGTGGGCAAGGACAGATTGCTTTAGCGTGGAAGGAGCACTCCTGGGGGATGTGTGTGGACCTGTGACCTGATTACTGAGCAGGCATGTCCGTGCCAGCCCGAGCCCTGCCGGCTGCCCTGTGCCCAGGTGCCCGAGAGCTGCAGGGCTTCCACTCATGCTCAGTGCTGTGTTTATGCTTCTGCTTCCTGCCCTCTCTGCTGCTGTTGTACAACACATGTCACTAACTTGCTGTCCTTATGTGCATGGCTCTAGTTGGAGGGGTGAGAGAGCAGGAGCTGGACTGTCTCTCCTTGTGCTGCTCATGCAAGCCAGGCTGGAGGGAGATGGATGGCGCTGCTCCTTGTCCCTGCTTTTGTCCTTCACCAAGCCTCCTAAAGGCTGGGTGCTGCACTCCTGCCTCTGCAGGAATGTTCCCTGAGCAACTGGCAGAGGTGGAGGTGCAAGGAGAGCAGGTTTTCTATCACTGTGGGGATGCTTGCACACAATGAAGAAAAACGTGCTGTGGAAGCAGCAGCTCTCTCTGTCTGGAGATGATGCTGTTCCTTCCACAACAAAAGAACCTATTCCTCGTCATCACTGGATCAGATGAGCTGGTGGATGTCCGGGATGATGAAATGCAGTGTGCTGCAAACATAATTATAAATCAGTTCATGAGCAGTGTGGACATCTGCAGCTGCATTTTCCCCTCACGCTGGAGCTCAGCTAATGTCATTGCCTACCTAGAAGCTGTGTGATTTAGCCTATTGCAGAATTCCAATTACATTTCTGTTTAGTCAGGGAAAGGCAGGAAACTGATTCTAACAAGATATTTCTGACATTATTTGTTCTCTGTTTTCTCTCCACAGTGTGCTTTTACTGCCAGTATTCTAGAGGGACACTCACGGAAGAAAAATCAACAGGAATTAAAACATTCACCTATAAAAGTGTGCGTGTGTTTGCTGCTTCCCCACATTAACCGCATGGTTTTTATGCAAAAAGAAAAAAAAAACAAACAAAAAAAAATCCCAGACAAAAAAATTAATTTAGCATGAGCCAATTTACAGAGCATGGAAATTCACATTCATTCACAGGATTGGAGGGTGCTCAGTTACCAATGCAGTGTATATACAAGATGCCATGCTGTTATCAGCTTCTCTCAAGCAGTTTGATGTCATCTCAAAAGAAATAAATTCCTGTGGCCAGAGAGGATATGCGAAGACGAAATGGTTAAACCATGGAAAGACACTAAAAATACTAAAATCCACAACAGCTCGCCTTATTTTTCTTGGACCCAAACTGTCAGGGTATAAAACACTATTTGTTTCTTTTTTAAACATCAATAGTTTTGCTGTAAATAAATAACACTGTATAAATTCTAACAAAATAGAATAAGTGTTGATAAGGCACTGCCTTTTCGATCACAAACAGAATATTGCGAATGCATTGAGCAGGCTAGGTGTCTCAAATGGCTGCACCTACAGGGATATTCTGGGTGTATCTTCACAGATTCTTGTATATTAGCAATTATAATGTTTGTATATGCAAAATCGCTAGCTTGATTTTAAAAAAATCTTTAAAATCTGCTGCAAATTTAAATGATTCCCAAAATGAGGAATTCTGTAGTTCTGTGAAAATTTTTCTTCAGAGTACTAATATTTTGATGCATGTGTTTCACCTTATTTTGATTAAATCTTTTCCAGTTTTGCAAACACTATTCCGCAACATGAAAAATAAGATTTTATCTGTAAACACAAAGCCCTTCATCTAATATTTGTTGCTGTTGCCAATTTTTCAATGAAATGACCTAAGACCCATAACATATACAGTAGTTACATTATGGGGAGGGGGGTGCTATCTGTTCTTGCTTTATAATGGGGGTAATGCTTGCAGCTTTAGAAGTGGGTTGGTGCTCTAAGGAGCACAAGTTTGGGATATTTTTAAATGAACTGAAGAGAAATTATTAGCTAATAGACTGGCAGCACGCTGTAAAATTATTACTGTATTGTGTACTGGCTATAAGATGTAGAATCTTTCAGTAAGCCAATCATCTGTAATCATCCTAGCAGTGTAATATTAGGTTGTTAAGGCTGCTGTGTTTTAAAGGGCATTTTTATTTGGTTTTTGGTGAAATACTTTAATTTGTTGATTATATTCATATGGAAACAGCATTCATTGATAATAGCTCTAATTACATATGTATGAAAACAACAAACACTGGATGATCTAGTTGATTATTTAAGCATAAAATAAATTGTGTTAAAACTCTTGGATAACGTGTATTTGGCAGTGTTCTTGTACCCCACAGATGTGAGGCTTTGCAAGGCCAGCAGTTATCTGCCCCTGGCTTTCAGCTGCTTTTCCTCTCTGTTTCTTTTGTCTAATCCACCTCTTCATCTTCCCAGTGTGACAGGCCATCCCTTGGCAGGCTCTCCCCAGGTCGGGGCAGCAGGAGGAAAACACAGCAGCCAGCAGCACATGCCCAGCAAGGCTAAGGAAAACCCACTCTCAGGATTGGAGATTTGGGAAAGGGGCCTGTGCAACGGGGGGGTGTGCAGCCCTTTCTACAACACATGTGAGCTCTGCACCTCCTGTAAATTCTTTCGCCCTGTCAAGAACCAGGAAAAGCACTACTAAAAGCAATTGTCTCCCCAGTATCAGTCAGATCAGTAACAGACCCACAGCCCATGAGGACATTAAAATGTGCATCCCCTGTATATTGCATGCACTTCCTGTATATTATGGGTGATGGAGCACTATAAAGAATGTGGCCAAAACAGGTTTGTAGCATCAGTACACACACTGGTCTGAACTGCAGGCTTCTGCTCAGGTGCAGTAAATACAATTTATTATGCAAGGATCTGTTTTACCTGGTTTTTAAGGCAATGTGAAGATGAGGTACTTCACCCCAGCTTTGGCACCTGAGGAAGCTCCTCTTCTACAGATCCACCTCAGTCTGCTTGTTGTTATCTGGTGATCCCCACAGGACCTGCTCCTCACCTGGGTCAGTCAGCAAAGCTCTCCTGACTGTGACGAACAGCAGCACTTGGAGAACGTAACAGGTTGGTTTGTCAGTGTCTCTGAGTTATTAGGGCCACTGGCTTTTGAAGCAGTGATGGTAAATGAAGTTTTCATTGTTTGAGCAGCCAGTCTGTGTTGCACTGTATGTTTTACCTAGGTCAGGATACTGCTGGTGCTGGTACAGTGCTGGTGGTTCGGGTCCTTATGCCAAAGTTTGGAGGACAAATGCCACTTGCACCATGGGAGAACAAGTGCATCTTCCTGCAGTTCACAGTCCGACAGCAGCAATCATCCTGTAGCCTCGCCATCCAGATGCCTTCCTCCCTTCCAGCATCCTGACCAGCTGAATGAGAGAGAGGGTTTTCAGGAAATGCTGGGAGATGTATATATATATAATATCATGATTGTACATCTGGAAGCAAAGGCCATGGTGACAACCAGCAGGAAGGCAGGAGCTGTACTGTAGAAGAGCCTCTCTTCAATCTCTAACAGCATCCAAAAGGCAGCTTTTTGTTTGACTAATCTCTTCATCTGCCTGGTTCCCTGTTAGTGCCTGGTGCTGGTGTGGAGAGAAGCTGTGACTGTCCCTGGAATGGCAGCTCTGGCAGGCAGAAGACAGAGAAGCCAGGCTGCCTGTGCAGAGCAGAGTGTGCAGGTGAGTCTCAGAGCTCTCCTGCCGTGCTTTGTGTGGCAGCTCTGCGCTCTCGCCTGTCACAGCACACTCAGGAGCTGCTGGCTCAGCTCGGGGCTCTGAGGGTGCTCCTGCAGCCCAGCCCTGTCACAGGGGTGCCCGAGCAGGCTGTGACCCCGACAGCCTCTCCTGGGCCGGCACTGACAGGTCCCACTGCTGGCAGGTGCCAGTCCCCAGCAGCTGCTGCACGGGCACACCTGTGTCAGTTTGCTTCCCCGTTAAATACAGAGAGACAACAGAGAACAGAAAATCTCCAGCGATATTCACAGAGTTTAAAATTTCATACTAAATGCTGCACAAACAGGATTTTCTGGGTGTTGGTTTTGTTTTGCACTGAGTGATTCCAACAGTAGCTCAGGATATTTGGGAAAAAACAAGGTTAAAGTGTAAATGGTCATATGAGAAGGAAACCAGAAATCTTGCCAGAACAAGCAAATGGCACAGACAGCTCTGGAGTGAGAGAGGACCCTACCTAAATGTACACTTTTGTCTTTTTTTTTTTTTCATGTTTTCCTCAGTGAGAACATTCCCCTTAGAGGCAAAATTGTAAGTCATGGGATTCTGATTGCATCTATTAAAATAAACTTGATTGCTAAATACAGCGTTATTTTCATCCATTGATATTTGATTTAGCACTAATTAATAATGCTGCAGAGTATCCTACCATACTTTTTCCATTTCTGAAAGAATATCAATTACATTTTATTTGTGGCCAGTAACAATTTTAATGTCAGAAATTCTAAGATCTCCCATAGTGTGGAGCCAACATTAGTGGGATAAGTGGCAGTCACTTGCAGGATTGCAGCACTCTGCTAATTAATGCTAATTTCCTGAGGGGTTGTTTAACACAGGCTTTGTCTGTAGCACACAGTGTGCAGGAAATCGAGGTGCTCTGCTGGGGAGGCCACTGCAGCCTGGGATGTGGGGCACATGTCCCAAAAACCTCTGCATGCCCTCTAGAGGAGGAGTTTAGCAGGACCAAGTCGACAACATTTGGTGAAACTCCATGAAGTCCATCAGTGGCAATTTTATCAAATTTTTATACAAACTCAGTGATGCTGGGCAGGGTGTTGGCAAAGGGCTTGGTTCTTGTGCATGATGCATGGAAAAGCTGCTGCTGATCCATTGCATTCTTGGCCTCGGGGTCATGTGTGGGGAATGCAAACAGGACCTCTGTTTTCAGGGCAGATCCTACCAAACTGGGGCTGGAAGAGGAGGAGCTCCTGGTTCAGCTTGCCTCTAACCCCCAAGCGAGCAAGGGAGGGGAAAATGGTCTCTTAGTGCACCAGAAAGTATTGTTTGGTTGAAAGTACAGCAGTTTTCTGATGGAGATGTGGACCCTTTAGCCTCAGCCTGCTGCATAATGCTTGATATAAAAAGTAGTCCATTACTGGGAGAGGAAAAGGTTAGTGAAGGACAGAAAAATGAGCTGCTCAAGGAAAATCTGTGTATGTGCCACATTTTTCATAACTGCTGATGCTAAAAACAGCATGCAAATTGTGCATGTCTTTATTTATTTGACCCAAAGTCCTGGAGGATGGTGAAGATTTATCATAAAAGTTTTCTTGGTACTTTTCCCACCACACTAATGTTCAATTATTGAGAGCTATTTGGGCTGTAAAACAGCAAAGTACAGCAATCCCCCGTTCACCAACTTCCTTGGAAGGCTTCCAGGGGCTGGGTATCATTATGACATGGCCAGAGCAACAGAACCAACCTGGTATGAACTCTGAAAAAAATTCCCTGGGGAGAACAGGGATACAAAAGCAAAGCCCCAGAGCTGAAGATGCATTAGCTACTGGCTGGCTACCACACAGCACATTTTCATAGTCAGATACTCTATCTTACTAAGAGACTACTTTCCTAATACAGATTTCTGATTAAATAATTGCTGGTCAGAAAAGCAAAGCAGCATGACATTATTTTCATCTGAATTGCTTGTTAGAAAACATGTTTTAACTTGCATCAATAGATTCCTTAATCTAGAATTTGAGTTTTTTCTGCTCATATAAATATCTTTCAAACCAAGCTTTCTCCCCTTCTACTACCTCTCCACATATGCACCTCATTTCCCCCTTTCAATATTCCCTTATGTACAGTTCATGTCCTTTTTAATGCTGCTTCAGTTTATTTTCCTAGCTGTATATTTCATTAATTGCATTTTCCTGCAACTTTGTCTTTCCATTCCCTCTTTCCCCTCCACCCCCCCCCCCCCCCCATTTCAGTCAGGTACTCTGAGTACTGTGCGGACTTTTTTCCCTTAGATTAATTAGCTTCAGTTGGCCTTTTCCTCTTCAGTCTATAACTACTGAATATTTTAATGAAATTGTATTCTTATAGAAGGTCTTCCAGCCGATTAATGGACCTCTGGAATTACATTAAGGATTACATTAAATCTCTGAACATACCTCTTCTAACCCCTCACACCTAGAAATGTATTTTATACACTATTTCTGCTGCTGATGTGAGTTTATGGAACACTGTTTCTAATTGCCCACTACCTCCTGTAATGATAGTTTCTGTGAATAATTGTTTTATTATTTCTTCTTCTTGATAGGTCTGCTCTCCTGCTATAACAGCGCTGGTGACATTTTCATAGTCTTTATTTCTACAAACACCTTTCCTTTCCTCCTTACAGTTCTGCTTTATTTTTCATGCAATAAAAAGATACTGAGGCAAGGAGGGTGGGGACCTTGTCCTGCAGGTGCTGTGGTGGTGGCAGGCTGGTTGTGGTGGCTTTTCCTGTGATGCCAAGACCCTTGCTGCCTGCAGTGGGGACCAGGAGCACCTGAGCAGCCCTGTCAGTGGGGCAGCCTCTGCTGTACACGTCTTCAAAAGGGAGTTTGGCTAATTTTGCTTATACCGCATATTTATACTTTTTAATTGACTTGGTTAACATCCTACAGATGTAAAAAGCATGTGATTCTTTTAATTTTTTGGGGGTGCTAATTAGGATAACATTTTCTCTCCCTGTTTAATCTATTAATTAGGAGTAGTTGGCTGTAATTGTAATTAAATATACAGGTGCTATTTTTTAAATGACTGAACTGCTGTTGCAACAAGAAGGATGCCATCTCAGATCTAAACATCCAGGGCCCTTGAGTTTTCCTCCCACTCCTGCACTGACTCAGTGTTTGTCATTGGGCAAGTAACGCAGCTTCCTACCTCCCTTTCTTGCCTTCCAGGGCTATTGTGTGAATTAATTAGATAATGTTTCAGCATGGCTTTGAACTAGAGAGAGCCACAGAAGTGCCAAGTTATAACTCACTGTTATGAAAGTTGGCGTGCTGGCTGGGAGTGAGACCTCTGATGCCAGCCCAGCAGAGAGAGAGGGACAGCAAAAGTGGCTGGAGGAGAGCTCCCCTGTTGCCTCAAGATCCCTCATCTCTGTAGCTGCTGTCTGCAGCACCCCAGAACTGCTCTGCTGAAGGCAGCACCAGATCGTCCTGCTGTGATCCCAGGGATGCAGCCCCTGGCTGAGCCTGTCCAGCCCAGCTGCCGGGTCGAGGATGTTGCCTGCACCTCCCTGTCTGTTTCCAGGCTAATTTTAGTGTCTGAAGGAGCAGAGGACATGTCCTCTGAAAAATTATAGTGCTCCAAATCAGCAAAGCACTTAAGATTAACATGGATAGGTCTGAAGAGTGGCTTAAGGTTAAGCACGCCGTGGGGCTTGCTGGGTAAGATTAGCCTGGAGCAGATGTGTGTTCTGCTGATTCAGGCCTTCAAAATATTTAGGCCTCGATTCAGCAAGACTGAATGCTCAAATGTGAGCAGTCCTGCTGCAAGCAGGGGAGAAAACTGGCTGATCAGAGCTGGGCAGACAGATGAAGCAAGAACATTGAGGTATAAACCTGCTGGTTTAGAAATTAGTTTGATTTGAGGAGCACATGTGCACAGACACAAACCAGCTTTGCAGCTCTCACCTGTGCTGTGGAGGTTGTGCATGAAATAACATATCCTCATGACCCTGTGGTGTCCAGCCAACTTCCCAAATATCAGCACACCTATTTGAAAGAAATTCTGGTGAAATGCAACTAGCTGTCCAAAACAGTGCTCACTGTTTTTTGGATCCTATTTTAATCCCTCAAGGTTTTTATCCCACAACCCATTCTGGTGGAAAGGCTCAGCCTGGGCATGGAGCTGGCAGCTGCCCAGGTAGTCAGGCTCGTGTGGCATTGCAGACCCAGGGGTTGCTGCAGGGACATCTTAGGATAGCACCAAAAAAGGTCTCATGAGACCTCATGGACATCCTCAGCTGCTCTGTGCATCTATGGCAGCATCTCTTGAGGACAATGCTGTTATGTCTGGGAGAAATCCCACCCTAACTAAGCCCAGAGATGGCAAATCCAGCTGAGGGGCAGCAGCTGCCAGGGTGGTCATGAGGGTTGCTTGGTGTCTCTATTACATGTTAATGTCATCACCAGGATCAGTGTGGAGGTAGTGGGATGCAGGAGTGTGCCTCAGTTTCCACTGGGCTGGGAAGGGGATGCAGGACCCTTTCTAGCCTGAAAAGCCCTGCACTGATGCCTTCTGATGGGGCTGAGGAAGAGCTGTGCGTCTCTGCTGGTGCTGGATGGGGACTCCCACTTGCCTCCCTCTCCATTCTGAGCCCCGTTTGGGGCAGCATTGTGTGCCAGGGACAGACACACAGACAGAGATCAGAGGAAACAGTTTCCAAAGCTCAGAACTAGGAGCAGCCCTTTTCTTGTGATTAAAAGACCAAAAATAAAACGACCTGCACTTATATTCCCAGGCAGGTGAAAAGAATAATTACTTTACAGAGATGGAATTCCTCCATATATTATAGCCATTAAAAAGAGTAAAATTTGAAATTTACTATGGCATGGAACAAAAAGGTAGTGCAGTTAGAGATAATGAAATCCTTACTTGCCACTAATGGAAGAATTACTGTTGTTAAAGACCCCTTCATAAATAATTGAGAAACCAATTATACAGTCTTGGGGACTAATTTATCCAGGAGCAATACAGACCATCTTTTGCCATAGAATGAGTGGCACAAATTCTCCACTATAGCTTGCTGCTGCTGCTCTGCAAAGAAATAGTAAAAAAAAAAAAAGAGAAAAAGAAAAAGAAAAAAATGAAAGAAAGGGATGCACCTACTAATCAGGAAATGCACTATCAGTAATGAGAGATGGGGGTCCATATATCTTAATTCAAGGCAGTTTTGCTGACGTATGGAGGGCTGCATTAACATGCAGTTAGTTGGTCTGTGTGCTGTCAGGGCAGCAGGGCTGGCAGCCGGGGCTGTCCCGCAGACCCTGGGGCTCGGCAGACGGGGGTCCCCGCTCCTTCCGCTCCGAGCTGCCCAGGGGAAGGGTCCTGGGCCGGGGGTGCAGCCCGGGCAGCGCCCTGGGCCGCTTTGGTCCAAAAATCCTTAAACAAAACAAGGCTTGGGGCAGTTTGGGCCGTGTGTAGCGAGCCCCGCACGGGTTTAGCGGTACAATGAGGTGAGTCCCGCAAACGGGCTGCTTGCCGCGGGGCTCCGGTGCGCAGCAGATCATCCCGCCGTGGGGTTCGGTGTGGGAGAGACCCTCCGGGGACATCCCGGGAACAGGATTCGGTGTGTAGGGAGCCCCCCCCCGGAGAATATCCCTTAGTCTCAGGTTCTGTGTGTCCGGGAACCCCTCTCCTGGCACATTCCGGTCCCGGA
>NW_005054389.1:2074964-2080873 GCF_000277835.1 Geospiza fortis
GGGGCCGGGCAGGGGAAGCGCGATGCTCTCCGTTCCCCTGAAGTTTCTCAAAGTAGAAATTTCCTTGGAGTTTAAGTAATCTGCGGAGATTACGGATTATCTCTTCGGTCGTCGCCTCTTCGGCCACTGTGCAGAGCGGCGAGCTGCAGGAATAGCGTCTTCCTCATGAGGAAGTGTCTGGTTTGTTTGTAATGTTTTGTTAACTGCTGTATTTCAAGGTATTTGAAAACTCATTTAAATAAGACTCTTAAAAATAGTTGCTCCTTGGAGTTTAAGTAATCTGCGGAGATTACGGATTATCTCTTCGGTCGTCGCCTCTTCGGCCACTGTGCAGAGCGGCGAGCTGCAGGAATAGCGTCTTCCTCATGAGGAAGTGTCTGGTTTGTTTGTAATGTTTTGTTAACTGCTGTATTTCAAGGTATTTGAAAACTCATTTAAATAAGACTCTTAAAAATAGTTGCGAGTAGATCAGCACTCTGTCCCGGCAAGAGCTCAGCTCCTGGTTTATGAGCACTGTGAGGATAACTTGGAGTTTAACACCATTTGCTGTGATGCTGTTAGGCAAGAATCCTCAGAAAAGTGCATATCAAAATACTACAAAAATATTGTTCTGTTCTTCTGTATGAGCTTGGGAGTTAGGAGTTTAAATTATAGGAGTTTTTGCTAATTCGGTGGCTAAAGGGATTATTTAGGTGTTGTTGGTCATGGCCTGCATGCAGAGTGGGTAACTTGCCAAAGGACCTCTTAAAGGTAACTCTGATACTGTCCCGAACATCCTTGCCAGTCCAGGTGGAGATGTTTTAGGAGAGACCAATCCCACCTGTGTGTGGGCACTCTCATCTCGTCTGATTTTTCACAAGGGGTACTTTGCTCTTAGCATAGTGTCTGTTTTATTGATACTCAGCTTTTCCATTGTCAATCCATCTAGCCAAGAAATGGAGCTTGCCTAGGCATACCTCTCATCTGCTCCTAGTAGTAAGCATTCAGCGTCTAGCAGGATGTGGGCCGGAAGAGTGCATGAAATACAATACAGAAGTAATTTATTCAAGGATGACAAATATAGTGCTAGTCGGGGAAATGTGTGCTTTGTTAATACTTTACGAGAAGAGAATGTGCCTTAATTAGGTAGCGTCAGAGTGCCTTCTAATGTTGAAAGGGGCTAAGGCGCCTTGTCAGTCAGACATTTTCTCTCTGCCTGTTAGAAAGGCACAGCGTCTTTCTGAACCCCTGCTAGGTGTATTGTTTGTAAACAACTTGGAAAAAATGCTTGTGTGCATTACAGTTCTGGCAGTGTCTCTAGGAACTGATCAGCTTACATTTTCATCAGATTTTAATTTATAAAAAGGAGGTATTTTCCTTAAATCTGAAACTGCCTGTTTTTGACATCTTGGATAAAGAGAGGAGAGGTGTTAGACTTTAAGGGCAACCTGTAGGCTGTCTGGAAAACCGACATCTTTAGCTGATGCTGTGGCTTTGGTATGCTAAACTGTGTGCACAACTGAGTAAACCACTTCTAATTCAGCAAGCAGTGAAAAAATGAATGCAAAACATAACTTTTTTTCAGGCCAGTGAGACCTTGTGCTGTGATTTACATAGTCCATAATGTAAACACATTTGCAGTCAGAATACTTTGTGGTGTGGCTCTAGTATGCAGCTGACTGGAGATAAGCTTTACTGGAGTGTTGAAATATGTGTCATTCACATGTCAGAGGAATAGAAAATGTTCTGATTGTCTCCACTGTGATTCTAAACCTTTGTCAGTTTGCTCCTCCACCCTCCAGCTCCTCGCAGCGTTGCTGTGCTGACAGACGGGCGCTTTGTACGTTTCCTGTTGCGGGCATTGTAATGACACAAATCAGCTTTGATTTTTATCAAGAGTTGAGGACAAGCTGTGAAGCACAAATGGACCTGACAGGTAGCCAAAATAGCAGGTGAATGACGAAACCTGTGTGCTGTAGGTGAAGGTGGCTCCTTGAACTGCACAGCTCTTCATCTGCAAACCTTTCACTGATCCCGTTTGAGGTTTTTAGTGCAAGGCCACAGAGACTCTTTGCTTTCTGCAGCTCCCACCATTGTCTCTAATGATTTTGAAAATTTTCTCTTTAAAGTTTGCCAGTGATGGTCTTCTTCCTACCTCTTGTGTCCATGCTGGTGTAAGTGTTAATATGGCATCTCTTTGTGCTTGCAGTATTGTTGGTGTCAGCGTGGATATAGTCAGTTTAGGAATTACCTAGATTGCTTGCCACGTAGGATCTTATTAGTTGTATTTGTAGTTCACCCTTGTGTCATAGGGTTGAAAATAAAGTGTTAATTAAGCACAGGAGACCTACATTAAGTAGTTGCCCTTGGAAAACTGACTGAGAAAGGTGTTGGCTTGGCAGGCTTGTGTGCTCACTGACTTCATATGTACTCCCATCTAAAACATGTGAAAACAAATGCTGCTTTCAAGCTGAAATTGGTGAAGCCAGCTTGGACTAAGCGTACGCCCAAAAATATGTGCGAGCTGTACTGCTTCCAGTAGCCTGAAATGCAAATGAAGTTTTGCTGCTGTTCATGTGCAAGACTGTGACTGTAAGTAAATATATGTGATAACTTTATCTCACCTGCTATTATTGGTAACAAACGGTGAGAGAGGGAGAAAGCTGGGGGTATTTCAAGTGTTCTCTGGCAGTGCATTACATCAGAAGGTGCAGTTTCAGATCAGATATTAAGGAGAAATTACTAAGATCACTCGAGCCATTTGCAGAGGGTTCATTTATATGTATTTAGCAATCTCAATTGTATGATCTCATGGTGTATTTCTGCAAGGTCTTTTTTAGGAAATGGAACGGCTGGTGCCTAGGTTGGGAAGAAACAGGCGCCTGAAGATCTGAGATGGTGTGTGTTTGGGATGAGAAGCAGTGAGTGTTGGTTATAGTGTGCACTACCAGAAGTAGATTTCCTGTGCAAATTTCCCGAGTTCTTTGGTGAAAAAGGTCTGCCAAGGAGATGTCATATTTAATGGGCTAAGCCTGGGACAGCACAACTTCTCTAGTTTAATAGTACCTTCAGACCTGGGTGGTGGGGTGACTACCTTTCAAAAGAAGGAGTCGCTGCATGTAACAAAAGCTGAAATACTTCAGTTGGGTGTAGGTATGTATTGGTCAGGAAGTTTCTTTTGAAGTTGGTAGAATTTGGATTTTTAGCTCCTTTTTTTCTGCTCTTCACTATTAAATGTAACCAAGTCATCCTATTTCAGTGAAAGCCATGTAACCTTTAGCTGATACTTCGAAGCATTTTGGTTTTCTTTCTTATTGCTTTGAACTGGCAGGCCTCATATGAAGGGAATGCTTCTAAGAACAAGAGGAGTTTTAGTCCCTGGCTGCTACAAACTTTCTCTAGAATGTTAGATTTGGTAATTTATCTCATGTAAATTGACCTGCTATACTGAGACATTTTCTGTGGAGTTAGAAAATTAAAATATAATAAGCCTTATTCTGTTACTTGGTTTTTTAACTGAGGGGTAGATAAAGTATTTGAGAAGCATTAATTTAAAAATGTTCCCACTCCAAAATGCCTGATGTAGCAGCTTTAATGCAGTCTAACATTTTACAAGAACATCTCTCTTTAATTTTCCCCGATTTTGCTTTGTAGGGACGAGAATTATCCTAGAAATCCCGATTTGTGGTGCTGTGTGGATCCCCAGCAGGATCATCAATTCAGATGAGCCAGTCTGATCCGAAGTGCTGATGGCATATGCTGGCTTTTGTGAGCTTGCCACGAGTTCTCACTGTCTGTAGTGCCTGCTTGCAGCACTTGCTGCCAGGGAACGCTGGGACACGGGACTGCTGCAGGTTGTGAGTGGCAGTATTTTACTGTGAGACCTCTGCTGCCCTTGTTTCTGTAGCTAAACTTGAGCTGTGCACCTTGGCTCCCAGCTTAACTCTTCTCATTCCTGGAGTGCTGGCAGAGGGCAGTTGCATTTCCTGGCTTTTTGGCCTCCTCTGCCATTCTGCAGAGCTGTGTGAACAGCCTCCCACCTGTTGAGAGGAACAATAGAAAAAAAAGCCTTACTCAGCTCCTATTTCCTCACCCCCTACTTAAATCCTGAACAAAGTTGTTGCTTTCAATAAGAGCCATCTCCTGAAAGCAAACAGGCTTTCTGATCAGAAAAATCCTGTGTGCTATTGTGACCTGTTAGAGTTTTCCCAATGGCAAACAGATTTCGATGCTGGAAATAATTACAATTTTGCGTTTTGTTCTCAATGAAGTGTGCAGAGGGATCTGTGTGTTGCATGAGCTCTGCTGTTGTGGGTCTTCATGGAAAATGTCAGCCTAGACAGATAGTTTGGGGAAGTGAATGGGTGTGCTGTTTTGTCAAAAATCTCCTGCAAAAATGCTTTTTTCTTTTCTGGAGTATGCACCAGAATTTCAAGGCAGAGCACCTGTTCCAGTACAGAATGTATCTGTTAATAGTAGAAGAAAAAGGGCAGGACAGTCTATCTGAACTGAAATAGGAACCTTTACAAGGTGCTGATAAGGCCATGAAATCAATTTGTGGCAGAGAGGGGTAAAAAGCAAACCAAGAAAGCAAAAATATTTTTACAGAATGTATCTGTGAATCTGTTATTTACTCTTGATTTTAAAGTAGGTCTTGCTTGTGTGAAAAATACTCTCAGTTCTGTGATGTCTTTTGTAGGTGTAAGAAACCTGCTTGGGGCTTTTGTATCCTGCTGTGTCATTTATCGCTCCAGTTTGTAGCTGGACTAAGCTGAAAATAGCTCAAAAATAACTTATTTTAGAAATGCTTTGCTTACCTGCTTTTGCTAAGATTAGCAAATCCACCCACCGTGAAGTTCCATCCAAAATTTTTCAGGCATGTTTTTTCCAATTGCAGGCATGTAGGAAATGACTGTCTGGTATTTCAGTTTTGCATTACCTTCTGATTCTCAAGAAGGTTCTGTTGAACTTCTACAAATGTCTGTAAAGGAAAAAGAAAGTTTAGTAATGCCCTTTGGTGTTACCTGCCTTGGGCTAGCATGGTCAGAACACTGCTGCTTTTGCTGCATGGCTGGTGAGCCAGTAGTAGGAAGGTGTAATAGCATCTGCTTCCCTTTACACACAGCCACTGGCATATCCAATTCCCAGACAAAAACATCACCCATGTGCTGTTAACAGAATGTCACTGGAGTGTGTTGTAGGCCTTCCTGAATGCTGTTTAAAATACAAACAAAAACCACAGAAAAAGTCAATGTTTCTGAACTTAATTCAAATATTAATCAACAGGAATGCTTGTACTTTAAGGGAGTTTAAGGCTTCAGCGGTTTATGTAATCATCTGCTTTAATTTTTGTCACATGGTTTTGTGAATTTTTTCCACACTCAACCTTGTAACTAACCTTGTAATGTGTCTTTGAGAAGGGTATCCAGTTTTAATTTGAAGACTTGAAGAATCACTGTGCTTGGAAAGGCTTTGATGTCCGGCCTCCTGTTCTTCCCATCAATTTCATCAAGGCTGAGCTGTTGGTTCCTGCTGTGCCTTTTGGCTAGGTTAATGAGTATTCTGAATCCTCTGCTTCCTCCTCATGAAGATACAGACTGTAACAAGCAACTTTACTTTACATTGACAAACTAAACTAAGCTCTCAGGCTCTGAGATGCTTGAAATCCAAAGTGTTGAATTATATACGATGCACTGGTCTAGTCTAAACATCCTTTCCTGCTTCAAATTTCCACAAATGTTTCTGATAGCTTAATTTGGAACTTATTTTATTTTTTTTTTCATCCAGTGTGGTCATTTGTCTTTAATGAGCTTGCTGCTCTGTGCTTTGGCTGTTTTGGCAGAAACCTGTGCTTTGTTCTGGTCTGATTTGTACTGCTGGGTTGTCCAGTAGCACTTGATTTAGAGCAGAGAATTAATTAATTGTGTAGG
>NW_005054389.1:2080892-2108532 GCF_000277835.1 Geospiza fortis
GTAGGGAATATTTTAAACAACATCCTGCTTAGTACATGTTGGTGAAATGGAACTTCCCACTGATGAGTATTTCTGAGGTCAGAAAGCCACTTTGGAAGTCCTGATGTATACTTTATTTTATAGCCATTTTAAAATAATGTTTGGCACATATTACTAAATCAAAAACTCATATGGTCTTTTATACACACCCTACACCTTTGTGGTTATCTTTATTACAAATAGTCCTTGGCTGAAAGATGAATATTTGCTTATCTGCCACAACTTGTTCTCTATAAAACCATGCTGAATGACCTGTTTAATGTTTCTGTCCTTTATACTGTAAATTAATTTGTTTGCAGTATTGCCATTGGGTTGATACCAAACTCTGATAACCACCTAGTTTTGCTTGCCTTTAAATATTAGACCACGACTATACTTTTTTATCAGTTACTTTATGTGATGTTCCCATATTTAATAATGGTGGAATGTCTTCAGTCAGTAGGCATACTGGTATATTGCTCTGAATTACTTTGAGGATGAAAGTGAAATAAGAACTGAAATTGTAGAGTACATTTGGGAATTTTTAATAAGGTAAAGTTCTTGGTATTTCTGTGGGCTTACTATTCTGCATAGAAAGTGATTTTACTTCTTAATGAACTTTCTCATTGAGGTTGTATCATGAATTCTGTGTTAAAACTGGTTTCTAATCAGCTTTTATTTTAAGAATAGTCTTTATTTTCAGGTTTGAACATTTACTGAGACTGAGGCCCATTCTTTCTTGGTGTATCTCCAGTGCCTTAAAAGCATTTTGAAAGAGAGGTTGCTTTGGTTGTTACTGCATTTTACACCTAACAACAGGTTTGCTTTCAGTTGAAGAAAAAATAGTCATATGTGCTCCTGCTGTATATCTGCCAGACATTTTTAACCTTCTTTTTAGTCACATGCCCAATTGACTGTTGAGTTTTGCATTATTCACATCAGCTGGTTTAGTAATCAGTATTGAGGTTTTTAGGGCTTCTAGTGCTATTGCTGATCCCAGTATTAGAAAGCTACTATGGACAAGATTTTAGCATAGTTTTCAAATCCTGGAAGTTCTGTATTTCATTTTAGTTGTGGTTTTGACTTGAATGGAGTTTGAATTGTAATACTGATTTCAAAGGATGAAGGAAAATTATTTCACTTTATTAAACTCTTTCTTTTTCCAGGGTAGGTAGGTGGTCGTCTGTGGTTTTCTTGCACTTGTTAATTCTGTTTACTTGTTCTCATTGCTTGTTTCCTCCTGCTGCTGATACTGACTTTAGTGTTGAAGCTGCTGTTTTCCAAGTTCTTGGTTTTAAGTGTTGGTATACATGGGGTGTATTTTCAGCTACAGACTCTTAGTGCTAAAGCTCCTTGTAGTAATTGAGCAAATAATACTGATCTGTGGTGAGCAAGCTTATGCAGCTGCTGGAGACTTCACAAAAGGTTTTCTTCCCACTGCCCCTCATAAAGTGTGCTTGGGGGGGATCCCAGGTGGGGACTGGAAACATTGGAAGCCACTGAAATGGTGACTATGGCAGCTGCAAGCAAGATGATGAGGCTGGTGGGGTGCTGCAGGACAGTGGAATGCCAGTGTCTCACAAACAGACCTTGAAATGTGATTGAAATGAAGAAATGAGACAGTGCTGTCCTTCACAGGAATGAAAATTGTCAGCAGTAGACATCTGATGTATCTCAGCATAGCCTTGTAAAAACAGTGAGAGAAACAGTTGCTTTGCTGCTCTTTTTTGGGCAGGGGGGTAGGAGGAAGTTGCTGAATTTAGCAGGAGAGCAAGAGGTGAATCCTTTCAGTCTTAAAGGAAAAAAACCCATAAAATGAAGTAGGAGAATAAGGACAAAATGTACAAATTGAATTATGCACAGGGTATGGGGTTCAAACAGAATGAATGGAAAAGAGACAAAGACATGCTCTAGAAGAGAGGCAAAAAATACAGTATAAAGCAAGCTCCCCTGGATGTGTAACAGGAAATATTCTTGTGATGTCTTGCTTCCAACGCAGCAGCCTGGGGATGGCCAGAAGGGAACATCTCAAGTTCCTGTTCTCCAGTCAGGTCCTTCTGTCTGACTGAAGATGTGTCTTGACCTCTAATTAGGTAGTCTGTTAGTGTCCCATTTCAATGTATGGGGTGGAGAACAAAGTGAAAATGACAGGCAAAGACAGTTGAGGTGAAGTATTCAGCAGTAAAAATGTATCTTAAGTGGGGAACTCTGAATTACAGATGCGCGGGTTTCACATCTCTTTCTGTGGGGTGCAAGGGTTACTTGATAAAAGCTGAAGCAATATTTATAGAAATATTGAAGCAGTTTCTAATCCTGGTACTTGACTTGTAATTATTTAAATGATTCAGTTAAAATACAGGCATTGTAGGCTAATTGGTGTCTATGGGGACAATGTTTTCAGCTCCTGAGAGTCCTCTATCCCTTCATGCATTCCCTTGCAGCAGTTTTTTTCCTGGAAAAGTAGGTATTTCCTCAGCTCAGCTGATAGTCTAACTGATGGAGAAACACTTCAGATAAGGCTTCTCTTCCTCTCTCAACTCTGAATTTTACTTAGTTTGAAATTTCTAATATTACATGCAGTCTGGTCTTAGTTTGGGGAGGGCTTAGTGAGCTGGATGAGCATCTGTTCAGCCCTGCTGTAGATGGAAACAGCCTAGCAGTGTGCCAGCTGTCTGTAAAGTTTTCCTCAAATGCTTTAATTTTTTAAACTGCCTAAAATGTGATGTTTCTGCTTATTACTGTAAAGCTAAGGCCTTTTTAGTTCCCTTGGTGGTGGTGGTGCTAATCATACTTAAAACTCCTACCACATATATAAATAATTCCCACCATGATATGCTGTGGTCCTGAGTGAAAGTATAAATGTTTCTTAACAAGTCAGACATGATAAAACCCAGCAATGTTTAGCATGCCACAATATGAGCTTATGCTTCTTTCTGTGACTTACAGTTGAATTTCTTCTTTCACCAGGTGGTGGGATTTCCACTTGGTTTTGCTTCATTTTCAAATAAACAGCAAAAGCCACTATTATGAAATTTGCAAAATGTAGGGTTTCAACCACCACTTTTGCAAGAGCTTTAAAGGGTATGTGTTTCTCACATCTGTTAAAAATGAACAGTAGACATTTTGTCGTGGCTTGTGTTGCCAGGAATTATTAACTAGGCAAGACCTCTGTTCTCACAGGCCATGAAATCCTGGTTGGGTCAAGAAGAGGGACACTCCCAAAGTCAGTTTCACTGAGTAAATTTAACCTGAAATCTAGATATGCAGAAAATCCCTTTTCTCTGATTATTGATACATGTAACTGGATTGTCCTTGCTCTGTGAGTGGAGAGGTGGGTAGGCATTTCCTAAAATTTTCTCTGTGTCAGACTTCTTCAGTTCTGTATGGGATGAATATTCAAGGATGATTGCATTCCCCCACATCCTGCAAATCTCTGTTTGTAGGGGCCAGTGATAGAGAATACAAAGGCCAAGGATTTATTTTTCATATTCCTCATCATATTTTCATACACTACACATTGATAAACTTATTTCTTGCCTTGAAAGCCTGGAAAGAGATTGCTCTTTGGAATATTGTGATAGGTACTGTAAGAGATCTAAACTGCAGAGAAGGAAAAAAAATCCAAAAAACTACTCATTGACTCCTAGGAGAGGTAACTAGAAACATTTCTTTTTCTGTGATGGAGCTGGAGCTAATGTGCCTTAACAGTGAGTTGGACAGTGTGTGTTCACTTTGTGAATATGTTGGTTTGGTTTAGGAAAAGGTATGATTATAATTAATAACAAGTTTCATCTCCAGCTCTTGTTAATCACTGTGAAAGTGTTTTTCTGGAAAGTCAGTTTGTGTAAGAGGAAACTGGGGGAGATTTTAACCCTCTTAGGAGGTTGTTTGTGTTGAGTGGCTAAGGACACCTTGCTACTGTGGGGAAAAACATTGCCATCCCTAATGATAACCTAAGCTGTATTTGAATTTGTCATATAAAACACACAAACAAAATCCCAACAACAGTCCCATTTCCTGCCTCTCCACCAGCAAGTAAAAAGGGTTTAAGAGTTTTAAAGGCAGTTAAGAAATTACATGGTGAGCATCTACAGTTTGAAAACCCCATAAATGGATCTTTATCCAGTGGTCTTCATCCCTAGTTTTAAAAAAGGAGAACAGGTTGATTGATGTAGAGATACCAGAGGTTATACACACTTGAAAGAAGGATCTACAAGTGCTGAAAGCCGCTTTTACCTAGAAGGGAAGGATGATGAGTTCACACGCAGTGGGTGCTCAGGACCCAGTCAAAGTGAGAAAATGTGCAGTCTTCTGCCTGGGAGCAGGGACAGTCACTGCTAATACCTGTGGTATGCAGGTGGCACTCCTTGGCACATGCCATGCACGTGGAAAAACTGGGTATAACAGAATTACACTTCAACTCTCATTATGTACTCTGATGAAGAAAAACATGTTTTTCATATTTACATGCTTGCAATGAGTTACCTGGACTAGATGAAGTGAACCAGGATTTTCATGGAGGTTATTTGTGGGGGTGACTGTTAAATCTCTGTTCTGCTTTCACCAGTGCTCTTTTGCCTTTGAGAGAGAAACAGTTGTGGCTGCAGAGCTACTTGTAACAGGAGTTTGCTGTGGCTGCATCTTGAGCAGAAGTTTGTTGTTTTAGAACAACTCGGTACCTGTAAGCTGAATATACCTCTGATCATACCTCTGAACAGAAGCTGGGCATTAAGTTAGTCACCTAATAGTCTACTCTTCTGCTAAATCTTTTGCTGTTCCTGCTCTGAAATGCTGGGAATGTGCAGTTTTGAGTTTTCTAATTGGTCAGTTCAGCAAAATGAATTGGTTAATGTGTGGTTAAATTAAAGATAAATGTTGATTTATCAGTGGGCAGAAAATAGACTAAAAAGCATTTAAAATACGTTAATTTAAGAAGTGTTTATGCATTAGACATCTGATATCAGAATAATTTGTGCTGGGGTGCTACATTCCTTGTAGGTCCTAGAACTAATGGTGGTCTTGCTGAGATTTAAGTTGTTGTTATTAGTTTCTAAGTAGCATAACAACCAGATTTAACTAAATTTGAGTATTGTAGATGCAGGTCGAATAAACCACAGCATTTTAAGATGTATGGTTATTCCAATGATCACATAGACTGTGGAAAATTATTAACACACACCACCTCCAACAAAACAGTGTATGCTACAAGATTAGAGCAAAATGGTCCTTTTTCTGTCTTTCACGTTGACAAGTCTATGCATTTGAAAATTCAGACAAACTGAACATAAAACTACAAGTCTTGTTATTTGTACGTGTGCATCTTTGTGATGTTTTTCACCAATTTTTATACTGAGGTTGAGCAAAAGCAAAATCTGTTCCATTTGTGTTACACTGTTGATTAACCAGCAAACTTTCCAGTGCGAAAAATTCAGCAGTAAAACAGATGTGCAGTTAGAAGTCAAAGAGTAATGCAAAAATTTCTTTCTAGTAGTCATCAGTAAAGGATTAATAGAGAGGTATTTCAAACTTTGGTTCAGAGTTTGATATGGCAGTGTAGCTGTATTTTCCATATTGGCTGTGTTTGTCAGTGTAAGTCTGCAGCTGGGTACAAGCTAGCAAAGGTGGGGAAGTCCCTGGCAAAGCACCATCTTCTGGAAGAGATGTGCTTCTGATGCTTTGTGCTGGGAATGGTCCCTTGCCTGTGCTGGGCTGATGGAGGTGTCTCACATTCTTGGTGCCTTCCTGGCTGTGTTTGAATGTGCAGTCATTACAGCCCTTCTGAGGAACATTTCCTGTGCATTTTGAAACAGTATTTGCTTGTATGCAATGAACTTGAGGACTTAAGGCAGTGGGTTTGTTTGTGCTTATACGCATGATACTTTACACATTCTCTGGAAGTCAGTGCTGCTGCAAATGCAGCAAGTGTAGGAAATGTGTGCTGCCTGTGCAGCCATGGGACAGAGGAAGGGCCTCATGAAATAAAGCCATTTGGAAAGGTCTGCAGGCTAGATTTAATTTTCCTGCTGGGTCATTCCTGCCTTGGCCTGTGACTTCTCTTGGCTCAGGTTACAGCTCTTGTGTGCTGGAAGCAGAGACTCCAGCCCTGATAACAGTCTGGGAGCTTGTTCTACATGATGATGTTTAAGTGAATGAAAAATAAGAGCTATAAAGCATGTGTATAATGAATAGTCAGATTCTTAAGGTTGCCATGTTGAGTGTTCAGAATAGGAAGTGTTTAGCATGTGCTTGTACAACCCTGATACTTTTTCCTTGATGGTGCTTTATTACCATATAATCTTTAGTTACATTAAGATTGCATAGCAATATGTGGTCATGGTTAAAGTGCTCAGTAAAAGTTATTGATACATTTTTCTAGGCTCTATCTTGACATTTTGTCAGTCAAAGAGAATGTGGCTTTTTCACATGCTGCATTTTTATTAACTATTTAATGTGCCAGTATTTTGATATAATAAAAGCTCTTGAAGGGAGTATACTATTTTTTTCTGTTTTGAAGAAAGCTGTTTGAATTATTTTTCAATTATGTAAGTAAATTCATGAATTGATTGTATTAATTATGAAATTCATATAGCTTGTTACACTTAGTTTGTAATTAGCCAAATGCATTCATTTTATAAATATTTATGCTTGTCAAATGAGCTTGTTTTCAGAACTTGCTTATTTCATTTTTACCACTTGTGTGTTTCAGTTGTGCAAGCGTTTCAGGTCATCATCAAAATGCAGAGAAGGAAGTGTGTGCAATGGGATTGCATACCATCAAACAGTTTACTTCATTGCTGATGCTGAGATTATTCAGCATGAAAGAATATCAGTGACTTTTGTGTTTAGGAAGCTGGTCACTTCTGAGGGCTGTTCTCAAGTGCTTTTCCCAAACCACAAGATGTGTGCATCTGAGTTTTTGGGAGAAGATCCCACCAGGCTGCATGAGCTGAAAACATTTGACTGTGGTTAAAACTGACTTGAGAGAAAAATGCATTTCTTATGTTGTTTGAGTCAGCTTATTTCTCTAGTCAGTGTGCATCTGTTGTGGATTTGTGTGGCCATGTGTTGGATCACTTGGTGGGCATCAAGGGAAGAGCTTGCTGTGCCTGGAGCTGGCAGCAGCAGTGCTGTGACAGAGGGGTTTGACATGTCTGGCCAAAACCTGATTGACCTTTTACAGAGGAGAGGGCTGGGGGATGAAGGGGACAGAGCATTTCCTACTATAAATGGAGGTTAAAAGGAGCTGTATTTTAATACTTTAAACAATAGCTTATCATAGAGTTATTCCTTTATTATTACACTGATAAATTGTATTATTATTATAATAAAAAACAGATTTATTTTTTGTCTCCTCTTGCAGCAGAACTCATCTACTAAATAGCTGTAATATAATAGGACTTGTGCTTTGAAGCAATTCTGCTTCAGTGGCTTTAATGTTACACAATAGGTAGTGTTTATAGTAGTTGAAGTTCTCAGGATGAGTTTCAATAATGAATTTCTTTCTTTGTTAGTATGTTTGGAAAATAACTTTTGGTAAGCCTGGATGTTTGTGATTTTTCTGGTGGAGGGTGTCTGTTTATTTGTTTGTTTTTAGAAGCCAACCAACCAAAAAAATGCTTTCCTCCTACACTTCCAGGTCTGTGTTAAAAAAAAATAAAAATCAGCCATGCAGCTTGAGATCCTGAAGGAACCATTCAAAGGTATTAGTGCTTGTCTGGGGCTTCTAGGAAATACTGTATGCCCAAAGGTAAAAATGCATGGTTCTTTCTATTGCTCTCTTACTCCTGAAAACTCATCTTAAAGAAGGGAGAAGAAAAAGAAAAAGGTACTTTTATGTCAGAACAGAGGAAATTACCCTGGGGGTTTGTCACAGATTAGACAGGAAATCACACTACAAATTGACCCCAGAACTTGAATTCCAGCTCACCACTTCAACCACAAGAGCGTTCACTCTTTTCTCTCAGACAGGCCACCCAGCTGAAAGAAATACCTTTCCTTGGGTGAGGGGAAAGCTGTGCCCATGTCATTTCTGGGGCTTGGGTGGGAATTCCTTGTCCTTCAGCCCTTCCAGGCAGGAATGTGCTGCTGGGCACTCGCTGCAATTGGCAGTAGTGGGAGTTCTCTGAGTTGCTGTTGACTTCTGTTCTTGTGGTGGTTCATGTTTCTCACTGTCTGTAAGGGACACTGTGGTCATTTCAGATGGACCTGGAAGGATTGTAGGAAAAAAAAAGCTGCATTGTAAAAGTTTCTCCTGTAAGGGAACAGTATCAGCTCACTGGAATGTTTATTGCATTTATAGTTTTCTGTGTCATTTTAACCTGGTGCCAGAAAGTATGGCCAGAGCAGTCACTTGAGTTAGTACTGAGAGAGGAGGAGTGTGTACTTCAGGAGATTTGGGAAGCTTAGATTTTATTTTATGTAAGAACTGCGTATTCAAAAATCATGTCATTGTAGCTTCCTGCACTTGTCACCCTGTTTACCTCATCCTATTGAGCAGGACTTTTGGGAAGGCTGCTTTCTGCAGTGACAGCTTTAGTTCAGTGTAACATGTGCAGCAACTGAGATCATCTCTTCCCAAAGCTGTCCCAGCCCTTCAGTCTATATTCAGTAGCAAAGATTGAGTTTCTTGTGGCAGATTAAACTGCTCTTCAGCTCCATCTACAGGGTTACCAACTGCACCAGGAAAAGTTGCATGAAAGGTAAAGAGGTCATGGTGGCTCTTGACAGAAAGATGAAAGACCTTCGAGGGTGGATTAGATCAAAACAATGCTTGGTAGGCTGTTTCCAGTAAGATCCCCTGAAGTGTTGTGTCACCTTCACCCTGGATGCTGCTGGAGACAGCCTGCAGGCTGGGCATGCCTGCCATCTGCCTTGTGTAGGTGCCTGGGGCAGTTTGTGGAATGTTTACTGCTGAAATCGTCTGAAATGACACCTGACACTAAAATGCAAGAACATGTTCATGTCAGGTCACTGATAATGTGCTGATGCTGATTACAGAGCAGGTATTAATTGCATTGCTGAACTTGCTTGCTGTGCAGTATCAGGAAGGCTTGTGAAGCTTTTAGAAGAGCTGCTGGTGAGGGGAAGGGAAGGAATTTTTTTTTTAAGTTTTTTTTTGTTATAGTTAATTTTTTATGTGACTGTGTGTAAGCTGATGCCTCATCAGAAGTACTGGATTTTGCTGCTTCATATAATACAGTGCCACTAGAGCAGTGTGGTCAGTGTATGGGACAGTGATACAGAAAAAGAGCATCCCACCAGAAACAGAAGCTGCTGCTGGTGCTGGAACCGAGAGAGCAGTGTGAACCTGGTCTGCTAAAAGTGTATTTGCAAGAGGAACTGAGAGAAGCAAAGCATTTTAATGGCAAACCTTCCAGTTTATAAAGTATATGCAGCACATGGAAAAAGAACCTTAGTGCAGCTCACTTCCTAATGATACTTGGTTACTACGTAAAGTTCAGGAAAATATGTTTCTTAGTTCTTTTAAAATTACTTGAAATTTAAGCTCACAAGGACAGATTTTTATGACACTTCATGCATCAGCTCTACTAATGATCAGGATTTCACAAGCATCTGCAATAAAAATAATAGGTTTTTTCTTCCTTTTTGTGGTTTATATGCATGAGGCGCTTTTTATCTCGCCCTTTATTCTTGATTTCCTACAAAGTAACATGATAGCCCTTGCATTTATAGTCTTGACCACAACAATTAGAGATTTTCCTTAGCGGATGCATCCAAGTTAGCTGTGCATGGAGTTCTGAGACATGGGAGACAGCTGGATATGTCTGTTGTGGTGAAAGTAGATTGCTTGTTTCAGGTTTCCAGAGACTGACTGATCAGGTGTTGTTATCATTTTGTATCACTCAGTGCCTTAGCTCTTTATTTTGTAATATGGTGCACAGAACAGAGTAAATGGCTGTTTGTATTATTGCATGTCAAGTGTGATATGGATAATAGAGGAAAACCAAGAACTCTACACCCTTGTTGAAGCCCTAGCATTTCTGTATTTTGTTTCTCTTTTTTTTTTTGCTGATGATATCATGCCTCTTTTCAACTACAGATACTTAATAAAAAGACAGGTTATCCCTTTGGAAAAACAGTTCCATCCAGAAAACAATTCATATCCAGAAAAATCAGTTTGATTAATGGCTAAATGAGTAACAGATTTCAAGACTTTAGGCGATATTAAGGTAAAGATGAATTATCCTATTACTTGAGATAATTTAACTCTCACCAATTAATGAGTAACAAGATAAAGAGCAAGTTACAGTATGAAATTGAGAAGAAATGTGGTAATGAATTTTGTGGTTTGTACCTAGTCTAAATAACTGTCTGATGTTTTTCAGCTAAAATGTTTGTGTTGAAAGTGCTGACCCTTGGGTAATTAAATGGACATTCGTTGTATTCAGAGTGCTCTGTGGATATGTGAGGCTCACAGTTTGTGTGCAGATGTGTAGGGTTGCTGCTGTTCAGTTGAGAAATGCATTCTTTGTGTAAGGGAGGCAGATTTATCCTGCCCACCCTTTCCAGAGCCTCCTGCAGGCTGTGGGCACAGGGCTGTTGCAGGGCAGTTGTTGAGCAGGTGCAGACCAGGGCTGCTCACCCTGTTCTGTGTGCCAGCACCGCACTGCTGTGTGCCACGCCAGCTGGGGAGGCAGATGCAGGAAAGGACAGAGGAGGAAGGGAAAGGCTTGGTTCCTGGGTGTCTCCTCAGCCTGTGCTGGCCTGCTGCCTGGCCTCACGAGCTCCAGAGGAGCATTGGCCAGGCCAGGGAGCTTGGCAGCTTGTGCTCCTGTTGGCCTGAGCACCATTGTTAATGTGACACCAGGAGCTGGCAGAGAGTCTTGTGCAGGCTCGGTGCTGTAATAATGGGATTTTAGAGCTTTTGACTGGTGCAAAGCATGAACAGAACAAATCTGTGCAAGTTACACACAATAGAAATCAAAGCAGAAACACCCTCATTCTTTTGTTTTTCAGAACCAAGTGCTTTCTAATTTAATTTTAGATAAGCTTGGTGTGTGTTACTGTCTTCTGTTGTCTGAAGCATTGAAAAACAGACACGAGGAGAAATCCTATGTAGTGAAGGCAGTGGAGGAGTTGATTTTGGAACAGTATGCATGAATTTTAATGATTTGAGGACAATGAGCCCTTGCAATTTGACTTGTTTACTCTGTTCTGGAATGTCTCTGAAGACATAAGATGGTTAGTAGCTCTAAGTAAAGCCACATTTAGAAGCTGATAGATGATGTTATTCAGATCAGTTAGATTCCAGGAGTTTTAATCCGTTGAGATGTGAGCTGACAATGTAACATTTCTTCAGACCTCTTGGACAAATCTCTTATTTTCTTGATGTGACAGCTAATAATACCACTGCTGAACATGCTGGAGTAGCTGTTCTCTGCTGTGGAGATGCAATACATTAGAGAGGAGGTGTTGTGCAGGACCTAAGCTGCTAAGCCAGCAAACTCTGCCTGACCTGGCTTTTTCCTTTTTTTTTCTCTTTTTTTTTTCTGGTTGGGTTTGTACCAGCTCTGGTGGTGACAGGGAGAGGGGAGCTGTGGCAGATAGATCGTAGGAAAGGGCCATGAAAAGAAAGCAGTAGAGATGGGAGAAGACGCAAGAAGGCAGAGACAAAGATGTGAAGAGAAGGACTTGGTGGAATGAGGACTCAACTGAGAAGTTTCCAAACCACTGCTTCAGATTTTATGATATTGGTGATACCATGAGGAAAATTTGTAATTGTCCTATTGTTTCACCAGATTGAAAGACAGTTATGTTCTTTAATTAACTTTTCTCCTAGATGTTGAAGGTGTCTAAGTAATTGGCTCTTGGACCACTAGGGAATATATCATTCCAGTTAAAAGATCACTGACATAATGAAATCTTACAAGCATTTTCCAGTGTACAATAAGTATAAAGAGATTGTTATTTTGGCACATTTTAGGCAGAGGATTATGGAAGATAAGCTTTCAGTAAAGTGTCTGCTTCAGTTCTTAAATTTTCCTCTCTCTAAGTTTACTGAAATAAAGCTTGCAGAATGTTTGCATAAGCTATAAGCTGGTGTAATTTTATTAGAATCAGGGCAAATCATGTATGTGCAGTTCAAGTCATGGGTTTTATTGCAGGGAATAAAATCACTCCTAGCACTAACTTGCCTCATTGGTTAAATGCAGTATTTCTGTCATTTGGTTGTTCTAGGCTTTGAACTGTGGCATTAAGAGTTGGCTCTACCAGTTTGTAGCTGTGATCATTCATTTGCCCATATGAAATACCCTTCTTGGCCTTTCAGAGCAGGCTTTCAAAAGATCACTTTTATGTTCCATTTATCACCTTTATGCTTAAAAACCATACAAACATCTGAACTGTAGGGAATGCAAGAGAGCAGTGTCCCAGGCTGGCTTTCTGTGGAGCAGTGCAGGGTGCAGTAAGCTGAAATGGAAACTGTCACTTCTAGTAATGCTGCACGGAGAAGATTTCCAGAGTAGCTTGGGGTAAAGCAACCCCGTGGCATTTTTGTGAGTTGCTGTTGTATGTAGTGGAGTAGCAGTGGAGAAACCATAGCTGTTTTCCTGGTGGTGGGGTAGGAATTCCTGTGAGAGGAGCTGTGCTGCCTCTGGCTCTGCATATTGGGGTGAAAGAAGAGGAGCATTATTTGACTCCTGGAAAGCAGAGCTCAGTCTAAGGGATCTGAAAAGGGGGCACAGTGGTGCATGCAGCAGTCTGAGCTGTGCTTCAGCTTGTAATGGAGAACATTTAGACAGGAGCTCCTTTTCAGGCATAGAGTAGGTAAAAATAGTTGTCTGAATCTGTAATGCTTTTACAAGCATTACATTTGTAAGGTTGAGGAGTTTGTGCATTTGGTTGGGAGGAGGCCACTTTAAAGCACCAGTGAAGTTTCTCAAGTCAAAAGGTTGAAAACAAAAAAATGAAAAAAGGTGCTATAACATTATAAAAGGGGTTGGTAACAGCACTTAAGGTCCAGCTACAGGCCTCCAGCATGGTAGGCATTTAAAGGGGAATGGAATAATTGCAGCTGTTTTGAAAGGAAACTTGCTCCCTTTTTTCTCAAAACTATGTTTTTATTTCACAGCAAGCAAGGGCAGAGCAAGAAGAAGAATTCATCAGTAATACTCTATTTAAGAAGATTCAAGCTCTGCAGAAAGAAAAAGAAACACTTGCAGTAAACTATGAAAAGGAAGAGGAATTTCTCACTAATGAGCTCTCAAGAAAACTGATGCAGGTAATTGGTGCCTTTACTGATGTTTCTCCCAGGAGCCTCAGGACTGACTGGTGACTGAACTTTTGTGTTTGTGTGACTGCACTCTGAGGGAAGTGGGCAGGTTGGAAAGCTGACACTTGATAAAAGCAAAGTACAAGAAGTGTAGTGAGTGACCTTTCTTTTTAACGTGTTGCTTTGAACTTTGCATCTGTGAACTCAGCTTTGAGAACCTGAAAGTTTGTATAATGATGCAAAAAATGGGTATAGCTTGCAGTAAATGCCAACTACCTTCCAGACAAAAGTTACTGATTAATTTCAAATGTTAGTGAAACACACTTCCTTTTCTGGAGTATTTGATACTTAGCACAAGTCCTGAAATATTAAACTTTATATACAAGAATGTGCAGCGATGGTCAAAGGAAACTTTTTATGCAAAATTGTCCATACTTGTAACAAAACCCTTGCTTCTATTGAATTGAAACACATCGCTTTGATGGTAAAGGTAAAAAGTTGGAGGTGCTGGGAAAATTTGTGGCAGAGAAACCTCTTTCCATTGCCCAAATTGCTAATTTTTAGAAAGTGGTTCCGTATTTGTTGGAAGTGTTCTACATGGTTGCTCTGTTCTTTAACCTGCTGTTAGCTCCTGTAGGAGACAGGGTACTGAGTTAGGGCAGTGTTTAACGTGATCTGCCTGAGCTTTTTTCATGCCATCAGTTCTAAGCTTTGTCATGAAAAACAAGGCACTTCAAAAGGAGCTAATTTGTATGTTGTAAGCATTGCTGTGTTCTGCAGCTGGAGACTGAAGGCATGTTAGGAAATACAGTGTTTGGAAACACCACCAGAGCTAATCCCATCTGGTGCTTTTGTCACTGAAAACTGGGCCTTCTCTCACTTTGTTTCTTTGGTGCCTGTTATCACACAGGAAGCTCAGTAGCAGGATAAAATATCCCTTACTTGGTATGACTATTTCCCCTTGCTGTTCTTGAGGAGTGACAAGGATGTTTCTGAGTAAGAGGCATGTTTGGTTTCTAAGCCATACATTTTCATTAAAAACAGAGAAGCAGATGGCAGTAAAATAGGGGGGTATCAACTGTTCTTTTCTAATTGAAGTAAGATGTGGATATCACTATAGAAAAAGCTTTCCACTGAAGTCTCTTGCAGTAAAGGGAAAAATGGTACACTGAACAATGTTGTTTAATTGAAAGGGAGATGTAGAAATCTGCTACAGAACCAGGTTACATGGGACTGTACTGTGCATTATAAAGAGGAAACTAAAACTTACTTTAAGTGTGAAAGCATGGATTACACCTGATTTGTTTGAAGGGTTTTGAAGTCATATCATGACCTTGGACACAAATTTGTGCCACAGAGTTCTGCAGCAAGTAAATTGTTGTATCAAGTAATTGCTTCAGATATGCTTAGCCTTTTCCCTAGAATTCATGAGATTGTTTTAACAGTTTTTTTTAACCATCTTTAGTTACATTCTTAAATTGCTAAAATTATGCAAAATAGGTTCACACATTGCAAAGAGAAATATAAACTTCTTGTCAACCTAAAAGTACAATTTTATTTTTTTTTTTTGCTATGGGCATTCAGAAACTATCCTTTGACTTTTGCCCGAAGTTAAAGAAAAAGGAAACATTCTACTGTTTTCAAAATGGCCAAGGAGTGCTTGGCTCATTGCTATGTATGAAACAAGGCAAGGGCATTGTGCTGTGTGTCTGCTGGAAGCCCTTAACAGGTGAAACTTCATTCTCATTGGTGAGAGAAAGATACAGAGAAACATCTGAAACAGAATGCAGACATAAAGCTGGAGTTATTCTCACCTTTTGTACAGCATCTGGAGAAAATCCTCAGTTATGGTTTCAACATCATCCCATAGATACTGCCCAGCTTTCAGCAGGCAAGCTGCAGGCTTGTGCTGAAAGAAAGAGCTGTATAGCCATACCTACAAGAGTATGGAGGTAAAATTCTGATCCCCAACTGCAGCCTTGGATTTTCATTCCATGGGGCCTTGCTGTAAGCCTTTAGTAAACATGGTTATGTCAGCCAGAATATTTTAAAATACGGCAATTCATAAATGCAGCTGTGTTCCAAATTGTTCATCCTGAAGCTGTGTGATTTCTCTCAGCACCATTATGTAGCAATTATTGAGAGTAAATTGTGAGTTTGTCCTGTCTATAATAACCCAGGTAACTTGAAAATGGGAGCAGCTGTCAGCATCCTGGTGGTGTTGGTGGTTTGCCTGTGAGGGGTGAGTGGCATGGAATTTCTTAGAGGTTCACCTGAAAACTTCAGTGCACAGAGGAGAAAAGGGTTATATCAATGCTCCTTCACAAGGCCAGAGTTGAAACTTTTGTGGCTTGTGCATAGGCACCAGTGGTGTTTCTGTTTATAGCACACGCTAAAGTGTTATTAACCCTTCCTTTTCACTGGTCAGCAGGTTCTGCTTTCCATACTTCTGGATGACTTTTCATACCTTTCCAGTAGCTCAAGACTTGCAGTACAGGTGGAGCACTTGTTGTAAAGCAAACAGTTTAATATTAAAATTGTTTTTCTGTTTGTATGTATGCTGAATGCAGATCTCATTTCATGGTTTGATTATGTCTTTGATGTGATAAAATTGCTGTGAAATACAAAACCAGGATATTAATATATTCTCCTAAACATCAGTAATGTGGTTAGCAGCTTATAAATTATACAGAAGAAATGGTCCCTTCCACTAAAGAGCTTACCTGTAGAATTAGGGAACATTTTAATATTACCATATGTTTCCATGAAAGTAATTTTTCAATTCTTCAGAGATCATGGACTTAGTAAATTGACATTAGAATATTGATGAGTTGCAGGCAACTTTTTTAAGCAGCAAACAGCTGAAAATAGTACTTGATGTTTTTTGTTTTCTGAAACATTATCTGTTGTCTGAAGGTTTTGATTCTTCAGTGTTGAATCCTAGAAATTATACCCACATAGAACAACAGATTAAAAATTGGGGAAGAGAAACTGATATTACAAACAAACTCATTTTTTGGAAAAGAGGGCATTATTAGCACACATCACATGGTCAGTTTAGAATTTATTACAATATCTTTTCTGTAATTGGATAGTCTTCATATTATACAGATGTAGGGCTACAGTCTTGGCTAATGTTTTTTTAGACCAGGAAGGTAAGATAATTATAATTTCCTTTTTTGTTTAATTTCCTGAAATTTGTGGGTGCCAATACTTACCATTACTCACTAGAGTGTAGCAATTCTATCTTTATTAGGAGAATAATGAACTCATAAATGCCCACTTCCATTTTTGGCATCTTTGCTCTGCAGGGAATTCTAGCTAAATTAGATGCAGACTTTGGATAATGACTTACCCAGGAATACAGTAGTCTCCAGTTGGTTGCTCCACTGCTCTTTGGGATTAACTCATAATCTCTGACTTTGCCAGGCAGTGTTGGTCTGACCTGGAACTAGACTTACAGCATTCATGCTGTCAGACATTGTACATCAAACGGCTTCCTGCCTTTTGGATGAGTAAGGGAAAAAATTGCATATAAATCTGTTGTTTTGTCTAAAACTTTGCATTTTGGAACTGAGGAGAGATACTTCTGCTAAACTGCATATGATTTGCACTCTCCCAGGTGAGAGTATTCTTCTTCAAGTATTTACAGCTCTGGGCCTGTTTCAAAATTACTCCTGTATTACTCTGTTGAAAGGCACCAAGCAGAGGGACTTTTTTCACAGTGCCTGTGTGTTTGTTGATTTGTCAGACCTTTGTTTGTCACAGTTGCAGGGGTTTATGCCTCTCATTCAGCCTGGCCTCTGGAATGAGCTCCCAGAACATTAAAATATTTTAAACATGGGAGCTGCCTGCCAGAGCTGCAGTGCTCCTCCTGACAGCCAGCAAGAATCCCCCAGTTCAGCACCATCCATGTGCATTACTGTTATCAATCACAGGCTGACATCAGGTTTGCAATATCAGAAATTAATTTTGAAACCTTTTACTATATGCGAGATTGAATCTAAACAGACATGGTACCACATAAAAGAAGGTGTTTCCACTGGAATAGTACTGTCTTTCTGGTGCCATGCCATTGCTTAAAAATATCTTCTTATAACTGTTAACTTTCACTGCCTCTACAAGCCAAATGAATGAATATAGATTTCCTTTGCTTTGCATAATTATTAATTGTCTAGGTTGAGTGTTGCAGGAATGAAGGAGCACGTGCATCTCAACAGAGATCTTAAACAGAAGATTTTTATCACATGCGTCCCTGATAAAGTTCTTATAAGCCTTATACATATTTACTATATTTTCCTATGTACTTCATGTAATTATATTTTTGTTTACCTGATGAAGTCTCTAAAAAGTATGGAAATTTTTTTTATAGCATCCTCAGTCCTTACTCATTGTAGAATGGTAGCAGTATATTGCAGGATATCATGAGAAGCCTTTTGATGCAGGCTCTGTTCTTGCAGTGGTGGACATGGACGTGTTGAGTTACTGTTTTGAAACTTGAAGTAGTAAATCTTGAACATTTACCATTTGTGAAACAAGGCTGCTCCAAAGAAGAATTTATTTTTAATATTGTTTAATCTTACAAAGTCAGTTGCTTACATTAGGCACTAGTCCTTTTCAAAATCAAATTCAGATTTTTTTTCAACACCCTTATATTTTTGGAAGTGCAAATTACTCCAAGTAGCTGTCCTTGAAAGTAAGATGTTACAACATACCAGGATAATACCAGGATAATGTGTAGTCAGGCAAGGTAAGTAATTGGATGTCTGTACAGAAACGTTTCTTATGTAAGTCTGATTCTTGACAATTCTTTAAAAAGTTGTAAGCCTGTAAACATAAGCTATTACTCTTCCTGCTCTCAAAATACCATGCATCAGCTCAAGGATGCTAATGGGATTGTGCTGAATAAACAGAGCCAGCTCATCTATCAATTATTTGATGAACATCTGGACATAAAGAGGAGGCAAACTGCTGATACAAAATTGTTAATAAGTAGGACTTTCAGGATGCAACAAAGGAAGAAGTGGACAGCTTTTGGGTGCCTGGAGTACCTAAAAATTGACTGTACAAGGTCATAGTGTGGGGGATAAATGATGGTTCATTTTCTAAGGGGAACTTAATCCACTGCCTCCATTACTTCATAAAAACATTCCCCACTATCCCAGAAGTAAGCCAGCACAGTAAGGAAGGAAGGTAAACATGGTCCTGCATTGTATAAGGACACTTGTTCCTGCAGAGAGAGAGCATTGCTATAGTTGTTTAGAACTTAAGTGAGCTGAGGCACACAGTCCTGCTGCTAAGCTTTGTGTTTGATAGCCCCATTCTCACTTCAGACTAGTCACTGCCCCTCTTGCACCAACCCATCTCTAGTCTTACAGAGCTGAAAATTCTCCTTCAGTTTTCATATGCAATTCGAG
Source organism: Geospiza fortis (assembly GCF_000277835.1). NCBI lineage: Eukaryota > Metazoa > Chordata > Aves > Passeriformes > Thraupidae > Geospiza > Geospiza fortis. The sequence continues at coordinate 2,099,559 of NW_005054389.1, forward strand.
GTCTGTAAGACATTGGCATCAAGGTGACACTTTCTAACACATTTTTCCTTCTCTATAGCTATGGCAGGCGTATCTGTAGACCATTGTTACTATAATTGCATATAATTCAAATCAGTTGGGAAAAACTCTTTTACTTTACTAAGTGAAATAAACACTATCCACCTGTATTACACCAGGGGGTAGTTTCTCATTGTCAGCAATTCTATTCTTCAGCATTAAGATTTCATCAATAACTGGATTTTGATTGTTTTGGTTTGTTTTTGTGATCAAAGGAAATAAAAGGGAAAAATTATTTTACTCTATATGAGTGACAGACACCACTCATATATTTTGGGGCTGTTAGTAATATTTTTCTCTCTCTTTGTAAAATGAAGTCAATATTTTCTATTCTAAGAGTTTGCTATTCTGGTATTTGTTTTAAATTGTGAAAAATCAAATCTCAGCATTGACAAGCCCTGAAAACACAAACCCCGATTTTTTCCCACTTGTATATTGCCAAATAGTTGCTGTCTGCCTGTTGCTCTTCCTCTGTGAGCCTTTTGCCTTGATCTCTCTGCCAGGCTGCACTCACAGGCAATTTTGTCTCTGAATAGGAGCAAAAGGAGCTGAATTAACAAATGAGCAATTTTAGCTTGTTTCAAAATCAAAATCCTTCACTGTGGCTATCCAGCAACCTTGATTTGTGTCCATGACTGCAAGGTGTCTCTATTCCCTCAGGTTTTCCTCACACATTTAACACTGTGATCATAGAGATTGTTATGTGCTAGCCAGAAGAACTGGCATAGAAAAATAAGCAGGTGGAAAGAGGTGCTTGCAATTGTCAGTGGATGGTCAGAACACAATGTAATGACACCATTGTCTGTTGGTGACATTTGCTTTTTCCTGAGGCAGGTTCACGTGTTTGTACCATGGTGCCAGTCACACTGTTCTATCCACAGGAAGACTTGGATTCCTGTCTCAGAGGGACTGTACTCCAAGCCATAATTTATGTTAAAATGAGGGGGGATTTGTTTTCATCTGCTTGAGAGTTAAATTTTTCTTCTCCACTGGACGCATTAAATGTAAAAAAACCAATTTTTGCTATTAAGAAAACATATAACATTGATTTGAAATAACCAGTAATTTTATGTCATCAGGACAGTTTGATTTTGATAGCATAGGAATATGAATGAGAAATTTTTTTGTTGTTTGTAAACTACTTGTACAGCAATTTCATTAGTATGATTTCAGTCAGAATTTTCAGCTTTCAGCTGCCCAGAGAAGGAAGTGCCAAGACCTGCATTTTGTGCTTTGGGTGCTCTTGAGATGATGCATTTAGATTGAAATTAATGCTTTTGTGAACATTATGATGGATTTTTACTTTGTAAATGTCTATAATACATTATATATAGTATATGAAATAACCCATTTTAATTTGACTGAATTCAATAGTTGGAAATTACTTTTCTCTGCATTGTAAATATGAAGCACAGTTTAAAATGCTCTTTTTTGAAGGGTTGTTGGGCAGGTTGTACATTTTGAAGTTTTTTGAGAAGCATCAGTAGAGAATTTAACATGCAGGAGGAATAAATGTGTGAATAAATATATAAAAGGTGCATAAGTTCATGCTTTTATTTGCTTAAAATATTTACATGTCTCCTAAATTTTTAGCTGCAACATGAGAAAGCTGAACTGGAGCAGCATTTAGAACAGGAACAGGAATTTCAAGTGAACAAACTGATGAAGAAGATTAAAAAACTGGAAAATGATACCATTTCGAAGCAGCTCACCCTGGAGCAGGTAACTCTTTCATTGCACCATTATATGACAGAAAAAAACAAGTCCTTCTTTTGTCTTAGATTTAATTAAATGTTTTACGTGTGTAAGAAACTGGGCAGTATTGGGAATATAGAAAAGTCAGTTCAGCTTCCAAAGCAATAGAAAAGTAGCATAGTTTATTGTGAGAAACTTGGATTAGTTTTTTTCATGGCCATTATATCTATTAGTATCTATAGTATTATATCTGTTGTAGTAGCCTTTGTGTGGGCCTTCATGTCTGCTGGACAGCAGTGACTTTTGCAAATGCAGCTTTTTTGTGAATAATGCTGCCTGTTGCTATTCATCATCTTCCACTCATGCTGCTGGTGAGAAAAGACTGTCACTTCTGATGGTGTTAAGCACAGTAGTAAATGATCTGTTTGTGGTCTGGTTGTGCTCTAGGTCACCTTTTGGTGGCAGCTTGGATAGCACAGCCCTGGAACTGTGAGTTGTCAGCTGTGTGTATCCTTCAGAAGCCTTGAAGTTCGACTACATCCAGTTCCCTTTCTCCCTAGACAGTCATGAAGATTGCAGAGATAAAACACCACTTGTTTGGCTGTATTTCCACAGGATGTTTACACATTGGGAGTGCTCATGTCTGATTTTAGGTATCTGCATCAAAGCATCTCAATGGTGTCAATAGGAGACCTTTTGACTTAAATGGCAAACTGGTGAAACCTTTAAGCTTGTTAAAGGACTCCAGATTTTCTGGTATGTGCAGGTCCAATAATTCAGGTGATGTAAATATAGTGTGTTATCTCTGTGATTTCTTCTGCTGTGGAACTTCTTTGTTGCTGGTAATTTGAATTGTTACCAGTTTTGTATGAGTCTCCTTCCGTGGCTATCTAAATGATCAAGTGAATTCTCTTGATTCTCATGGTAACATTCTATATGGAGAGACATATGGAACAAAGTGAAAAACTAAAAGCTAGGAATACATAGTTGCCAATAGATCCTTACCCAGCATGGAAATTAGCATGAGGTTGAAATAACTCTCTTAGCCACAAGGTGGTGATGGCTGCCACTTAATCGAAATGCAAAGTAGGCTTAACATACTAAGCTGTTGTAGTCTTTGAAATGTTAGCATGAGCCATGGCTGAAATCTTCGTGCTATTACTTTTGTCTCATTCTGGGCAGACTGACTTGTGAAATCATAAAATTTGAAACTTGTTGCTACATCTAAATGTCAATGATACACTGTTCAAAAAGCATAGAAGTACAAAGGTCTTTAGTACCTGGCTTTCAAAACTTTGGGAAGATGTTAAATTTGGCTGTCTTTCTTAGAAATTCCACGTGAATTTAGTGTTTTCTCTCACAGTAAGGTAGAGTAAATGTCAGGTTACTTGGGGCTTCAGCACACTTTCTTTCCTCACACAAATTAAAAATGCTGATTGTGCTAATTAACCAGCTGAAGCAGCAGCCTTGGGGCATATGCTGTACCTAGCAAGAAGCAACCCAAAATTGTAAGGAGAGTCATGTTGCCTTTATTGCACACAGAGAGAATTAAGGAAGAGGGATTGTCACAGTCTGCAGCACAACCATCAGAACACCTGTTAAACAGGGCTTGAAAGGAGAACGCCAGTGCTTTAAACTGGACTACATTGAGATCTGTCACTAATCACTGAGCAGATAATTACAGCATCTGTTCACTAAACTGTTGTTTCTAGAATAGAGAAGGTGAATTATCTGTGCTTTGTGTTCTTTCTTTCTCCTTTCCTTTTTTTCATCTAAAACGCTCATACCACAGGAGATCAGAAGGTAGCTGATTTCTGGTTGCATAGAACAATATTCCTCAATAAAAATTAAATTGGATCTTAGAGTTCAGATGTGACCTGAAATAATTTCTTAAGTCAGCTTTAAGTCAGCAGAGCATTCTTCTCTGAAGGCAAATGGTGAAGAAATTTACAGCATGTGACTATTTCATTAACTGAATGACTCAGTTAAAATGAGCAATAATGTTCTGTGTTCCAGTTCAGTGGTTTGATAGGAAATAAATAGCTGTCAGGATTGCCCTACAGAGGCCAAGTGTGTGTACTCTTACTGTTACTATTCTTAATTGCTATTCTATTTCATACAGTGCAGTGAGAAACTAGAATTGGTGCAGTTAGGAGATGAGAAATAACAGCTAAACTGCTAATAATCATCTCCTATGTCTGCTTTGAAAGGAGAAGAACATGAGATGGTAAAATCTTTGGGAAATATTTTCTTGGGAAGCAGCAGAGAATTAAAGCTACAAAGGGCAAGGTGGAGATGAGAAGCACAGAAGTAAAATTTGGGATAGTGGGCTTAGGCAGAGATGAGTAAATTGAACTTTAATTTGGAAGACCTCCATTTCAGGAGGGAACAGTTGTGCTTTTTAATAAATTGGCAAGACAGTTGACAAATCAATAATACAGAAATACACATAAAATGGATATTTTAGCTGCATTTTGAAGTAAAGTAAGTGCATGTGAGAGAGAGAGAGAGAGAGAGAGAGTAAGAAGAAACACAAGTGGGTGGTGAGGAAGGTTAAAAGGAATTTTACTTTTCCTCTGAAGAGGAGGTCTGAAAAGCAAGCAATGCTTCCTTGTTTCAATGCTCAAAATCAGGTGATGCTTGATTAGAATGTGGCTCTGAACCCCTGTAAAGTGACACTAGGATGACAGAGCTAATGAGCATAATCCCATCCTGCTTATTTAATTTTAGAATATTACCAGCGTTGCTTAAAAAAGTCATTGACTGGAGTACATTTCAAAGTTCACCTGAAACTATTGAATACCAAGCCAAATACACCAATTCTTTGAATTCACAGCTCTCAACAGGATGCTCCACTTGCTTCTGCTGTAGGTGCCATTCAAGGTGTTCTTCCTCCAAGCTTGACAATCCTGACAGTGGGAGAAACTGGCACAACACTCATGACAAGGAAAGGAAGAGCCTTGTTTCCAGCATGTTTTCTTATTGCTGGAAATGTGGAGTTCTAGATCTGTTTCACCTGGTTTCTTTGGTGTTTTGTCAGAGCAGCTTCAGGGCACAACACAAGGCTTGTTTGTGTATTTGTTGCTGGTGGTTTGACTTTGCCATTGTGCATGCTCACCTACAAGCAGATTTATAATTAATGGACTCCACTGCCTTGGTGATGGTTGCTACAATACTAAATGTAATCTTAGATTTTTCAAATTCAGGCTTATAAATGATTCACTCTGTCTTTAAATTCCAACGTGCTCTTCTTCCTACCATTAAAAGATACGGATTTCTTTTCGCCTGTATGTTCTTGTGGGTTTGTTTGTTGCTAGATCAAAAAATAGTTGTGAAAAAACTAAGAGTAGGTGAGTCTAAGCCATGCTGCATTGAAATGATGCAAAAACCATTGCTGCAGAGATCATAACATTATTATGCATGAACACTTTTTTCATCTGTGATTATCTAGATAGCTGTGCAGTGTAGTGGAGATCTGGGTTTTGCTAACGTAGAAGCACAGTGTGCAGATTGCCAGGACATTTTGTGTAGTTTCTTCCCTCTGCACATTCCCAGCCCCAGGCGCTGGCCAGACTGGCTGAGGAGCCCTGAGGCAGAGTGCCCTGTGCTCCTGGGGCTGAGCCCTTTGCTTTCTTACCACTCCACCTCCAGCCATGTGGGGAGCAAAGTGTTGCTCAGGATCCAAATTCTCATCCTCATGGGGAGGCTGAAGCATGTTGCTCTGATCTCTCTTTTATTGAGATGTAGGTTCCCTGAGCTGTTAATGTACATCTGGAAACTCAAACATGGAAAGATTTGCTCGACAGTGTTTCTAAGTATGTTTCCTATTACTCATCAACATATGTCTGCTTCTGCTCACAGTAACTAATTCCTCTAACCTTTAAAGGAGAAAGTTGTACATTCATTCAACTTGCACTGGTACCTGAAGTGTGTAAGTTTGTCTTTTGTTTGGGTTTCTCAGCATTAATTTAGTGGTTAGCACTTATAGTTTACAGATTTAGATGCTGCAGTAGCCCTTCAGCCAGTGATGTAATAAATGGAAAATGCTTATTTCTGTTTTCAGTCTTTCCATTTTCTAATGTAAGATTATTCGACCAGCAGAAAAGTGGTTTTAACTAAGCTTGGCTTGGAAAAATGCTTCCATGCTATTATCCACCTGTAAAGGTGTTGATCTGTTCTCAAATATTTTGTTATTGTCAACTTCTTGAGTTCAGCTGTATTGCTACAGAGTAAGATTAGCTGTGCCTCTTAATATTCTCTTCTTAATAATACTTGCGTTGTATTTTTACTTGAACGCTAATAATAGGTTTCTTCATGTGTGGGTCTACATTGTATCTTCTTTTATTAACTTCAGAGTAGAAGGTTTTGCATTATATGTTTTATTAACTTGTAGTAGAATTAAGAATCCTTGTTCACACAGTAAGTGAACGTGATTAATGTCAAGTTAATATTTTAATTTTATAAAACCTTTGCTTAGATAGAATTAGAATTTGTTTTGCTAGTAAGCATTGATACAGTAACACTTAAGGCAGTTCATGTAACTTTTTCTTTAATATTGTTATGTCCTTTAGCTAACACTAGGCACACAAGGCAAACATGGCTTTTCTTCTATTTCTGGATTACTTAACTGTAGTTCTTCCACTAAAAGCATCTAAAACTTTTGAAAATATTAAATATTGCTGTAGTGAACAGTAAATTCAGTTTGAATTTCATAGATTCATGGTATAGGAGATGTCTTTAAATAGGTTTGATAAGTCATCAGTGCCTGCATATCCAGGGCTCATGCTCCTGCTTATTGGCCAGAGACAAGTTTTCTGAGAAGAACTTGTGTTAAGGAGATAACAACTGTGCAACTACTGAATCTCCATTTTTCCAGCGCATTGTACCTGAATTGTGTCTCTTCTTCCCCTTCTCCTTGCTCTAAAATGGTGTTGTTAGAGCTTTCCTAATGACAGTTCCTTGCAAGAAATCCATGCTCATCATTTTCAGTAATTGTTTTTCCTCTGCAGCTAAGACGTGAGAAGATTGACCTTGAGAACACTTTGGAGCAGGAACAAGAAGCACTAGTGAACCGTCTCTGGAAGAGGATGGATAAGCTTGAAGCAGAAAAACGGTTTGTGTTGTTACAGTGCACTCCTTACTATGGGAGAAGATTTTTGTGGCATTCACATTCTCTGAAAAAATCCCTTCACCCAGGATTTTTCTCCTGGCAAACTGAGAGGCCTCAGAGAAAAGGAAAACAATTGTTATCTCATTTGCTTCTCCTGTGTTGTGCTCACATGTGGAATTTGTTTGGAGATTGTTTACCCACAGCTGATTGTTTCATTGGATTCTGCTGTGAGTTGTTTTGACTCTTTGGCCAACTGGGGCCAAGCTGTGTCATGACTGGAAAGAGTCAGGAGTTTTCATTATTATCTTTTTAGCATTTATTAAGTATCCTTTCTTTAGTATAGTATAGTATTCTTTAGTATAGTATAGTATTATAAAGTAATAAATTAGCCTTCTGAGAACACGGAGTCAGATGCATCATTCCTGCTTTCGTCAGGGCATTCCCAGCAAATACAATACTTTTTAATACATCATGTTCTGGATTAAATATGTTCATCTCTGTCCCACAAGAAGTTGTCTAATCTGGGAAAACCTGGAAGATCAAGCAGTTGTGAAGTTCCTTGTTAGCACGATGCCAATCATTGATTTCTTAAAGTAGATAAAACTAACTAGTATAAGAAATTACCTGGGCAAGCTTGAAGGAATTTATTGAATTTTTTTCTATTGCTGATAGCCTCCTTTTAAAGCTTCTGGTTTATGGTCAGCTTACTGTGTTATATGAGAAGCTCTTGTTTTTTCCCTGTCTGCTTAAAGAAAACTTGAGCTTCTTCTCAGAGGCGTGCACTTCTGTCATTGAGACTGCCCAATGCTTCTTTAGTAGAAGTTAAGACAGTGACTCTTTATATTATTGGGACAGCTAAAATTAAAAATATGTATGAAAGCAACAATGTCTTAAATGTTATAATGACAAGAACTCAATTTGAGGAGGAAATAGGAGAGAATCGTGATTAATGATTATTAATAACCTGATATTTTTATGTGTATATTGTTATGTTAATGTGACCCTCTGAATCTTGGCTGGGGCCTCAGAAAACACCTGAGCCTGAGTGAACTGCAGGTTTGGTAGTTTACTAGGACAACAATTTTTACCTTTTTATTTTGAGTTAAAAACTAAACTTTCTAACTCCTCCCCAGTTTATCTCTGCTCAAACAGTACTTAAAATAAACCCTGCATACCTTTCAGAATCCTTGCAATGGCTTCCTGGGGGATACAAGAGGTTTTCATTAGAATGGAAGGTAAAGTTTGCACTCTTTTTTCATACAGAATTTTGCAGGAGAAATTAGACCAGCCAGTATCTGCTCCACCATCACCCAGAGACATATCAATGGAGATAGACTCTCCAGAAAATATGATGAGACATATCAGGTTTTTAAAGAATGAAGTGGAGAGGTTAAAGAAACAACTGAGAGCTGCACAGTTACAGCGTGAGTAAACAACTTGTTTCAAATCTTCTCAAGTTTTTGCATTGTAAGATTTTTATATGTACTTTCTTGAGTTTGAATTGAAGGTAGAAATGGAAAAAAATGGGGCAGGTTCAGAATACAACATTTTCATAATTGCAGTGTTATTGCTTGTTGATGTATTTATACTGTAGTTTAGAGCGTTCTTTAGCTTTGCTAAAAGGATGTCTGAAAGAATCAAAAAATAATCCTTGACTATTTTGTGCCAGAAAATTATGTATCTATCTATCTTTTCAGAAACTTAACAGTATTTCAACATACACATTTTTCAAACATATTTATGGCCTACTTTGTAGGAGTCCTGTTGCAAATTAAGAATTACCCAAAAGAATTAACAGCTAGTGAAATAAAGGTCAGCTGTATGTAAGAATTTCACTTGTTAATGATTGTGGCAACCTGAGGCAGCTGTTGCACAGTATAGCATAATTAATTTGCTGTGTCCTTTCCTATGTAAGATGTCTCTGAAGCATAAAGAGCTGTTCCATAACACGTTCCTGTTGTGCAGGGCTGGGGCCCCTTGGCCAGCAGTAGGAACTGCATTTTGCCTGCCTGCCCAGGAGGGGACTGTGCACTGAGCACATGGGCTCAGCTGCCAGGAGGCTGCTGGCACCTTCCCTTGGCTTTGCAGTGCCAGCCCTTCCTTCCCTCCTGC
>NW_005054389.1:2108542-2132668 GCF_000277835.1 Geospiza fortis
GTTGTGCCTGGTTCTGAGTCAGTAACATTGCTGTGCAGTTGGTGAGTGAGGAGATGCCTCAGCACATGGCCAGAGAAATCTGGGCAAATGCAGAACAAGTCAGGATCAGCCCCCTCTGGCCACCCAGGCTAGCTGGAATATTTCAACCTCTATTTAGAGAAGGAGATTACTAAAGGCAGCAGCCTTCCTTCAAGACAGAGATGATGGATCAAGAGTGCTCTTTTGCAGAGACCTTGTGCACGAGTTTGTGGCATTAATAATTTGTGGCTGTTAAAAGAAGATAAGGACAGCTAATCTTTGTACTTGCAAATTCTGCACTGCAGCCTTCACTGACTGAAGTTCAGAACAAGAGCAAGGCCTTAGATTAAAAGTACTCTTTGTGAAAATCCAGCCTAATTAATTTCATTTCAAGTATCCTCGATTTTTTAAGTGGTTTCTTTTTGAACTACTGTGATTTAGAGTAAAAAATGGAAAGCATTAATGTCAAATTTACATTGAAAATAAGAGCTTGGTTTAAAAGGACTCTCTCCCTTTGTGAACAGGTTAGACAGAACTGCAGTACAAATAGCAGTGCTGGTAGGAATGGTGGATGTGCCAGCCTGCACACAGAAGATGAAACTGAAATGCAGTTTTCAGATTGCTGTTTGTAATACACAGTCATTAGAGAACCTCTAGTATTCTCTTAAGTACTTAATGAAATCTGCTTATGAAATTCTGATACTTGTATTACATTTTTTATTTCGGAAACACTTCTGGGAACTGGTGTGGTATGATAATAGTGTTCAGGAAGTGACGCTTACATTTAAAGGTGATATTTCCACAGAAGATAAATAAATCACGTGTTGTTAATAGTTTGGGAACAGGTTTCTAAAACAGGAATATTCTTAACCTTGAAGGTTGTTGCATAAAGGAGTGATGACAAGGCATGATGAATTGTTTTGGGATTTCTTAAGGTCAGGGATTTAACTGCAAGCTTGCTTAAATGTTACAAAATCTCACAAAATACATTGTGTGTCTCATAAGTCTTCATCACATATTCCATTCTATTTAAGTAATCTGTCACAAAGCTTTGTAACCTTTCATAATTTGACTTTATCACCTTAAATAATCTGTGGTACCAGACCATTTAAGTGATGTTTGCTGGAGTTGTTTAGAACTGACAACTCAAATTGCCCTTGGATGTAGAGTAGACCTGTTATTGGTTTTTAACATTAAAATTGAATACAGTTTTAATGTTAGTATTTTCATATTGGTGCATGTCCTGTTGGACAGCTTCTCTGATAAGACATGTAATTGAAAGAGTGCTGTAGAATATATATAAGGTAGCAAATTTAATACAAGTTTGAGTTTGGAGTTTCAGGACTTGTGTTGTTTCAGAACTTGTGCTGTTGCTTCCTCCTTCAAAATGAAAATATACCTTTAAAATAATGTCTTCAGTGTGTTGCAGGAAAATCTTGGTAAATGTGGAATAGCATTATTTTAACGGAGCAGGAATCAATATTTTTTCTTAATGGTTTTAGTAGTGTTTTCTTAATAAAATTTTTCTTTCGTTTCAAATTTATTTTAAAAAATACTTTTGGTTCGTGGTGGTGAGTTTTGTTTGTTTTTCTTACATTTTATTTTCAAACTTGATGTCAAACAATAGTTTATTTTAGTAGTTACTATTCTGAATTAGGCTTTGAACTAATGACTTAGAGGTGAACATTTTCAGTGATCTATCCTGAGTATTTTCTACACCTTCATCTTGTAGTGTTGGAGTAAAATTAGGCACAACATACTTGGCTGTCTGAGAAATTGAATTTTAATCGGCTTTTAACAAAACAATGAATTTCAGATTCAGAAAAGATGGCACAATACTTAGAAGAGGAGCGACATATGAGAGAAGAAAACTTGAGACTTCAAAGAAAATTACAGAGGGAAATGGAACGTAGGGAAGCTCTCTGCAGACAACTGTCAGAAAGTGAATCCAGCTTAGAAATGGACGATGAAAGGTTTGTATTTTTTTTTGCTATCCAGATGTGTTGGACTTATTTATCAGTATTTATACTACTTTTTGAATATTATGGAATAATTTTAGAAGTAACTTGTATGTGGGTTTTATGTGTGTATCAAATTCCAGCATAGTCCAGGAATTTTTTTTGTATCAGTGTTGTACAGAATTTGCATTAGTTTTAACAGTGAGTAAGAAAATATTTATATCTGAAGATTGTTTTGAGGTTTGATAATATATATTGAAATAAATACAGCTGTGTAGTTGAAAATCAGGATAATTTGATGACAAGATTTGTTTTGTCCCCCACTTGGTAGCTGCAAGGAATTCTGTGAGGTAGGGACAGCATTTTTAGTTTGGCCTGATTTGTCCTTTGCAGAAAGTAAAATATACTCAGCCAAATACAAAGGGATACTGTGTAAAACCTTTGAGAGAGGAAGCATTTCCAGAACTGTTGGGTTGTCCTTGATGTCCAAACCATAAAATCCTTGATTTTTTTTGTCTTTATTGCAAACTGCTTTGCTTGCCCTGACCTTAGAGATACTCTTGAATCTTTCATGGTTTATATTGTACCTTTTAGTGTTTTCTCATAGAAACACTATAGTGTTTCTCAGTGTTATATCTTGAAAGAGGATTTTAAGTACATTTTGAATAAAACATTCTTAGTTCTTATCAAATGCTTGTTATTTGGTTGTATTGTTGTATATTATTTTGGATTTATGGTGGTCCTTTAGGACAAATAAAAAAGTTACTCTTTGCTATGTATTTTTTCTGATACTGAAAAATTTCTGTTTCCTCTTGGGTCCTTAATATATTTGTTATAAGATGTAATTTATCAGAAACAAAGTACCAGATATTTTGTGGTAAGGAGTACCCTTAAAGCTCAAAGTAGTGTTCATTCTAATGAAACACCAAGGCAACTTGACCTATATTGCATTAGCATCTGGTATTAAGATGTAGCAAATGGTATATAAATTAAATTGTTAGAAATAGGGGATTCTGAGGTTGGAATTTTTTCTTATTGGACTTACCTTTTCTTCCACTATTTACAGTGTAATGGAAGTACAGTCAAAATCTAAATCTATGAGAATTACCAAGATTAATCCAAAATTGTAGAGTGGCCTAAAATTTTTTATCATCCACTTGTAAGTAGTGGTAACCGGGAGAATGCAGGAAAGTTTGAGTAAATATTCTGTACTTCAAAGAAATTGTCATGTTTGATTTTTTTGCTACTCCAAAGGCCTGGCAGAAGAACTCCAAATCTGGTATTTGCAGTGCAGGTAATAGAAAGCAAAGTGAGGGACAAAGCAGGCATTAGTAGTTAGCCTGAGAAGACAAAATACTTGTGGAACTATGTGCAGTCATGATTTTAAAATGTCAATTTTTGTCAGCTTACATCTTCCTAAAAATGACGGTGATGATGGGTCAGCTATCCATCTCTTTCAGTTGCATTGTGTTAGCTGATGATAATTATTGCTTGTAGCTGAGGGCAGGTGAAGATCCTTCCCTGAACGTAAAGGACACAGCTCTCCCAAAGCCTCTTTCTCCAGACCAGCAATGGCTTTGTCTTAATCCTCCATCCTGTTCTTTGGAGTAGCAGGGTAATACCTGAAACCAGGACACACGCTAGTGGGGTGCTGCTGTTCCACATCACCTGAGGCAGGAAGTGGGATGACTTTGAGGAAACTCTGCATAGAATGCAAGGGGATTAAATCAGAGATGCTGCCTTGCTGGAACTCACACACTGGTCTGCATTGGAACCTACTGTGTATTGCAGAGGTAGCTTAGTTCAGTTTCACTAACCTTGCCACTGGAAGCTCTTTTAAAAACTTGCCTATTTAATTAAACCCTAATTTATTAGTTCTTTAGTTTTCTGTTGTTCTCTATTGCAACTTACTTTTATTACCTGGTCTATCCAAATTCAAACCAACTTTGGTATCACTACAGTGTACTGCCTGTGCTAGGGCATGTGGCTTGTTAGCTCTGAATATCCTGGTTAAAAACCAGCAAGATGCAGTACCAAAATATGTTTCAAGTAGTCTATGGACAGACCTCAAAGTAGTCATTGTGAGTTCCATCGAATAGGAGTAATTTTAATGCTGTTCCATGTTACTGGGGTTTTTTTTATTATGATGGGGAAATAAGTGCAGTTACTAAGAATTCCTGAGAACACACTGATAGAAGAGGGGACAATTAAGTCAAAGGGCTGTTAGGTAGCAAATTTGGCCTGCTGCTCTGCTGTGTCCAGTAAAGAAACACAGCTGAATCTAATAATATAAACCTGTGTGCACTGATCTGCATCCACCTGGAGAAGGTGAGCAGGGGGGCATCCAGTCTAGAGAGTGACTGAAAAATCTAAGTGGAGAGTGCCTAAGCAACTCAACTTGAGACTGCCAGTGTAGTACTGTGGAGAAAAAACCCACAAAATCTCTTGAGGTAAAAACAGTGAGTGACAAGTAGGAGCAATTTGTGTTATTTTTATTCTTTTATATAGCACTTGATATCTGTGAAGAAGCTTCACTGTAGTCAGTGAATGAAGGACAAATAAATATCACTAAAATTATTACAGGTGGGGGAAAATGCCTTGCCTCAGGTTCTGATCTGTTCAGTTTATCCTAGTGAAGTGTGGGATGTGTCTTGCAACACAGCCTGGAAGTACCTTTAGTGGCATGGTCCTGGGCTGAAAGTGTCTCTCTCTTCCAGTGGCAGAAGATGGGATGAGCAAATGTTTAAATGTTGGGACCAGAGGGATTCAAGTAGGAAACAGGACATGTTTTTAATGCTATGGCTGATCAGCTGCTGGAATAAATTGTTAGTACTTTAATGATTTCTTCACCCTTTTTCATGATTTCAGATTAGTGCTGAATACCTTTCTGGAAGATACACTCCAGCCAACCAAGCTTTAGAGTTCAATGTAGAAATGATGTGTGAAGTGCAGGAATGTAGAATGGGTCAGATTGGATGACATGGTTTACATCTCTGACCTTAATACGTACTATTTATTCATATACAACTTATATGGTTTTAACTGCAAATGCCCAAGAGAAGTCCAGCTGTTTCCATGGAAGGTTAAGCCAGTGTCAGCAATGACAAGAGTTCCTGTCATGACTTCCTAATGTGATTCTTATGGGAATTGAAAAAATCTCAGTGAAACATTTAAAACATGGCACATTTTAAAAGGTTTGATCTAATTATTCTTTGCCTTTTTTTGTTAGATATTTTAATGAGATGTCTGCACAAGGATTAAGACCTCGCACTGTGTCCAGTCCTATCCCTTATACACCCTCACCAAGTTCTAGCAGACCTATATCACCTGGTAAATATTTAACCCAGTTTCTAAAATTATTGTATGCATCACATAGTAACGTGCCCTATTAATATATTTAGGTCAGTAGCCTTTCAAAGCTAGTGTGGAGAAAAATCCTGCATCATAAATGCAAGAATAGTTTTGCCTTAGGTGTCTTCTAGTGCAGCATGTTCTTGGATGGTGACCAGTTATTCTATATTTCAGATCTGTGGACAGATATTGAAGATCAGTTAAGTAGCTATCACTTGAACTTTATTTCTTTTTTGCTCTTTTTTTCTCTCTTACTGTCTTTTTATTCCCCTTCCGTTCCCACACAAGCTGTGCAACAGGACACATAATTCAAATGGATTTCTAGAGTTCTGATGAAGAACTAGTCGTGAGATTGATATTGTGCTCTGGATCAAAACTTGTTAGAGAAGTTTAATTTTGAACATGTTGGAAAAAAGTCAATTTTCTCTTCAGTAGAGAAATGGCTTTTGTACTTCTGCTATTTTCTGTTATTAAACAATAACTGTAAAATTAATAATTCCTATCTCACATACTTGGTATAATAGAAGCAAACAATTATTTTTTGAGTTTCTAATTGCTGAATATATTTTAAGTCAAATGAAATGCATTTGTGTTACTAACACATTTATTGAGTGAAATTTAAAATCTCTTAAAATTGCACTTGGACATTGGTTATAAGCTGTTGGCAGTGGGTATTACATGGTGCTCACAAACACCTTGTACATAAAGAAGTGAATTCTGTATGCCTGGCTTTCCCACGTTCACCTCTAGAACCTGCCAGGCAGATGAGGTGTGCTCTGTGTTAACACAGGATGGGAATGAGACATTTTATTACACAGGTCTGCTAGAACATATAAATGTCTTTAGATCCTTGAATTTTCAAGGCTGACTGTGGTTTCTCAAAGGGCTATAAATAGTTTTCATCCAGGTGTTGCATGCATGAAGACCAGCTATGGCCATAAGCCATGTTATGGTGTTAGAGATGAGCAGTGTGACTGTGAGTTTTCATAAGGTTTTTACATTTCTGAAATAAGCCAAATGATTTGACTTTCAGTGTTTTGCAAGGTGTGTTACCAAGAAAATGATTCATGCTTTCTTACCCCTTTCCTGTAACTGGGTGTACAGAAGTGTAGTTGTGCCAACAGCTGCTGTGGAGGAACAGCTCTGTTCATGGTTCTCTGTGTGCAGCATTTATAGCAGTACAGTGTCCCAGCTGCAGGTTGGATCTGCAGTAACACAGAAATTACAACTCTGTGTGGGACAGATTACATGCTAACTTATATTACTTAGCAATGCTCCCTGTTTAGGTGCTGATGTGTCAGTGCAGGAGAACTGTCAGTTTATTCCTACACTGAGACTTAAGTGCATTCCTTGTTCCCTGTGGATTTGATTTCCCATCAGTAGTTGATGCAAGACTGAAAATTTTATCCCACAGACAGAGGATGCTGAAGCACACTCTGAAGCACAGCTGAAATTATTATTTCTAACAGGGTTCAGAAGTTTGGAAATTTTGGTGTGGTAAATGTTCCAGGCTAGCTTGTCTGCGCAGGCAGCTGCATTAATCTCCTTTTCATTTGATAAATTAATATCAGCAGTTGGGAAGTGTCAGACTTCAGAAAAATAGAAGCTGCAGTTTGTTAGAGAACTAATGAGATCAATTGGGAATTTTGTAGAGCTGTCTGGGATGAATTAATGCAGTATTGGATGAAAACAAATAGGTTTTGAGAGTATTTTGTATCTAAAGTAATACAGTAAGATGATGCCAGAAGTATCAGCACAGAATAATAAAGCAGCTGTATGTTGCATCAAGTATTTGTATGACTTGGCATATTTCATTTGAGAAATGACGTGCCCTGAATATGTGGAAGCAGAATTTGTAACCAGTTAGAAATGCTGTAATTTTATGTGGATAGCTGATTGAATGGATTGCATTCTGTCTTCTGAATCCCAGGGTCTTTTGTGCCTGCATGGCTTGGGATACTACTTTTGAAGACTCTTTGAAGCTGAGATACTGCTGAGATTTCTAGCACAGTGATATGTGCTGGAAATCTTCTAGAACTTTGAAGATAGTGTAATTACTGCTACTCCTAGGCAGTTGGGGATTAGTTGTTCTAATTACCAGTTAGTCTTCAGTGTAGCTGCTGGTCTGTGCTTTGCTGCCAGATAGATGTGTGGGGCTGCAGAGGTGAACTATCCTGAGTGTATGTGCACTGCTCTGGTTTTGTTTCTTTGGCTGCCATGCAGACTTGCATTTGTCAAGCTTGTGGAGCTGGATTATTCCAAAGCACTTCAGAATTGCCACGTTACAAAAGTGGCTCTGTTTTGCCCATTATTTCTAGTTTCTTACTTCTGGCTGCCTTGTCACCTCCCTGAACATTGACTTGTTTCTATCCTTGTTGCTTACAAAAGCACTTAAATGTAACACACGTGCTCTACAGATAATTAGATTATGTGGTCAAAAGTCAGATTAATTTTGTTGTTACTCTGTAGTGGCAGGGATTCCGTGGGAGTAACTTGTAATTTGCACCAGACATACATTGACAATGTAACAGAATCAAACAGAGTTGAAGGAAGCACAGGCAGTTTTTGTTTATATGATTTCATTAGTGATCTGAGGCTTGTTCTGTTTTCTCATCCAGATCTTGTCTCATCTCTTGTAGTCAGAAACACGGGTGCATGCAGACAGGGATGGTGTTGGGTGTTGCTGCAGGGACATTGTTCTGTGTTGGTTTAGTGTTGAAGTGTGAAAACTGTTAAATCCAGTGTGATGTTATAAAGGTTTAATAGGCCTTCAGAAATGTTTTCTAGTCATTATTCTCCAAAGCAGTTGCTTGAGTCTAATTGTAAACAGCTGAGAAAAGTCTTGTCTCCTTCCTTATGATACTTTTGTCAGAAAGCAGAAAGGAGCAAAAGGTTTTGGAAAATGTGCTCTTTTGAGAAACTCAAGCTGTTCAGAACGCTTTAGGTGTGAACTTGAAGCCTTTGGCAGTTGCTGTTTCTGTTTTCCTTGGTTAAATAGACCTATACAGGAACTCTGCATTTTTATAATTGAGTTATTACATAAAGGAAATATTTGGATGAAAGGATTAGATATTTGCAGTTTTGAATATTGGGCTTTCCTTAATGTAGGTAAAACAAGTTGCAATTTTAAATGTTAGTTGGTAGCCTAGTCCAGCTAGTAACATTTTCCAGCATGTTTTAATTTCCCAGTCCCAACGGTCTTTAGAATGCTGAGGCAAAAGAGAAGGAAGCCTCAGTGCAGATCTGGTATGCCTTGGAGAAGCCACCTACATCCAGTTTTTTTGTGCAACCTCATTGTGACCCAGTGCTAGATGGCTTCTCCAGGCACAACCTCTCTGCTGCTTCTTCAGCCTGTATGTTGTTCAAGGAGCCATTTCCTCCATGGAGAAATGGAAATACTTATGGACTAGAACTAAGCTACTGTGGGAGTCTTACGCCATTTATCTTTAGTGAAAAGTTATGTTTAACATTGTACAGTGTATGTTTGAAACATACAGTAGTATGCTGCAGGAAAAGAAAATAAATTTGCATCACACTTCTCAGTACAATTAGTATTTTCTAGATGGGTAATCTGTAGCAGTTACCAGTTTTTAGACTATCATTGGTTCAGAACCAAAAAAAATTAAAAAACCTCTCGCACTTTAGTTTTTAATATCAAACAAGAATGTTGATGTTACCTTGTTTTAACAATTTTAGGTCTGTCATATGCAAGTCACACAGTTGGTTTCACACCACCAACTTCACTGACTAGAGCTGGAATGTCTTACTACAATTCTCCAGGCCTTCATGTGCAACATATGGGACCATCCCATGGTATTACAGTAAGTATTTAAATTAGTAAATACTTGTTACCAATATAGTTTGGTTTTTCGAAGTTATGATTGGTTGTCCTTAAGCTTTTTTTACAAAACATTTTTGTGAATGTTTGTTTTTGTCTCCTTACTCCAAGACACCTATTGCTGCTTTCTTCAACCCTGATTTTCCTCTTCACCCCTCAGAAACTGATTCTTTTTGGAGAACCTTGTTTTCTGCAAAAGAATAGGATGTATTATCATCTTAAGGACAGTAATAGGTATCATCTTATGGATCAGCAGGCAGGGTGTGAAAAGTGATGTTCTAAGCTACTAAGCCTATCCCAGGAAGTAAAAACATTGCTTTCATTTTTCTCCTAGTCTCCACCATCTGACGGATGAGTCATCTGAGGTTGCTTCAAGCTCAGGTTTTCTTCAGGATGACACACAATGCTACCATCATGTCACTGTAACAGGCAGTTAACTCTTATTTTCTATTGTCATTGGCAAAGAAGAAAGTTAATATAAACATTTGTTAGGGTAATTCCTCATATCTTTCAACTGAATTTATTTCCTTTTTACCTGCGGTGTTTGATGCATTTCAGCTTCATTGTGTTTCTTCTAAATATTTGTGGAGTTTAACGAGCAAACAAAGCCTAAATATTCATCATATGGCAAAATACCTTCTGGTTGTTGTATCAAGACCATTTTGATTTTTCTCAGCAGGTATGGTAGTATGTAAATATTCATCAAGGTTTTTGCTTATACTTGTCATTCTCAGATGTGAAAATGTGTTTTAATGGAATTTTTAGTACAATGCTAAAATACAGCTGCTTCTGGTTTAGGTGGATGTGCAAAGGTAATTGTCACAATTTCACTGAGCTGAGGTGGGTGGGAACACTGCAATGGTAGGTAGAACAGAAAGGAAGCTGGAGCTCATCAGGAAAGTAGAATTCTCGTTGGGGCTCAGCCCATGGGTGTATGTCACATGAGTTAGTCACAGGAAGATCCTTATGATTCTGGAAAACATGGAAACTAATTTTATAAAAGAGTTTGTCAAGGAACTTGCTCTGTTCAGTCTCTGTGAAATACTACTTTTTCTGAAACTCTAAATGAATTGTCACTGTGAGAAGGATCATCTTGAGGATAAAATACTAATTGTTCAGAGAAAAGTGTTGACAAACAGCTCATGGCTTTGTCTCAATACTGATACCAGGTCCCCTTATATTATATGTATGCAAATGCAATAAATTATATTAAGTGTTTCAGAGGCATCAGTCAGTTTTCAAGAATCTCTTAGGTTTTACATATAAGTTTAATCTATTGTACATATTTGTGCAGAAAAATAGATACAATATATTTGATTTGACTAAACTGCAGTTTCATTCTTGACTCTTCCATTTTTTGATCTCCATTACAAAATAAATTTGACTTGACATTTGGTAGTACATTTGGTATAGAACTGTAATCATGCTTCTCCCCAGAGCTGACCGCCTGTGGTTGATTAGTAATTATGGGTAGGTGGTTTGTCATGCCATGAGGTTGTTGATTAATGCTAACCAGATTGGTAAGTAATGAGCATTTTTGTTTCAAAAGTGCAGAAGTTAGTGTTATGGAGTGTAATTTATATTTTTGCATTGCTAACATTAAAGATTATCCTTCCCCTCCTGCTCTTCAGTTTGTACAGATAAAGTGGGGTTCAATCTTCATTTGAATGTACCACTTGTTGAAAATCTGTGGTTTCTGTTGAGGGGGTCTCTCTAACAACTGCTTCACTCCTGCAGCTCAAAGCGTTGTAATATTTTTTTGTTCTCCAAAGAGCAACTTGTATTATGCTTTGGTTTTGCTCCAGTGTGTGGGCTAAGAGTCTTTCAGAGAGCTAGAGATTGTGGGCAGACTCTGATGCTCAAAGCTTTCCCACCCACGCTGAGGTACCACATCCTGGTACCTCACATGCCAGCAGCATGAAGTCAAGGCTTCCTCAGCACCTGCTGGTTGGGCAGGCACATCTCATTTCTTTTTAGGTTGCTGGTCATCATGGGTAAACATCTGCAGGACATGTCTTTCGTTCATTTCCTGCAAGCTGACAGGAAGGAATGCATGTTCTCTTTGATGTCAAGAGTACCTCCCCTTTCCTTTGCTACTCCATTTTCAGAAGAACATTTATTTTATGTAAAAGTTGTATTGTGACTCCTGCAACGTTTTGAAATGTCTTCTTCCCACATAATTGTTCAGACTTCTTTGTGTGATTTTTTTTTTTTTGTTTTCCTTTGCCAAGCTTAGAGGACTTGCACCTAATATTGTTCAGGAGTGTGTTAAACATAATTTCAATATTTGTTCTGCAGAGGCCTTCGCCACGAAGAAGTAACAGCCCCGACAAATTTAAACGTCCCACTCCTCCTCCTTCTCCAAACACGCAGACCCCAGTGCAGCCACCTCCGCCACCACCTCCACCACCCGTGCAACCTCCGGGCCAAGGCGCGGCATCGCAGGCAGCCAATTTCCAGCATTCAGTGCATCCCTCCTCTCAGCCTTAGTGCATGTGCTCTGCAGTCTCTATGTCAGAAGTGGACTCATAACACGGAGCAGTTTACTAAAAGCCAAAGGCTTACTTGGCATATTTGGATTTGACTTATTTGCACTGAGGTTATATAGGCTTCACTGTTAATTGTGTTGTAAACGTTTGTATAAAATGCAGCCAGTGTTGTGGGTCTACAACACTAACTTAACAAAGTTTTCCATCAGTGTTTACTTGAACTACATGTATGTCCATTCTCTGGCTGGAACATTTGCTACTCTGTTTGGTAATACGGCATTATGTCGTTTTGCTTGGCTCCAAAGCTTCATTTTCCTGGCTTTTAGGTTTGTAAAATTAAAGGGATACCTTTTTATATTTTTTCATGACAATTTGCAGAAAATGAAAGGCATGATGGGCTACATGATAAATTCTGAAATATTACAGTGTTTACCAAGCTTATGGAAGATCAGCACTATGTTTCAGTCATTTAAATTATCAGCTTCTAGTGCAAAAGTAAGTCAGACACCCTGATCAGTGCCCAAGACACAAGCTCTCTGGTATTTTGTAGCAAATAAGCTTAATTCACAGAGGACACATCTGTACTTCTCCTGTTTAAAAGCACCTCAAACACATGGTACAGTCAGAACTTTACACTGAGGGAACTGGCTTGTTGGAGTCTGTGGAATGTACAATTTGTGGACCTTAAGATTTGATGATGTCACTTGACATTTCTGCTAACCTGTAAGCTGCCCATACCGTGTGCCCTGTCACAGTGACTGTAGGGGAGTGTGGTCCTGCCCACAGGTTACTGAGAGCTGATTCAAGTGTGTGCTCTTGGATTTTTTTGCTGCAGAAGGCGATGTGATTGTAGAGAACAGCTGATGATAATTTCTTTCTTGTTAAAATATATTCATTGTGATTCCCCTGAAGCAAAGTTTGAACAGGTATTTTAAATGTTCAAAAGTCTGTTAGAAAACGAGATCATCATAGAGGAATATATTGGCTTAACAGCCAAAACTTTGTATTGCTTGGTAGAAACAGAGTACAAGAAAGTAGCACAACATGGCACTAATGAATGCTTATTTAGCAGCCTAAGCCGGTACAATGTATAAAGAAATGTATTCCAAATACATTCTTTCCATTCATTTAGCACAAATAAATTGGTTTCACTTTGCAGTGGAACAAAGTGTCACTTCTTGATATTGACATCCTACTCGGTTACATTTTTCCTGAGGTTCCTGTTGAGTACTGGGGTTTATATAGTATTGATAATTTTAAATGGTTTACCTCATATATATGGATATGTGGGCCATGGAAAATGACAAGAGAATGTTTATTTTATGAGAATATGTATCTGGCTATAATCAGAGCAGAACATGAGTAATTTATCTTTTGTTTACAAAAGTTTGTTTGACATGCTTAATGCTTTATTAAGGACATTTTTAAGAAGGAAGTACAGCATTCTGGTAGTATACTAACACTTGTACATATAATGTCATGTTTACCGCTCACCTATTCAGTCAGAATTGCAAACTGAAAATCCTCATGAAAATAGTGCTCTAAATCAAAGTTGTAAGTTAAAATAATGTTGTAAAATGTTCCGCTTAAGGCAAAATTAGAATTTCTTCACCGTAGCTATGTAGTTTCAGCTCTGAGAGAATTTAGAGAAATGCAAATATAGTCTATTACACTTCTTAAACCAATATGGGATCAAGTGCATTATCAAATTACATTACTTTAATTATGGTAGTTACTCTCCAGTCAGATAATTCTCAAGATTGTGGCAGACCTAAAATTTGACCGCTGCTTCCACCTGAAAATAATTGACCATAGCAGATGCTCAGCTTTCCATAGAGGAATCTCAGCTCTGGGCATTATAATTAAGCAGAGCTCCTGAATAAGTGATAGGATTGAATGGGAGAAAGTGACAGATAGTCAGAGGTGGGACTAAGGTCAAGACAGGATCAGCTTAGTTTGATGCTTGTCCTTTTGTAAACATAAGACGAAGAAAAAAATATACTCTTTATTAAGTAGGATTCCAGCTCAAGTATCCCAGAATTTGAAATGGTGCCCTCCTTTCTGAAGTGCTTTGAGATCCTTGGATGTATGGCTCTGTGGAGGGCAATCTCATGGTGGTGGTAGCACAAATGTGGGTGGAAAAGGAAGAGCCTTTGATGGTGTTTTAAGATCTCAAAATGGAAAATTGCCTAGAATAATTTACATTTGAAGCATATTCCAAAACTGAATTTGTGTAACCCAAGTTCAGCTGCTGTTATAAAGTGTCTTAGTGAACTTTCCTTACTGTTCCAGTGGGACTGTTACCAGAAGAAAGTAAAGAACTGACAAATGTATACTAAACCTTGAAAGTGTAAAAAGGCACTAAATTGGCCTTATCGAACTAAGAACGTTGAACAAACATTTGCTTGCAATCAGAAGTGTTAAACTCTATTTGTAGACTTTTTGAATAAGATGAGAAATTGTGCACAACCATCTCCTAATAAATGTAAATGGATTTTCAGTTTTCCTTGTGAATTATAGTCATGAATTATGATTCTGCAGCTGTGATTTTATCAGATCTATAGATTGGAGAAACTCACTTGACAGTGAGGTCCAGCTCACTATGAGGGCTTAAGTGCTTTGTTTCTCTCAGAAGCACCTGGGTGGTTTTCTGACATCCTTTTCATCACTAACGCCTCTCAGTTGCACACTGCATTGTCACTAGCTGTGTAAGTCCACAGAAGCAATTTCTAGCTGTGTGGAGCATTTTGTGAGCATAACCCTTCACAGCTAAAGATTGAAAAAAAATAAAATCTGCTTTTCAGCAGTGCTTTCCTCTCTGACAATCAAGCATGCAATACAATTCTTTTTGTATTTTCTCTCAAGGGATCTGACTTGGACACTGGAATGCAGCTGATACTCTGTAGAGCATTAAGAGTTTATTTTATCCACGATTTGTTCCACAGAAGTTCTTTGGAAGAAGAGGTGGGACTGTTCGGAGGTAGTCTTCAGCTAAAAGCCAGATAAGACTGTTTTAATTACATGTACTCTTTTGAGAGCATATTCCCAAGGGCAGAAAGTACATCAGAGTTTTTCCAGAAAGTGTTAGTGCTGTTCTATTGGCAATTGCTGTTCTGGAGCTGAGCAGAACCGGATTCCTTTCCTGTTAAAATGTTTTCATTTAGGAATCCAGCTGCCTGGGTGGAATCCCTGTGCACTTCAGCTGAATGAAAATTGCAGTCTTGGAAGCAATGAAAATGAGAAGGTTTCCTGGTATGTGTGCAAGTTGCACTGCTGATAGGAGAGTATATGGATTCTGTTAAATAAATGGAAACTGATCATGGAGACAAATAGAAGAGCCTTAAATAGTTTGCAATCAAAGAAACACAGTCTTATCCTTGGTGTCAATTATTGCTTTGCTAAGAGGATGCAGCCAGGGATCTTGATTGAGCTTTACAGTGTTTTTCTTGATCCTAATGCTTAGTTTTACAAGCAGTACAAATTCTAATACTGTTCAACTCTTTCTGATGTTTCCTTTTTTTCAGTCATGGCAGTCTATTTCTTTTTGATCCTTGGGAGTCTACAGAGCATGGACTATGCAGAGCATATTTCTCCAGTTCAAGCCATCTCATAAGAAACCAGAAGGTTTATGAGTGTAAGCTATAAAATTATAATACATGCATATGTTACAACAACCTCCTTGAGAGGAAAGATCTCTCCTCTTGAAGAGAGAGCCAACAGAGCCCCTGAATACCAAATGGACTGTATGCATAGAGACAATCTGATTTCCTCTGTTCCCTGAGGAGCTGAATTCCTCTCCCAGCCTTTTTTTTTTTATTTGGATCATGGTTCTTAAAATTTTGAATTATTTTAAATTCCACATCTTGCTATAATAAGTACTCAGGATACATCATGTTAATTTTGGGTAAAACCCATGAGTCCCAGTACAAGCAGAGTTTGAGTCAATGCCACTGTGTGGACAGGAGGAAGTCACTGAACATGACAGACCGTGGCCTTTATGGTGCAGTTTGAGTGGGAGTGTGTGCTCACACATAAATAATGATTTATTTTTCTAAGCAGCTGGTTTTGGATTTTAGGTGTGTTCTGAAGAGGAGATAAACTGTGGAGTTTGGCACTGCATTACAGGCAGCTGCTGCTACTTTGAGGAGAAGAGTGCTTGTGCCTGTTCTGCTAGCTGGGCTCCAAAGAAAAGTACTACCTCATCTTTCACCTGGGATGATGTGGCCACAGGGTCAGAAGAAATGCTATAGCTCTGTTAGGTTTTATTCTGCATGTGTTACCTGGATGGGAGTCTGTCCTTGCTGGAATGGGGCTCCAGAGGTTATAAAGCTTTTGTAGAGGAGGAGTGGAGAGTTAGGACAGATGGTTGAAGGTTGACTTTGTGCAAATTGTGTCCCTGTAGTAAAATTGCTGCTCAGAGTGCTCTTTTGCTAGGCCTGGAGATGGCCTGTATTAAAACTCTTTTGGGAGAGTGGGGGGCATTTTTTGTGATTTCCATTGAAAAAATGCTGTGTTGCAGTTCTTCAAGTTTATGGTGTTGGTATCTAATTGAAAAACAACAACCAAAAAAAAATCACAAAAAGCAATTCCCCAGAAATATTGGAAGTAGTCTTCTGTGTGCAAAGGTGGGTTTTCTCATGATAAAACATAATTCTGTGTCTAAAAACTGAAATGTTTAATTCTAGCGGTAAAACCTAAGCTGTCCAAGGCACTTTAGTTTGTGATTGCTGACTTTTGTTTTGGCAGGTGTTTCAGATGAAATCTAAGCCTCCTGTGGAGGAAGAAAAAAAATCACCTGACAGCTGTAGACTGTTCCTTTCCTGCAGAAATACAGCAATTTCCTCAAATGCAAGTGGAACAAGCATCCTTGAGCTTTTCTGAAGCTTATATTTAATTTCAGTACCTTGGTGATTGCTCTTGTGTAGTTAGAGAATCAATGAAGCCTCATTGTAGGTTGGTTGGGTGTCTAGCTGGTTGTTCCTATGTTTTTCTGATCCTAGTGAAGGAAGCCTGTTAGAATTTGGATCAAACAATGGCCAAAGTGCAGATTTGTTGAGCTTGAATCCAAGTGGTAACTTCAAGAACATTCACTGTGTTGGTGTGGATCAGAGCTTATTGTAAGAACCTCAGATATAAAGAGGTTTGGTTTTTTTAGCAGGTTACACTCTGTTCCTGTACTAGCTGTATTATTGCTTTTTTGTATATCTCAAGGTGTTTACATATACTTGTAATTGTTACAATGTGTCTGTAATCAAGTTCATCTGTGCCTTCATGCAGACTTCCAATAAACACTTGATTTTTTTGTATTTACTTGTATGGAAGACTACTGGGTGGATGTATATTTCCTTCTCTGTCAGCCTGTCAGCCCTGGGAAAAAGAGGAAGAAAAATGAGAACCAGGGGTCAGAGAAAGTTGCATGTTTGTCTTTGTTTTTACTGTCTTTGATTCTGGTTGGGCCATTCCTTGTGTTAAATGTCTGAGTGTGTAACCTGGGGCATACATAACCTGTGCACATAATAAAGTTTGCATAGGAGGTGCTCCTCTCGTTGCATCAGGTGGATATTCAAAGTACAAAGCATGCTTGACTCCATCAGTTTTGCTTCTGTCTTGGAAGAACGGAGCTGTATTTCTTGAGTTATTATTGTGGGGAAATTCCAGAGTACCTTTCTGAATTAAACATGTCTGTTTAACTTCTCACAGCTGCCTTCCATGGGAATTCAGGCTTTTGTTTGCCACAGCAAAAGCTGAAGTATTTTTGGTCTTAGTTGACCTCCTTACCTTGAGGGTACTTTTCCTTGGGAGGGTGGAGTGGAGTAGGAAAATAATAGAGTTTCATCTTACCATTTTTTCTCAGTTCATAGGAACAGAGAGGTATATTTGTACTAAGTTACAGAAAAACATCCTACGTGTTCTGAGTCAAAAGCTGTACATGGCAGGACAGCTGTTTCTCTAACCTGATATCAACTGTGAGAAGGAGAGAAGGCAAAAAATGTTTCCTTGCCTATGCTAAGGGTTGTGCTGCGTATTCTGTAGCTCAGAAAAGAGTGCTTTTGCTATTGCTTTGTAGTAAAGGTCATGGTATCAGGTGTTGTCTTTCAGCTTTTCTTGATTGTCTTGTAGTCACACCTGATTGTTCAATTAAGCCATTCTATGATTGATGGATTCAGTTATTTTCTAATGGAGATCTGTCTTAGGAATCCACCATCATTTTTGCTATTTTGACATATTTTCTTACTAAAACCTTAATCAGTTATTATATTTAATTATTTTAGAACATGAGCCAATGTAAACTATAGATTGTATGTATTTGTGTAAATTTTGTGAGTACTTTGTTGTGCCATCTCTTTTGATGTTTCTGATGTTTCTTTTTTATTGTGTGCATTCATTTGTCAACTAAGCACAGAGGTCACCTGTGGCATGCTCAGTAGCTTGTCTAAGTATTACCTGCTGTTTCTGGCTGTTTTGCCAAGATTCTGGGTTTAGATCTGAAAGTCTCAGAGTTACTTAACCTTATCCTGTATTCAGTGTCTTGAGTGTTGCTAAACTTGTTGGTTGAATCCACTTGTTTCTGTCCTGTTCAGCTGCTGCTCTGGCCTCTCTGTGGCTGCTGCTCTGCTCAAGTCAGCACATTGTGCCTGCAATGGAGTTGTGCTCTTCCATCCTGACCAGTGAAATCCTTGGGTTCTGATGGCTGCAGATTGCTGGGCACCAGGCCATGGGTGTATTTGAGCCAATGCTAACCTGGCTGATCCGAGTTACTCTGCCCTTGGAGCACAGGCAGTGTTTCTTAAAAGGCCTTTATTCCCCTCAGGGCCCTGCTGCACATGCTGAGCAAGCAGTTCTGCCTGTCCCTGGCTGCCAGGGCTGGTGGGTCTGGGGACTGGGGGAATGAGCTGATGTTCTCTTTGTGCATGTCCTTTGTTTTCTGACATTTGTCTGAACAGCAATGAGCCACTTGAGCACTTTCAGAATGGCAGAGAAAAAGGGAGAGAGGACACATTGCTGGTTTAAGTTCAGGTTGCCTCATCCAGGTGATCACCCCTTTAGATGGTTCTTTTTTATTTCTTCCAGTGCTTGTACCCCTTTATAAAGGAAAGCAAGTCCCCAGCATTGGAGGGGTTAACTTAGAAATCCTGGTAACTGCTGAGAGTGAGAGAAAGAATGATGCATTGCACAGCAAGCAATTTTAGTAAGTCTAATCCTTGCTGAATGTAAAGGTGCTGGCTTGGATGTCAATCTGTTTCACGTGCTTCTGAGTCTGTTCTGTACCTTTCCAAGTACACAGCACAGCCATCCTACAGCAGCCAGAAGAGGTTGAGGTCAGTCCTGCATTTCCCAGATGGACATTGAAGGTATGTATAAAGATTAGTAAAGACTATTAGTTCACTTGGATGCAGAAAACAGTAAGTACAATTGGAAGGTCTGAGATGGGAACCTTGAGGCTTTTGAGCCTCAGGGCTGTTGATGAGAGTCATCTGTGTAACAAATTCTGTGTATCAGTGAAAATGCTCTACACCATGTCCTGTAGTTTTATTCTCTTAAGCCTTGAACATAGCCTGGTCTGTGAATTTAATGAACCCAGAGCAGTGATCTGTGGGAGTCTTCAGGTATCTGTGGTGTGGCCATCTGGCATTTTTGGGGCTGAATTTAAGTGTACACTGCTCCTTTCCCCTCAGTCCCTGTAGGCACACTGCCTTCCCTCCTGTCACTGAGGGCCCCCTCGAGCTGGTGTGAAAAGCAGTGTGGTGAGCTGGGCTCTTGCCATGCTGCATCTGAGTACTTTTTGACAGTGTTGAATGAAGCAGAGTGTAAAATTCACTGCTTTTCTAGTGAATTTTAACACTATTTTGTCTGTCAACAGCAAATACTAAATGTAGAAGAGGTCAAGAATAAATACTTCTATCTTTCCTCCTTGAGATGGGAATTTAAGATCTGCTGTGACTTTTTTTTTCCACATTTCCTAAAAATCAACCTGATTTTTCCTGTAGCTGTTCAACACTGCTACCTGCTTCAGCTTATTTTCTAGCAGGGGAAAGAATTAAGGCTAATAATGAAGCAGTTTTCAGTTCAGCTGGGATTGGTACCTGGCTTTCTTTGGAATATGCAGATTGCTCGTCTGCATCACCAAATTAGGCAAATTGTTTTGGATCACTTGTATGTGAATTTTTGCTGTTGTTTTGATATGAAAAACATTGGATGGTTTGGAAAGATACAAAACCTATTGGAGAGTGTCCAAGAGAGGGATGTGGAGGTGGTCCCAGAGGGGAAGCTGTGCCAGGAGCAGGGCTCACATTGCTTGGTCAGTTCAGCCTGGAGAGGAGGAGGCTGAGGGGAGAGCTCACTGGAGTCACAGCTTCCCCCTGAGGGTCAGAGGAGGGGCAGGGAGTGGCCTGGAGTTGTGTCAGGGCAGGTTTAGGCTGGATATCCGGAAAAGGTTCTTCCCCACAGGGTGTCGGGCACTGAACAGGCTCCCCAGGGCAGTGGTCACGGCCCCAAGGCTGACAGAGCTCAAGGAGCATTTGGACAATGCTCTTGGGCACAGGGGGTGATTTCTGGGGTGCAGGGCTTGGAGTTGGATTTGATGATGCTTGTAGGTCCCTTCCAACTCAGAATATCGTGTGATTCTAACTTTTTTTTTTAAATAACTTCCCCCTGGGTGTTGTTCCCCTTTCAGGGTAGCTGCCTGCCCTGGGGTGGTGGCACCAGGCTCAGGTACCCCCCAGGTACCCTCGGGGCCTCCTGGGCCCTTGGGTGGATCCCGGGCTGTGGGATCTGGGGGGAGCTGTGTCATGGGGCCCTCCTCCATCCACCCTGGGAGCTGAGTGGGGATAAGTGGAAACTGGAGCAGACTTGGCAAAAGAGAAATTAAATTTCCTGAGTATGATGAAATCCCTAGCTGCAGTGGTATAGATTTGCAAAATCTGTATTTCCACAGAAACTGTAGCTAGAAATGAGTTTCTGTGGATGAATGATTAAAGTGATTAAGGCATTTAAACTTAATGTACTTTGTGTTGCTTTTGGTCATCAAGACATAGTTCTGCATAATTTTTAAATTGTTTAGTCACCTTTCCTGCACACAGATATTTATACAGCAGACTTAGAAACCAGTAAGATTCCTAAGTTTTATTTAAATTATTTTCCTGGGTTTTCTGTCCTAAACAAGTGTTAGCTGTGACAACATACCAATGAATTGAACCTGTTAAAATTACTGCATTCCTCACACTATTAAGGCACTCTAGGATTAGTCTGGCTGTTGTCTTGAGTATTCATTAAATACATTTTTTATGCTGTTAGTTTCTGAAGGTAATTGAGGGGTTTCAAGTTAACTCTTTTATATTTTAAAAAGACATTCAATTTATTTTCAAAAATTTTGTCTGGACTAAAGTATCCCATGCTATTACATATATATATATTGACACTATGCAATTGAAATTAATGCCTGAATTCAGAGGGGAACCTTTTTAGATTAAACATTCCAATAACTTCCCAGAGATACTCCCAGGAATGCTGTGCCCTCGTTCTAGCAGCCTCCCTGATTTAAGGGACAATTTATTGCAAGAAGAGTTTGTGTGAATCAAGATTGCACCAGAAAGCTTTGGCTTCTTTTTTTATGCTGTATTTTAGGAATCCACCTAACTGAAATGGTGGCTCTTTGCATTAAAATTTATGCTAACTATAATTCTAGCTCAAATCTTACCTATATTCATGGGAACACAGTCTCTTGACAGCAATAACCTTGCTAAGCTTGTCTGGAGCATAATCTTATTTTTTCCTAGGGATTTTTTTCCCCTAGGGAAGTCTACATGCATGTGCAAATGGGCTTAGAAATGCCAATAATGTCCTACCAGTTAGTTCAAATAATGAAATGGATCATTATGGCATACATGAAGACAGTTGGTGTGCACCAGAGGGATAACAAGGGTGAGGAGAACACCCAGTGGCACAATACCTGTCTTTGCATGGCCTAGAGTGAGGGGGAAGCTCAGCTTGTTTTCTAACAGAAAATGAGCCAGATCACAGAACTTTTGCTGCAGTTAAAGAGCTTGGGGTTTTCCAAATACTTTCACTTTACTCAGTCATTACAAAACTCTCATCCTGATTCTGAAGCTATTTCTCAGTTTCGTGTTTCTGTTAATCATAAAAAGGTTTCTGTTATCCCAGGTTACCTTTTGGAAGGCAACTTTGGAGGAAACCAGTTTCTTCCCCCCAAAGTGCTAATGTTTAACTGATTAGAGTCAGGGCGCCTCATGATAGTGAAATGTTTGCTCAAGATTTGATAAAGATTTACAAGGTCAAGCCATTAAATGTTGAATAAACTACACAGTTAGAACTGGTTGTGACTGAGATAATCTTTCAGGCTACAGAATTCACATCTTGAACAGTTTATACTGTCATGAAAATATATTTAATCCTCTTGCCTTCATTATTTAATTTGGGTGTTTCATTGGGGTGGTTGGGGGATTTTTTGGTGGGTTTTGGTTGTTTGGGGGATTTTTGCTAACATGCTGCCAGTTTTGTTTTCTTACTACTTGCTTATCTTACAAACCTTGTTCTTTGGTCCCTATGGCATTTTAGCAATGTTGTAAAACCTTTCCTTTGCCAGTGCAGAACTATATTTTACAGTTTTAATTTTAATGGTACAAACATCCTGTATTTTACAGACGATAATGAACTTGAGACAGTTCTACTGTCATCTGCTGCTGACAGTACAACTTCCATACTCGCAGATACTTTTCAGCTATTTCCTTTCTTCCAAATTCCTGGTTTAAAACCTGTTCTGAAAAAAGAAAAAAAACCAAAATGCTTGTAATGTTTTTATTTTTTAACAGCACTGCCACTTGCATTTATGAATTGTCACCTGATCTTAATTAAAATTTATTATTGCAAGTAATCTGTTATGATGTGATTCAGCAAACATCAGTCAACCTTTGGTGAGTTTTCCAAAAACACTTGGATTTGTTGAGGACTGAAATTGGCACTTACCTATATATTGTGGGTCAGCTGTTGTTCTTGTTCTCATGGATGAAATATCTACAGTGAAGTTGTTTTGGACTTAGAAGGGCAGAAATGAGGACTGAGTTTGGCTTCAAATTCCAAATGGATGAGTGGGCTGTGAAATTAGCTATGGCATCTACACCTTTTTGAAAATGTCACAGTGGTTTCTAAAGTGAATGCCTCCTCCAAGCCTCAGATCTGAGAGTTCAGTGAAAGGCACAGCAGCCTTATTCCCACAGGGGCAGAAGGAGCCAGGGAACTGTTTTCCTGGCAGTTAATGCCCTCATATTTAAGTTGCTCACATGGCGCTCAGGCTGCACTTTCTTCTTCCACAACAAATCCCCAAAAATAGAACAGTCACTGAAAGCCTGACACTTGCTACAGCTTTGTAATCCAAGTTGGCCTAAGGCTGAGGTGGGGGAAGTCTCAACAAAGAGCAAGGGCTCAGCAAAGACTTTGTTTGTTTTTCCCCTCCCAAGCTCTGCTCAGAGGCAGGGCTCCTGGCTGCTCCTCTCCTGTTTCCAGAGCAGTTACATAATTACTGCACGGTTTCAAAGATAGGTTAGCGGAAGCCATTAAGGATGTTTTCCGTCTCTGGACTGTAGAAACTTAAGGTGGTTTGTCAACCTGAAGAAGAAAACTTCCCTTGGAGGAAAATAATTGTCTTCTGCAAATGCAGCTTTAATTCACTGTTGACATTTTCAAATTTGCAATTCATCACTTTAAATCTGTTTTACTTCAACTCTGTTAACTGGGGTACATCTCCTCTAAGATTATTCTCCTTAGTGGTGGATATATAAAATAATATTTAAGGAAAAAACATTTCTGCAACTTGAAGCAATGGCATTTCCTATGAAACCTTAACTGATGTTTAGGATGCCATCTTACTGCATATGAAGTCTGTACCAGTTGGATTCTTGGTCAAATTCTAGTGACTTCCTTTAGTGACCATATGGGGAGGTGGGAGAGGAGAAAACAACAGTAAGAAAATGGAAGAGGAAATTCAAGTGTCAGTTTACACAAGTATTAACTGTATAGGAATGCTTTGTGTGTAAAAAATAAATTGCAAGCCTGTGTAGAGATATTTAAAATAAACTTTCTCCAGTGTTTCAACTGTTTATGAAATGTGCCGGTAAGTATCATCAAGTAAGGAAGGTTTTTGGATTTTTTTGTTAAATGAACACTGTTTTCTTTGCCTCAAAGACTCACAGATCATTTTAATATCCTTGCAGATCCTAATCCTCATTTGAGGGACTTTCCATTACGTAAAAGTAATGCCCATGAGTCAGTGAGGGAATAACCTTTCTCTGGGGCAGGCTCATCCCTAAGAGAAGAATCTGAAAAGCTCAGTCCAAGCCCTGCCTTAACCCTCCAAAAATCCCACCCCATTGCCGAGCCTTGGCCTTTGGTCTCGTATCACTCTCTGACTTGTGCAATCCCACAGTTCAAGGCAGGACTCCTTCCTTTCAGGAAGCAA
>NW_005054389.1:2132704-2141677 GCF_000277835.1 Geospiza fortis
GCTTGGAGAAGAAACCAAACCAAGCAGCTATAACAACAGTAGCTTCTCCAAAGCCTTGTGAATCCAAGGACAAGGCTTTACTCTCTACATTGGATGTGGTAAGTGGGCTAATTGCTAACCAAAAAGCAAAAGTTTTTGAGGTTCAGCTGTTGTAAGGGGCAAGAGGATCAAAGCAGCCCCTAGCTAGAAACTGTCCAAATGAGTTTAGACTGGACATTAACATGCTACAAAATTTCTAAAGCAGACCTGTCTGTGCATATTAGAGTGAGCCACTTGCAGGTTCTCCAGTGACACTGTCTGAATGCCATCTAAATCAGTCACTTGGGGCTCTGTTTATGTGTGAGAGAGCACTGGGTTTTTTAAGACTGAAGTCACTGGGCTGGTGGTTCAGCCTCTCTCTCCTGCTCTTGCTGTCATGGGGTGTTTTTTAGCCTGGACAAAAGGAGGCTCAGGGAAGATCTCATTGCTCTGAACTTCCTGAAAGGAGGTTGTAGCCAGGTGGGAGTCAGCCTCTTATCCCAGGCAACCAGCAATAGGATGAGTGAACATAAACTCAAGCTGTGCCAGGGCAGATCCAGGTTCAGTATCAGGAGGAATTCCTACACTGAAAGGATGGTTAAGCATTGGAACCCTGGGCTGACCAGGGATGTGTTAGGGCTGCCATCCATGGAAGTGCTCAAAAAACACCTGGATGTGGCACTTAGTGCTGTGGTTTAGTTGCCATGGTGGTGTTTGGTCAAAGCTTGGACTCAGCTGTGGAAGTCTTTTCCAACCTTAATGATTTCCTGGTTCCAAGGTGGGATTGCATGGACTGAAACACACTGGTAGGAATTTGCCATTTGCTGTCTTGCTTGGATATGTGATGCACAGACCTTTTCATCCACTGTTTCTGAGCCCAGGAATTCTGTGGGTTAAAGGAAACCAGTGCACAATAGATGCACTTTGCAGAAGAGGAGTGTTCTCCTTGCCTTATACATGTTTTTAGCCTGTTGTACTGGGAAGTGTTACGAGCATCCCTTGTGAAATAAGGATAACACCAACTGTCCAAGGCTCAAATGCTGCTGCAAAGAAACTCTTTCTGCCTTGTTCAAATGTTGAATCAATGTTTCTGAATATTGACAGCAGTTGCGAAGAGCTGTTCATGCTAATGGTCATGAGCTGTTGATGCTAGTGACCGTGGTGCTCCTGCATGATTCTAGCTCTGCTAGCGGGATACACCAGATGCCTGATTTGTCCTCTGCAAGACTCTTAAAATGCCATGGCCATGTTGGGTAAGGAGTGTTATTTGTGACAAGTTTCTGGAGTCTTCCTCAAATAGGGAAAAAGCCACAGAGAGTTGCAATCAAAAGTAAATCCTGATGCTCACAAAATGGTAGAGGAGCTGTGCAGGGCCTTGTGCATGACCTGCTGTGTGGAAATGTGGCATTAGAAGTGTCACGTGAGAATAAGGAACCTTCCTTGTCCTGTTTTCAGGTCGGGGATGTAACACACATTTACCTACTGAACATTTGGGTTTCTGATTTTCCTAGTTGTTCCATTACTTGTTGTAATGATTATTGGACAAGCTGGAATACTTCATTTTGAAGTAGACTGCAAGGGTTTTGAGGATAGATCTTGTTACGTAAGGCAGTTGATGGAGGCTTATGTCAGAGTTGAACCCCCTCTAGGTTCAGCTATTACCCTGAGGTTTGGAACCATCCCAAATGCTGACCCTGCACAATTCTGCCTCTGGATCAGCACAGGAGCACAGCATTGACACTTGGGCTGCAAACCTGCTGTAAAACAGCATTCTGAGCCTTTCTTCTGGCAATCTTTGCTGTAAGATCTTCAAGTAGCAGAGCCCAAAATCCAAAGAAAGTTTAACATAGGTACAGTTAAACATTTATGTCTGGTTTACAGTAAAGTTACAGAGGAGTTCCCAAGTTATTTCAGTGAAGACACGTGGTTTTTTTTTATGTTTGTACTTTTTTGGTAAGGAAGCTCCAATAACCAATAAACAGACAATGGTTTCCAGTTCTCTTCACAGTCACTGGGGAGATGATTCACATGAACTTGGAGAGAGTATCACATTGCAGTGGCAGGACACACTGGATATGTTTACATTGTAGTTGTCAGATCAAGCAGGTTTTCAGCTAATTTATTGATTGTAAGTTGTCCAAGCTCTTTGCAAATGCAGTGAGTTTCCCAGACCTTGGGATGGAGGGTCCAGCACTGCACAGTGTTTATGCTGCAGAATAAAAGGATTGACAGCTCAGAAGCAGAGCAAGCATTAACAAGGGGAGGACAGGAATAAGCAGGAAACCACGGTATGGAAGCCAAGATTTCTGAGTGGCAGAACAATGCCCCACACCTGCCCAGCACAGGCTGTTTCCTGCATTGTCACATGTGAGCCACTGCAGAGGCTCAAGGAACGTGTCTGCACAGCAAACCATGGTAAGTAAAAGAGCTGAGCCTGAAACTGCAGCCCCTTGGTGAGCTTGCTTCTCTTCTTGAGAGCTTAGATGGCAAAAGTGTGCTGCCAGCAGCAGGAGATAAGCTTTTCTTGATTAATGCTTCTCTTTGGATGCAGAAACTCACAAACTATTTTGTTGGGAATTGGTTATGATTGAGTGCTATTGTGGGCCTGGGTGTGGATGCAAATCTTGTCTGTCATTGCTGAGTAACTCTGCTTGTGTCTGCACTAAATGCAGACTAAGGGTGTTTACAGTGGACAAATCTATATTTAGATAAGCCCTGGGTGTCAGCTTGACATAAACTTAAAATAACCTTCTCCCGTTGTGGGATCTTGCTTTCCCTTTGGTCTCTGCACTCACCAAGTTTGTCTTGGCAGTCAAAATTAAAGGATGTGGGGTTTTGGGTGGCTTTTTACAGACATTTGGAGTGATTAATTGTGAACTATTTCAACATGTTCTATATTGCCAACAGATCAATGCATGAACATAACCAGAAAAATGGAGTGTGATTTGGGAACCTGGTCTCAGCCTATGAGGACCCAACACTAGGCTAAGGGCAGCATTAGAAACATTGCTACATCTGAAGTGGCAGGACTGCATTATACAGAAAAAAACTGACAGCATTTGCATTGAAAGGAGATAGCAATGAAATGAGTTTAGGTTTCTGGCTGTTTCATGCTGCTGCTATTATCCTCTCCATTTAATTGACAGAAAATGAATGCCTTCCTTGATACTTTAGTATGGTTAAATAAGAGAGGGAAAAGCTAACTCAGGTCTATTAAATGAACTTAGTACTCGAGCAAGATGAAAAGAGCATGTCTGTACTCTGCAGAGTGTCACAGGAATGCATTGTGCTGCTTCCTGCCCTGGTAAATGTGTGCCATTAAACTTCAGTACCCTCTGTTGGCAAGAGTAGATGAATTTTCCACAGGGAATAAGCAAACACTGCTTCTGAGGAGCCATCTCGAGGTTTGATGCTCTGCCTGGTGACCACCTCAACAGAAATACCTGCCTTTGACTTGTTGAGGTTGCAGATGTGGGCCAAACAGATGACTTCAGCTCCGGAGCAAAAAGATGGCAAAGTCTTTTTTGTATAGCCTTTGCAGAGACTAAAAGCTGCCCATGGGGGTAGAACTGACGATTTCTGGAGCATCTGACTGTCACAGCAGTGAATGGTTTGAGTCCCACTGGAGCAGCAGCAGTGTGTGATGTTGGTAACAACCCCCTCCTTGTCATGTGCCAACAGGGAGAGCCTGCAGATAATTCTGTGTAAAGCAAACGGGTTATTATTTTCCTCTAGAGTGTTCTTTAACGCCTTTCAGCCACCTCACCGTACCCTCTGCCACAGCTCTGATTGCTGCAGCCTTCACTGGAGTTTGGGACATTTGGGATTTGCCTTGTTCATGATCACAATGCTTTTCAGCAGTGCTAAGGACCAGTTCTCTATTTTCTGTCCATCTACTGCTGAAAGTGAAAATATGTTTAACCGTTTTGGATCATATTCTTCCATAGAGGTGATTATTCTAGCCCATTAAACCATGAAGCTAATACAAAATAGAACTCAGAAAAGATTTGATATTCCAGATTAAGAACAAAAATGCAGAGATAGCATAAACCAGTCTTGCCTCCCTCTAGTTAAACAAGCCCTTTATGTGCTCTAAATACAATAGCTCAGAAAGGAGTGTGGTGGGTGCAAAGGATAAGTTACTCAGTTGTTTTCTGAAAAAGTGATTTATTTATGTATTGTGATTTCTGTAATATGCTGGTATTTTCACTGTCATCTGGTTCTCTAATGTAACCATACATACTCATATATACAACATTTGCTGCTGTAAGAGACAGCTCTGACTTTTGCCTTTCTCTGTAAGGAATCTTCTGATCTCTAAAGAAGATGGAATCTTTTCCTAAACCAGTGAGTTCTTTCTTGAACACTCCCGGTATGATAATGCACCACCCTAAATGGGGATTAGCTTTACTGTGAGGGGCTTATAACAGGATCAGGAAAGGGAAGTTGGGGTTGAACTTTGTATCTCAGTAGAAATAGCATTTGTGGTTTGTACTGGCATTGATCTTTGTGAATTTATGGCAAACCTGAAGGTCATGAGGGACCTATGCCATAATAAAAATATCCTGCTAGATATTTCCTGGAAGAAAATAGAACTGATAAATCCCTTTGCTTAGAGATACAGAGCTAATTTTATTTCCATTTTACACTCTGAGCAGATGTGATTCATGCTGTCAGCACTTACTTGTCATTACATGGTGCACTTTTAGTTAAAGTGTATGTGATTTTTAAAATAGCTTTAAAATAATGTGATTTTCCCTAATGTTCTAAATATGGAAAACTTCATTATTTGCCAAACCCAAATAGTTCCTTTATCAATTTAGGGAATGCAAATATATGCAACAGATTTAGAAGATTATGTTGCATAAAAATTGTCACAGTTCTCTAGTTTGTTATAAAGAACTTTTACTAAGAAACTGTACCCCAGACATCTTCAAAAAACACTCCTTGTAGCTGCACTGGTTGGTTGTGTTGTGTAGCAAGAGCATTGAAGTGATAAGCAAGTTAAAATTACTTCGATTAAATAGATTTTCCCTCTTTTGGTAATACACTCATGAGGATGTACTGGTGATGTCCTCATTGCCTACATGGGTAGTGTAAGAACCTAAAAAGCTCTTCACTCATTCAGTCATGTAAAAGTAAAGAAACAAAAAAGAAATTATAGACTACAGTTTTTTAAAGCTAGATGACTGCTGCTTTTCTTTTGTTACAAGCTTTGCAGGTTTGCATGTGAGGTTTGTTTTGCACATATGTAGACTTGAAGACAACATGGGAAACTGATTTACAAAGCAGCATTTGAATCATAGGATGGTTTGGATTGGAAGGAGCCTTGTAAAGCATCTAGTTCCACCTCCCCTGCTATGGACATGGACACCTTCCACCACACCAGGTTTTTCAGGGCTCCATCCAGACTGGCCTTGAACACTTCCAGGGATGAGGCATTTACAACTTCCCAGGGCAACCTGTGCCAGGGCCTCACCACACTCACAGTAAAGGCTTTTTCCCTATTATCTATTATACACCTCCCCTCTTTCAGTTTTAAGTCATTGCCCCTTGTCTTGTCCCCACATGCTCCTGTACAAAGTTCCTGTCCATCTCTCTTGTGTGCAGCTGAGTGGTTTGTCAGACATGGTTACACTGGGGACACAGTTCATCTGAGCACACTCTTCAGGCCTTGCCCCTGTTAGGGGAGCTCTGCAGAAGACGGGGGTGTGGAAACCTTGTATTTAATGTTATCAGTGGCAGCCAGACTGTGGGAGAGACAATTCTGCCACTATATCTGCATCTTCCCAGACAAAGTAGGCAATATTCTCTGTCAGTGCAGCTGTGATGGCACCAGGGAGCTTTGTGCTGCTTTACTGGCATCTGTGTTCTTTGCAGCTGAAACAGTCTTCTTCCCTTTCACACAAATCTGAGAGAAGGTGTAGTGACCCTGCTTAAAGTGGTCAAATAGCACTTGACAAACCTCATGCTTCTCACCTCTCACATGAAGGGTTAATTTA
Source organism: Geospiza fortis (assembly GCF_000277835.1). Lineage (NCBI taxonomy): Eukaryota > Metazoa > Chordata > Aves > Passeriformes > Thraupidae > Geospiza > Geospiza fortis. Next base: position 2,138,725 of record NW_005054389.1, read on the forward strand.
TAACTTCAGAAGCGTTGTCTTCTGCGGCTGCTGGAGACAAATGAGTGTCCTTTAGACTCTGTGAGTGCATCAATATTTAATGCGTCTGCTTAAATTAAACTCCAGTCAAACTACTGATTATTCTCCTCACCTTGTTCCCCCTTCAATCATTAATGGACATTTTCCACGGGCAAGTTAACGAAACACCTACAGTGGCCTTTGCACATGCTGCCCTTACCCTTTCTCTGCAGACTCTGTCCTCCTACACTGATTGCGTAAGGACTGCAGAGATACAAAAGGATGCTCCCCAGCCTGGACCACAGTTTAAAGGACAATAGTTGATCAAATACTTAGAATTAGGTTATGTTTTGAGATTTTCCTCCATTGCAGAATCTGGACCTTCTTTAAAAATCAAACAAGCAAACAAACAAACAAAAAAATCCCAAGCAAAACCCCCCAAACCTGCTGCCTCTTTATCCCGGGTGATAATACTTTTGATCAGATTTAGGGTGTTCAGCACCAGCTACATTCCTTGCTGGATAGGACCCCTTCCAAGATGGCTGTTTGAATACCCTCTAATTTTCCTCTCTGTACCTTCAGGAGCTGCTGCTAGTGCACTGGCTGTGAAGTAGAGAACATTCCTTGATCATCTGTTCACTGCTACAGCTGTGAGTGACCCAGAACAGCACATCCTGCAACCATGGTGTACCAAAAATCAGGTAAAATTTAACTAGGTGCTGCTCTCATCCCTGGTCATGCTACACAAGTACCTTTATCCTTTGGATTCTTAGAGCCCACAGGCTGAGGGGAAAAGTGGCTTATAGAAATTATTCTGTGTTTTATTCAATTTTCTATTTTAAATGAGGATTTAAGAATTCTGGTGATGTGTGGGATGAAAGGGTGGCTATGAATGGTGCGGCTATGACACTGTTAAAATTCACTGGGCCTTGGAAGGCCATGTAGGAAGGGTTTCTGAAGGGAAGAAATGAGAAGATTAACCAGTGATGTGAAATCTAAGCCAAATGGCAGTTGCCAAAATACTGTAGGCCAAGTGAGCAGAAACCTAGAGTTGAACAGAGCTGCATTGCTTGTTATGAAACCAGGGACAAAGGAGACATGGAGGAGGGACTGTTTCCTCTAACCTTGTTTTTTGTAGCTTGTTTTCCTAGTTCTGTTCCTTGCCAGCAAGGTTGGCCTCTCAAAATTATGATATGCACTTGACTGGCATGTTCACATTAAGAACAGGTTTAATTAAAACAGGGGACTTGTCATCAGGAGGACATCCAGAGAAGTTAGAGTAAAACAATTAGGGTCAATATGCATTCACTTAAAGCGCATAGTTATTCTCAAGTGGGGTTTCTTGTTCAGGTCCAAAGCTGCCTGTGATGTGAACTTGGTTTGGTTTACATCTGACTGGGCTTGCTTCCTCTGAATAAGGATCCAGGGAGTGTCAATGTACTCCTGCCACTGATGTGCCTTAACTCTTTTTCATGTGCCTTAACTATTCTTGTACAGCTAAACCATTATGAACTTGTGAATACATTAGTTTTTTTCAGATGCTCATGACCAATTTTGCTAGAAAGAAGTCTTTAATTTTACAAGATTGTTTTTTAAGCTTCTGTATCAAGCACAGATACTTCTGTATCTGTAATGGGAACTGGAGCTTTAGATGCTCTTGTTTGCAAAAAGGTTTTGTATTGAAGTGTAAGAAACAGCACATCTTGGACAGTTAATTCAGAATTGTTGTTTCCCAGCCATCTCTTGTGTGACTATGGGAAGATTTCACTTACCCTTTCAATTTCAGCCTGTGTCCTGAAGCCCAACAAGCAATCAAAGTAAACAGTGGCTGTTTACTGTCTGGGCAGCTGTCTTCAGTCATTTGTTTCAGCAGCTCCAGTGCACATGTTCCCAAAATGCTGTGCTTCCCAAAGAAATCTGTGCAAGCACAAGCTAGCCTAGCTTTTCCTAATACCTGTAGCAGTTACCTGGGGATGGAATTTAAGCCTACTCACCTCTTTTACTTGCCTAATGCATATGCAGAACAGTTCATTCCTTTTGCTTCACAGTAACCTCTTACAGTTCTTGAAGTTCTGTGATGCTCCCCCTGTTCCTTCTCTCTAGGTTAAATGCCATTTATTTCAGTTCTCCTCCCTGGAACAGTTTTCTAGAGCTCTCGGAGTTCCTGTTCTCCTTTCTTCTCCCCCCCCACCCTTCAGTTGGCTGCCCTTTTCGACATGAGATACACAGCACAGCCCAACACCAGCTGGGATGTCTTAGAAGTGAGGCTTGAGTTTATGTCATTCTTCTGTCAGTCCTTCCAGTAGCAAGCATTAATTTTTATATTTACCTGAATACTGTGAGCTGTGGATCAAGACACTTTCAAAGACATTTGAAGTTCACAAGCTTTGTAAATATTGCATGAAGGACTAAGTCTGGACCGCAGGTCTGAAAAGGAGAATGGTGCCATACCTGCAGGAACTGCAGAGGCTGTGAACATCTGAGGTTGCATCAGAATTTCAGGTCTAGGAATATTTCAGCTCTCAAAATTTCACTCAGCTCTGGGAATGTTTATCTTTCCACCTGCAGTGTGTGGTTACATGAGCTCTAATTGGGTAGAGGTAGCAGCAGAGCTGTCACCCTGAACACGCCCGAGGTAGGGGCTGATACTTGCTGGGTGTTCAGTCAGCTTCTGCGGCAGCCTTTGCAGTCTGGAGGGTGAACACCGCAGGTGGCTGAACTTGCGGACTTGACGACCGCCCTGCCGCCTGTGTGACAGCGCTGGACGTGCCATGCACACGGATCCGGGCCGGGGCTCTCATGAGGCGGCCTCTGAAGGCAGTGGGTGCGCTGATACACGAGTGAGTTGCCTGTCCCCTGAGCTGGCAGGCTGGGGTAGCAGTGCCGCCTGTGCGCTGCCTGCATCGCTGTCCGCAGCGCAAGTTTGCGGCTTTTTGGCACGGCTGGTGGAGGGAGC
>NW_005054389.1:2142682-2147399 GCF_000277835.1 Geospiza fortis
CTCGGCCGTGTGTGACATCGGCGCGGCCAGGGCGACCTTCAGTCACCTCCTGGGGCGCTTCAGTCACTGCGCGGGTGAGCGCTTCCCGTCGGGACCGGCCTGCAGCTGGAAGGCGTCAATGTGTAACGCGGGGCTGTGGGCTGGCCCCCGAGGGCGTGGGGAGAGGCGAGGCGAGCAGGGGGCTATAAGAGGCCGTCCATCCCCACGGAGACCCTGGCCAAGGGGCGCGGACGGACCGAGGGAGCAGATGCTGGAGGGAAGCCTCGCAGGTTGTGATGCGTAAGGCGGCGCGCATCGTGCTCTCGTTTTGCAGAGGACGTCTCTGGTAAATCATGTTGGCTGGTGGTTTCTAGCAGCGCCGGCTCACATCTGCCCGCATGGATGCGTGCTAGTGACCGACAGGCACTAAAGTTGTGCTTTCTGCGGGGTTTCCATCTGCTCTGGAGCAGTGAGGCTCTGGAAACAGGTAGGACTGGTTCTGCTGAGCTGACAGATTTGTACAAAGCTGACTGGTTTATGTACTGCCCCAGTGATGCTTCTTAATGTAAACTAATTTTGCACTATAGAAACACATTATTTTGTTGTTGGTAAGTTTTGTTCTGGTATTACGTTTTGTTTTAAATTTAACACTTCTGTCATCTGTGAGAAATAGGAGGAAACATTGATATTGACAACTCTCTTATTTAACTAACAGAAGGGCAAGTAGAGAAATGTGACAAATAGGCAGATCTGAATATTGAGAACTAGAAGGGAAATAGATATATGTGTTCAGTGTCACACAGGAAGCTACTTAACTGGTACTTAAAAGACCAGTTAAAGTCTGATGTTGTGGAGGTAGAGATGCATCTTGCAGTGAATTTAACACAATGCTTGTGCTGTAGAGTCAGTACATGTGCAGGTGCTGGAAATGATGAGCGTGTTAAAAGCACCTATGATGCACCAGTCTCCTGCTCTAGGTGTTACTTGCAAACTAAGGGTAGCAGAAATATCAGATGATAATAGCAACGACTTGCCTGAAAAATAAACAAAAAATTACAAGAAGTCTGATTCAGCTTAATATGAGGGATGTTACTTTTCTGGCTGGTACCATCTTGATTTGTAGCAGAGCCTTGCAAGACTTGAGGAGCCCAGTGTTAATCACGCAGTGTGTCTGCTGACATCAGCTCTCTCTACAGCCATGTGCTGCTTGCAGAAAGCAACACATTTCCCTGGGCTCTGGCTGCACAAAGAACAAACTGGAAACAATCACATTGCTACTGTCTTTCTCGAGATTCCCTTTGCCACAGATTAATACAAGTTGCTGTGCTGAGGGCTAATGTTTCAGTGGTGCTCATGTTCTTTTTTTGTGCTCATCTGTCATCTTTAAGCCAAATTCTAAGATTTATAGGAAGGGAGTTCAGTGTTGTGATAATGGTGGCTCAGAGCAAAGCAAATAGTTGCAGCCAGACACTTCTCTCTTTCCACATTGAAACTGCTGTTCAGTTTGTTCTCTAGAGTTTCTTTTTGTTGTGGTTGGTAAAGGCTTTCATCGAGCAGCTCTCTTCCTCTGATTCTTATTCGCAGTGAGTACAACTCACTGAAAAGCTTTTTCTCACCAAATTTCAAGTTACTATTCAATTCTTTATGCTTTGTGTCTCTTTTTCAGTATTTTTAATTTAATTTGGTTTCCTGGAGCCTGAAACAGTATCCCTAGACTTAGTGAACAGAAAGGTTTGTGAAACTGTTCCCACCTGAATTCTGAATCTTAAACAGTTCTTTATCTGTTACCAGGATCACACAAGTCTTCCTGGTTGGTTCTGAGAAAAAAACCACAACTACTGATTCCCCTCACTCCCTTCTGTGTGGGCTTCTGCTTCTTCATTTTTGGTGCCCACATTTATCTTTGCAGTTTGTGTCCTCCTTCTACACAGACAGAAAAGAGTGAAAGGCACTTTGGATCCCTCCCAAGTCGATGCACAGATTTGATGTCCATGCAAATGAAGGTTTAATTCTCACTGTCAGTTCTTTTCTCTGCTACCAAGCTATTACAGTACATCCTTCCCTTTTGGAGAAGCATTAAATAATGTGCCAATGGAAAGCTGATATCCATGGTCCCAGCAGTGGCTTGGTTGTGCAGGACATCTTTAACTACCATAGCAGAGGGCTCTGGGGAACAGGCTCCTCATGCAGCTCTGGCAGCTCCCTGCTCTCTGTGGCCTTGAGCCTTCAGGGGAGTTAGAAAATACCTCAGTTTAGGTATCAGGTACACAGCAGGGTGAGGTGAAGGAATAACCTGCAAAAACAGGAGCGGAAGAAAAGAGAGGAGAAGGGAAGGGAAAGCCAGGTCATCAAAACTGACCCTGGGATTTTATAGACCAATTATACCCCAGAGGATGATTTCTGGGGAAATGATGGTTTTTTGTTTTTTTTTTTTACTTTTTACTTGACAGTTGTGGACTGTAAATGGCTTGGAACATTGAGAGAATAGAGATGGTACCTAAAGTTTTGTTATTTAGCTAAAAGATGCAAAAGAGATCTGTGATGCAAAATAGGAGTTGTCAGCATGTAGGAGGTCAGCACTTCTACTGCTGTAAATTGGGTACAGTTGGTTAAATTCAATTATACTCTGCAGTGTTGCAGCAGGTGACAAACTAATCCAGAGGTTTTTAGTCTTTCTATTAGAGGAGACTACGTGATCTAAGTCTACAAAAGCTTTTTTCCTCTCCTGCCCCGTCCTTGCTTCCTTCCCATCAAATGTTTAGAATAACAGAACTGAACTCAAGACTTGTCTTTGTGCTAAATTTTAGGGCACCAATATAATGGAAATCAATGTAACAGCTAAAATGTGTTTGTTTTCTAAAGTTTATTTTTAAACAAATATGAATTGGGGCTATTCACTGTCTACCTCCATTATTGTAAAGTTTTTCTGAAGACTTCCTTGCTTTGTCCCATTGTCTGCTTTTAAAGCTGTTACTTATTTCATTTATTTTTTCCTCTAGGCAGGGACAAAACAAGCCAAGTGAAAATTACTTAATTCACGGACAGATGCATAGGTCAGCTCTTGGGGACTGCATTCAAATAACTCAAATATTTCATGCAGAAATACAGGGATCCCTTTTAGTGTAAAGAGTATTGTTATAGGAAAGTGCCTATGACTTCTGGCCATCCCAGCTGCCACCCTTGCATCTCACAGGATCAAGGGACACTCACCAGGCATTGGAGTGAGTCAGAGCTTACATTTATTAGCTGAAACAAGTAACTTTGTAACACTTGCAACTGGGGATGTTGTATCTTCAAGGACAGTCAGTATATTAAAATTGTAAATCACTCCCAAAGGACCCAGGATGTCAAAATATATTTTACATTAGTAAGCGATGTTTTTGTTATTTGAGGGCTCAAGGCTGCTGTCAAATGTTAATTAATTGCAGGAGATGAGTACTTCTCCACTGAGATAACTTGTTTGCTTCTGAAGTTCCTCTGAGAAGATTTTAAAAAGAAGAAATTTCATGTGAAGCCACCATTTTTTCAGAGTTGTGTTATCTGTTGCAGCGATATGTTGGCTGAAGACTTGCTTTGTTCTTTTTCTGCAGGTGGTTGTCACATGAAGGTACATTTATAGGAAGCTGACAGATTTTTGCCATCATCTGTGAGTATCTACCCTCAAAGTAACATTTAAGTGCATTTGTAAACTAGAACTGGCCTTTTTCATGTCTCTATACAATTCCTCAAAATTTTATACTATAGTGTTTTTGTTAAATTTTCCATGCAAATTCTTAAAAATTGCCCAAGAAAAGGGTGTGAGGATCTCCAATGGGAATTCTGTTATTGTCTGCTTGTTTTCCCCTTTGCTTTCATACGGCAGTAATTTTTTTTTCCATTTCCTCTGGGTTCCTAAGTCAAAAAGGCAGTGCAATGCATTTATTTTTCTGCTTTGCCTCTTGGGAGTCTCCCAGAGCAGAGCTGTTACTGCAGCAGTCTTAATGCTTAAGCTGCAGTGTGGAGATGGTCCTTGAAATATTTCATGAAGAAAACAGGGTAAGATCTTACCTCTTTCTATCTTCCAGGGTGGAGGAAATAAAACTATTGAGAATCACATACCTGATTAGTGGCAGAACCAGGAGCAGAGCATGTGTTTTGTATTCATCAAATTTTATTCATCAGATTGCTCCCTGTAGAGAGGGTAGCAAGAGCAAGGTAGCCTGGAAAACCTCCAAATTTGCCAGATTTTAGAAGTATTGATCCCCACATTCACATGCTAGTCTTGAGAAGATGTGAGGGTGGTGGGTTATTTATAGCCATAGATACTCAGGTGATGGGTTGAGCCATGCCCAGGAGCAAGGTGGTGCTTCTGGAGTCCAGGCAGTGAGTGCCAGTTTGGGGAAGGCTGATGTGTACAGAGGGCAGACACTCTAACAGGTTATAGCAGATTTTTGTGTGCATGTTTGCTGCTGTTGTGCCTTGGCATACAAGCCACACCTGTACACAGTCTTAGAGCTGACTTCACTAATATACTCAAAGTGATTTTTGGATGCAGCTCTCTACACATTACTTTGTTGACAGAGCAGAGTACTTCACTGTTACTACTGCCAAAATGTCAGTCTTCCTCTTGATCTGCCCCTCTCAGAGTGCACTATCTGGTGGCAAACACCTTAATAAATGGAAAGATACTGGGCTGAGAGTGGAATTGAGTATAGATTATTTTTGCTCCTTTTTTCATATTCATGGCTTTAACAACAGA
>NW_005054389.1:2147415-2176578 GCF_000277835.1 Geospiza fortis
TTATTTAGCACTCAGCAAATGAAATACTTCTCTGCCATGCAGTGCTGGTGTATGTCCAACTCATGATGCTTTAGGTGCTGCTGTTCTGTTATCAGCAGTTCCAATTTCCACTGCAGTGTGCTGCACTGTTTCCTGCAGTGTGGCAGTTCCAGCTCCCACTGCCTGTGTGCTGCAGCTGTTCCCACAGGATGGCTGAACCAGCCCCTGGCTGAACCTGACATCTCTGCACAGCTCCCCTGTGCTCACAGCCCTGGTCAGGCACGTTTCTAACCCTGCTCTCTTTGTGTTTTGTCTGCACAGGTGCTGCCCTGCCTCTGCACCCAGCTGCCAGGATGGCGTTTCGGAAGCCCCCAGACGGAGGCTGGGGCTGGGTGATCGTTGTGGTTTCCTTCTTCACCCAGTTCCTGTGCTATGGGTCACCGCTGGCGGTGGGAGTCCTGTACCTGGAGTGGCTGGATGCCTTTGGAGAAGGGAAAGGCAAGACTGCTTGGGTTGGATCACTAGCTAATGGAATTGGATTGCTTGCCAGTAAGTGCAGAAGCAGTATCTGTCTTAAATTGAAATGTTTCCAATCGATGCTTTTGTCTGTGTGTTCTTTTGGAATTGTATCAAAGACAGCTGCAAATGAGGGTGCTGCATTTTTGTTTTAGGTTTATATTACATTTATAGTCTCCTTTATAGTTACATTTATGCATAAACTAGAGGAATATAATGATAAAAGAGCAAGAAAAATATCCCCTTTAGAAAATTCAAAATTGTTGTGTTTGAGTAAACTAGAAAAGCCACACTCTGAGAAGCTGAACAGTAATTTTGTTGATGCTTTTTCTTTAGTGAGACTTTAAGACTAGCATTTACATTATTGTCTTAAAATCAGAGCAAGCTGTGAGTCCAAAATGGTTCAAATGCTTTATGAAAAAAAGCCAATAAACAAGTTACTAATTTTTCAGCTCTAGCAGTAAACCTACCAGTGAGGGTGGGTGAGGGCTCCTTTTCATTCTTTATTTGAGAAAAAGCTCCCTTTGAAGGTTGGAAAGTTATGGGTAACAGTAGCATTAAATAAAGCAACTTTTCTGGAAGCTTTTCTGTAGTAAGACATTGTCACTTGGAGAGTAACAGCAGAATTTTAGGGAAATAAAACCCCACCTTGGAAATTCCTAGGTTGTTGTTTTAAGATCAGGCACAGGTATTTACTGGGTCATATCACTAACTTCTGTTTTTCAAAGATTTACCATGGGAACTATTATCTATTTGCTGGATCTGGAAAAAATTTCTTGTCAGCAGGGGAGCCGCTACAGGCAAAAGCAATAATGTGGTTTAATGGACAAAATGCAGCTCAGGATCCTGAGGAAAATCTCCTCAAAAGAAAGTTGATGTTCCAATAGCAATGCAGACCTGAATAAAGAGCACTGCTTTGTATGGCCCTGGAACTGATCAAATACTGGTGTCACACCCGTGTTAGGGTTTTTTACCACCAGGCAGAAGAGAAATGGGCAAAGGCAGGTGGATCACTAAGCACAAGAAGCCTATATTCAGTCTGAGAGTGTTATTGGATAAAGGACTGTAGATGGCTCTTCCATCATCCTTTTTTTCATTTTCCTGTGTTATGGGTATTAACTCCTGCTATTCATCAAGACCCCAATGTACTTGAGTGAAAGAGTGATGTAGGAGGAAAACAATGATAAACAAGGTAACTACTGAAGGAAAAACTAGGCAGAAGGAAATTTCAAGAGAACACCCTTTTAGGAGACCAGAAGTCTCTGGCTCTGTTAAGAGCCTCAGTCCCCTTTCCCTTATGTCAACATCGTGCTTTTTTCCAGATGTTAGTGCCCTCTCGCTGCTGTGAGCAATTCTCAGCACTGTGCTTTGTAGCTGGCTGCTTTTTGGCTGGGGTAGAGTTCATTTTCTTCTCAGTGGCTGTGTTTTGGATATGTGCTGAATACAGGGTTGATAATGTAGAGATGTTTTTCTTATTGGTGAGCAGGGCTAACAGAGCCAAGGTCTTTCCTGCTGTTCCTGCTGCCAGGCTGGTGAGGAGACTGGGGGTGCACAGGAGGTCAGGAGGAGAAACACCCAGGACAGGTGGCCCCAACTGACCACAGGGATGTTCCATGCCATGTGGCATCATGCTCAGTACATAAACTGGGGGGAGGAGGAAGGAGGGGGTCTTCTGAGAGACGGAATTTGTCTTCCCGAGTCACCATCACATGTGATGGGGCCCTGCTGTCCTGGAGATGGCTGAACTTGCCCTGCCATGGGAAGCAGTGAAGGAATTCCTTGGTTTGCTTTGCCTGCATGCAAAGTGTGCTTTGCTTTCCCTATTAAACTGCCTCTGTGCCAGCCCAGGAGTTCTCCACCTTTTACCCTTCTGAGTCTCCCTGTTCCTGCTGGTGGGGGAGTGAGATTATGGCTGCATGGACCTGGTTGTGGCAGAGGTTAAACCATGACAGCAGCTATAATAATGATGAATAATAAAAATCAATGATGAATAATATAAATCAAAGGTGCTCTTGTAACTGATTTTGGTATGGAATGATTAAATGAAGGTTTGGCAGGTTAGGAGGAGTGCTGTCTGTCCATGTGATTTTATTCTTTCAGTTTGGCATTCAGAAGTTTAATAATCATTCCTACCCTTTATGCCTTCAAAAGAAAGTGCAGGGAGGGTCCTTTAATTGCATTGATGTTATCAGAGTTGACTGAAAACAAAGTCTATGTTCCCAGCTTTACCTAAAATGAAAGTTCCCACTGTTTGTCAAGCTGGGATCTGACCCTAATGATAAATCTACTGAATTTCCTCCTTAAAAGTATGCAATTTTATGATACAAGTTGTTTAGTTTTAGTTTTCAGCTGATGAATAATGTTATCTTTAAGTGGTATATTTTGAAGTGCCCCTTGATTAGTGTGATGGATGTCTAGAGAATGTCATCAAATTACTTCTAAATTTTCTTTAAAGCCTGTAACTTGATACAGTCTTTTTGCCAAGACTCCCACACTTTTAATTAAGGCTCTACTGGAGAACCATTAAGATTCTTCTGTGGGATTTCTTCAACTTAACATCACCTTTCTGAAGCTGTAGATGCCAGACTGGAAGGGGAGCGACAATTATGGTAGATTAGCAGCCACAGCCAGGAAATAAATCAGAGTCCATTTTCTTAGGAAGACTTTTCTCAGAGAAAGTTGGGACCAGTGACTCTGCTGTATTAATACTGTAATTTCACCAAAACCAAGAAGATATATATAGCATCTGGCACAGAAAAAGGTTCTCTGTCTTCTCCCCGTCCTTCTGCTCATATAATCTGAAATTTCTTTTTAAGCAGCTGATGCTGGTGAGCACTTTCATGTTTGCTGCTTTGGTATCCTTTCTAAAATGTTTACTTCTGACTTATGTGAGAGCTAAACTTAGACTGGAGACATAGAAACCCAGAACAGCACCTTGTTTATTTGGATCCATTTCCTGGGCACCTGGTGTTTGATTTCTGTCCTTTTGCTCGCAGCACAGACGGTGTTGCTGAGGCCAGTGTCCAGCCTGAGCTGGAGAAGGGAACGGGGCAGGGATCCTGTGAGCTCCTCCTCGCAGGATGGCTTGGGTTGTGACTTTCTGTGATGAAACCTTAAAGAGCAGTGCAAGAAATGTGCCTAGAAGAGTGACAGACAAGCATCAGTGTTGTTGTGGAAGGCAGAGGTGAGAGCTGCCCTGCAGAATTAGGTGTTATGACATTGGTCAGGCTATGGCAGATGGGGCACATGGCTCCAGGGCTTGTTCAACAGGAAGAAATTGAAAAAGCTTAGTAGGTTTCCCTTACTAAAACAGGCCAGAGGAGGATATTTATATATACTCTTGAACATCATGTCTCTTCTGCACCAAATGTTCTTAATTTTGCATCCATTTGGAGCTTGAAATTAAATTTAATCCATGTTCCACGTGTTAAAAGCAAAACAAAGACCTTGGCGCCTGTAATTGGCACCACAGCTGTTTATAGTAAGGGTTGACTTCACAGTCCTTGGCATAGGAGGAGACAGCAGCAATGTCTCCATTCCCACTTCCCTTCATTAATGGAGGGAAAGCAAAGGGAGGATTCTCTCTTGAAAGACACGCCTTGATGATTTGATGGGACGTTTCTGCTGATCTGAGGCATGCAGTGCTAGATGTGTAAAAAGCTTAATTTTGTGTTTTCAAGCAACAGTTTTACTACTCTGTAACTGCTTTTGCAGCATCTCCATATTTTTGACCACAAACCTCACACAGACATAGCCCCCACTGCAAAGTATGGATGCTGTAAATAGCTTGTGCATAGGGGAGAAGGGTGTTCCCAAGATTCCTCTGAAAAAAGCCCAGTTCATATAACAAAGTTTTTTAGAGGGGAACTGTCTTTCCAGTCAGTTGGGAGTGGGTTGCTGCCCAGTGTGAAAAGCTTTTTTTCTGATCTATATTCATATCCAAAGTACAGGCATTTGGAGAATATTATATTTATTATAACCAGGTTTTAGAAATGCACTTAATATGCAAAACATATTCTTGTATTCTGTCCAGTGGATTTTATGTGCAGTCCATGACCATTTTTTCTATCTACAGTTTCAACAGGCTCGGACAGATGCCCAGGTAGGGTGGGTCAGATTAATGCAGATGATAAGAAAAAGAACTCAGTTGTCCAATACAGTTTGTTTAGCAAAAGGTTTTGTGTATGAGGTGAAGGAGGGAGGATCCTTAAGATTAGTGAGGGTGTGTTGTTTTATAGGGTTTTTTTTGTTTTTTTTTTTACATTATGTGAAAATATTGAGGAAGAAAGTTCTTCTTGATGTCCATAAAACAAAACAACTTTGTGCTTGTCAGGAGGTCAGCACATTTCTGTAGGTTTAAGTTCCTGAGTGCAGCAGTTGCCTTGTTTTCATGTCTCATGGACTCACTGGCACATCCCGATCTCACTGAGGGTAAAGTATTTAACTCAAAATAATTTTAATAAAAATACCAATGTACAAATGATCTCTCCTAGGTGTTTTTCCTCTTTGGCCCCTCTGTATGAAGATCTCCTGTGAAAACCAATCTTCCTTCTGCTTCCCATTTTGTCTGGGGATCATGTTGACTGCTCCCCTGATAATTGTGTTGCTGACTGCGAGCTATGACAGGTTGTGTGCAGAAGAGCAGTGTCTGCTCCTGTGCTGAGTCTGTCTTCCTAGAGTTAGCTGTCATTCCAATAAACTGCTGCTATCTCTTTTTGATTGAGTTTGGTCTGGTTTTAAGATACATCATTTGGAAAGGAAAAAACCCTAGGGATTTTATTTGTAAAAGAGGTAAATATTTATCAATGTCATAAAATATTGTACTAGTTCCAGTGCTAACCCCTGGAGCTGCTGGCAAACTGAACAAAATGCGGGCTTAAAAGCTGTTTTCCATGCTTACTATTGAGGATTGCCACTGGGATTTTTTTATGTTGTTCATATTATGGTGAGAGTAGGCTAATGAAAACCCTTAAGCTGCCTGAAGATCTGTTTCCTGTGTGGCTGTATGCAGACTCCTGCAGTCTTCAGAATGCCCACTTTGAGCAAAATCCACAGGGCAGGTCTCAGTCCCACTCTGTGAAAGTTGGATTTTACTAGAATTTATTGCCTTCAGCCCATTGTGCTTCAAATATTTGTAAAGAATGATAAGTTTGTGTACAGTCAACTCCTGGGCAAATACTGTGGTGATAACTGAAGGTGCTGTTCCTGGTGGAAAGAAAAAAGCCAATGCTATGGGAAACAGAGAAGGAGAAGCAGTGTAAGGAGGCAGGAAAGGAAAAAGATGCTGGCTAGCCAGGGGATTTTCTTTTGTGGTTCATTTTCTAGCAGTGTGATGAGTGTGAAAGTCGTGCCTAGTGTGAATGGGAAGATGGAGCTGCTTTTCTGCTCAACTCAGAGACCTACAATAATTATTTTAATGTTTACAGTGGTGCTCCTTCTTATAAACAGGGCCGTTGCTGAGTTGCCAGATGTCTTGCTCTGTGAGATGGCAGATTAATACTGAGCTCTCTGGAGCAGGTTCTTCACTTTTGTGCAGGTTGTTTTCCATGTCAGAGTGAAAAGATCTCTTTGTACTCTTTGTTCTCCTTTGGGATTAGATTTTGTAAGCGGAGAGGCTGGAAGAGCATCTCCTTGGGCCTTGTCAGGGATGCTTTTGTTCATGTTCCAGTGAAGATATCTTGTCAGATTATGAAGCCACATCCTTTATCTCTGTGTCTCTCTTGTTCTGGCTTGGGGTCAGAAGGTCCAGTTTCACCTGGGATGTTCTAGCAGGGGTCAGTGATGTCTGTACCAGCACCACCACGCCAGACTGGACAGAGACCTTCTGAGAGTAGCTGTGTCAAAATATAGAGAGCAAGTGGAAGGGAAATGCTGTTTGTTTTAGCAAGGTTGTAGGTCAGAAATAACGAATAGAAAGAGTGCAAATTCCTCTGCTTAATTGTATTATGTTAACACTACTTTATTTTCTTTTAGTGTAGAAGAATTCTTTATACAATACAGAGTCAATCCTTTGTTCATTTTTAAATCCCGTGGTTTTAGGAAACATACCAATCTTAATTTGCCAGTTCTAGTAATTAATTCTAAGAATCAGCAATGTTCTTAGCCTTTGTTCTCAGCATGTCACCCTGCCCAGGTTATGCTGGCCAGCTTTCATTCCCACAGTGTGCTGACTCTTGAGAAGCAGTAAGTGCTTAGATCTTCCTTCTTCATTGCTTCCAAAATCCAATTAAACCTTTCTTTCCTGGAATATTTTCTTGATTCCTCTGTAACTCTGACTCTTTGCCTGGATAAGCCCCAGCTCACACTCACCCCCCTTTATGTTCCCTGGGCAGATAGCTCTAATGTAGGGCAAGAGTTCTGGCCTGCCTTGTCTTTGAGGATCATTTCACCTGCTGACGAATCTCTGCTCCTGCCTGCCTGAACTGCTTGTCCCATGGCTGGCAACCACAGGAAAACCTTGCCTGCATTCCCAGCTGCTCTCTCCTGTCTACAAACCTAGGCAAGCACCATCCCCAGGCTCCAAGTGTTTACCTCGTATCACCTTTCTGGGCTCACCTCCCATCTGCTGGGAATCTGTTCCGTGACTCAGGGAGCACTAACCTTGACAAATGGCAGACTCCAAAATTACTGCTCGTGCAGATTGAATCGACCATGGCATGTCTGTGCATCACTTCACATGAGAGGCAGATGTTGTAAGGTGGTTTTGTTTGTTTGTATTAAATAATGGCATTCATCTGTGCATCTAACTTCTAATCTCAATATTGCTGAGTTTAGAAATGAGGCTAACATCTGAGTTTATGTATGAGGGTTTGGGACTGCAGGGTTTCAGATAAATTGTCTTTGCAAGCCAAGTCCCTTGCTGGTTGATTATTTATGCAGGGCACCAAGCTTGCATGCTACTTAAGACTAAAAGGTGTATTCCAGGTCACACAGCTGAGGATAAATGCTTTTTCTACAATTTCTGTGAGGAGAGAACTGGCTGAATAGAGGCAGGGTGTGAATTCTGCCTCTCTTGGTTCTTGTTTTGAAGAACTGAGAGCTAAGAACTGAGAAATATTGGGAGTGAACTTGAACGTTGTTATGGCTGCTCCCAGTAAGTGACTTTTATTTTCTGTACTTTTACAGGACCAGAGATAGGTAGTAAAGGGTTCTTTGGTAGGACACCTGACTAGTGGGTATTTAATCCCCTCCAAAATCAGGGGAGAGTGATGTTTGTCCTTGCCTGGTATGCCAGCAGAGGTTCCCTCTGTGTAAGCACCAGGTGGCATTCTTACTGTGACCACGATCCCCAGTGACTGCTTTTCCATTCCAGTTT
Source organism: Geospiza fortis (assembly GCF_000277835.1). Classification (NCBI taxonomy): domain Eukaryota; kingdom Metazoa; phylum Chordata; class Aves; order Passeriformes; family Thraupidae; genus Geospiza; species Geospiza fortis. Next base: position 2,155,226 of record NW_005054389.1, read on the forward strand.
TATACATCACATACCAAGGTGAATGCAGACCCTGCATTTCTGAAATACAGTTTTTGTGCTCTGGCAAAAAATACCTGCTTGCTTAAGGCCTGGCTGATGTCCTGCATTGGTTTTGTGTTTCAAGATGAAGATTCTTTTCAGAGCCTTTGTACACCTAAGTTCTGTGGTGACAGTGTTGCAGTCCAGTATGTTTTGGATCTCTCTATGTGTAAGGAATGTTTCCCTTGCTCTTTCCCCCCCAGCCCAAGGACCCTTTCATGGCCTTGATGTTCAGTTTCTCCTTGAGAAAAATTTTGCTAGCCTGACCATGAATATTTTTATAACTGATTCAGAGAACCCTGTGAAAACGAGTACTCTGAAACGTTATCTAATATAATTATACATGTAAATAGTTGTCATAAGAAACATTTCCACAGATTGATATTTTTTTAGAAGTTCTTCCTGGTGCTGATGTTTACTTGGAATGTTTTTCCTGTTTTTTCCCTCTAGGCCCTGTCTGCAGTATATGTGTATCATCTTTTGGAGCAAGACCTGTAGCTATCTTCAGTGGCTTTATGGTGGCTGGGGGCCTCATGATGAGCAGTTTTGCACCTAACATATACTTCCTATATGTTTCATATGGGATAGTTGTTGGTAAGTAACACCTTCCCTTCATTTTGAGACTTAGTCTTCATTATTTTGGGTATTGGTTTATGAATATGAAATGGGAAACTGATTCACAGAGGTAGTGGTAGTCTGGGACTTCATTTATCAAGGAATACTTGATTTTTGGGCAGGGAGGGATGTTGCACGGGCAGGCTGTTACCATGTAGTAAAAGATAAAAACAATGTAAATGTTCATAAGGGTTTGAAAACAGTTTATCCTCTGTTGACACAATTGTTAGAGAAGGAGAAGCTGAGGTTTTATCTAAGGGCTGGAATCGAGCAAGTCTTCTGCTGGCATGAAATGCCAATCTTAAGGGAATAATATCTCTCCTAGAATTCTGTCACATACTCATTCTAATTTGATAAATTAGGGATCATTAGGGAGCAATGCTGTTCTGCAGAGAACTGGATTGAACATAAAATGCTGTGCTGGAGGCACGAAAGCGCTGCTCTCCTGGCAGGTGGTGACCTGCCCTCTGTGCTGCCGTGGGTGCCGTATCAAATTAACTGTGTCAGGCACTTGGGCACCTCTGTGGCCAGCAGGGCACCGTGCCACAGGCAGGCAGCTCTGCCCAGCCCTGGGGCCTGCCCTGGGCTCAGAGCCCTGTGGCCCTTCCACAGAGCACGGAGCTTGGCTGGGAGCTCCTCAAAGCCAGCCTGCTGCACCCCGCTCAGCAGCAGGGACAGGGAGGTGGGGCAGTGCTGAGCAGGGTTAAAGGTACCTCAGTACCCAGGGCACACCATGGCATCACCTGGGGGATAACAAAGGGGCATTCCTTTCCTAGAGGATGTAGCATGTTTGATATCTAACTCTTTTTATCCAGGTCTTGGATGTGGCCTTTTGTACACTGCAACAGTCACCATCACGTGCCAGTATTTTGACAAACGCAGAGGCCTCGCACTTGGTCTGATTTCAACAGGTAGGACTTTATTGTCATTCTCTCCAGCTTATCAACTCTGATACAGCCACCCTGGCAATAAAAACCAGAAGATTATGTTTTTCTCAGCAACTTAAGAAAGTTACTACTTTCTTAAACCAAAATATCAGTAGCAATGAAGGGAAAAACTGAGGCTTCACATAAAATAGTAACTACACTTGCAGGTTTATGCTATGGGTCATCAGTATAGATGAGGAAAGGATATTCACTGGAAACAGGCTCATGTAGGTTGGGCTGTGTGCCATGGATAATGAGGGGAAGCATTCCATAGAGTTCTCTTTTTCCTCTTTGTTCTAACCCAGGATCAGAGGTGAGAAAGAGATTGGAGATGCAGGATACAAATGCTGCATCACCACTACCTCACATTAGCTATACCTCTGCACTTTCTAATGGCCGAGTAGGAATGGTTACAGATGGCCCTTGTGCCATGGGGTGTCTGCTCTGACCTCTTTTCTCAAGTAGCTGTCAGTGAGGAGACACAGGATCAGTGTAGTCAGTGGTGTGAGATACTAATACCTCATCCACACAAGCTGAGTGAAGAGGAGCCTCTGCAGAAATGTTCCTTGGGATCATTTTCAGTGACTTTGTTTTAGATTCCAGGTAGGTTGCCTTAAAGCCTGATCTTATTGTGCCCTGGTTAATTTTAGTACCTGGAAGGCAAAACAAGCATGGATTTTGTAATTGATTTTTCCTCTGTTTAGCAGCAGACAGTCTTCAGCAAATAATTTTAAAGTTTGTCATATAAATTGACTTGAAAACCAATGTTCTGTGTCTGTGAGAGGACACCCACTAGTTATAATGGATATGTGCTCACTTCAACCTAGAGCCTTTCCTTTAAATTACTGGGATTGCATTAAATACTTGTGCTCCTAGTAATTTCTCACTCTTCAGTGTTTTCTTCTGAATGGCCACATTTCTCAAATGCATGTTTAGTCCTGTAGAGCTTCAGATATGCCTTTGGGGTAAACTCCCACCAGGCAAACCTGCTCCTTAAAAACCAGGCAACCAAGGGCTGCTTCTAGGAGGGGTCTTGGTGAACTCCTGGTCCATTTCTGCCTAGGAGGAGGAAGAGAAAAATGTTGGAGTGGGAAATTCTAACTGTGCTAACTCAAAATGGCACCTGAAGGGATACATGTATACAGAAGAGTGGCTTAATAGTTCTTTGATGTTTTTAATCAGATATAGTATTGATCCTACTTGTTTTTTAAGTGTCTGCTAGTGTTATTTGTCACGAAGTGTTCAGATGTTTTGGGAGATTTTTTTTGTGTTGTTGCTACTCAACAAAGGAACTGTAACTTCAGGAGGGATGATGATTTACTGGTTCATTAAACTTGGGAGAGAGGAGCACAAATGAATTACCATTCCTTTGGCAGTGAATTCATAGCTGCTGAATTGTAGAATTTTGTTAGAGTTGAAGAATAGTCTTGGTTCTTCAATGTAAACCAAACTTATTTTTCTTTTATAGGCTCAAGTGTTGGACTCTTTATATATGCAGCACTGCAAAGAGAGCTTATTGAGCTGTATGGACTGGATGGGTGTCTGCTAATAGTTGGTGCCCTGTCTCTAAATATATTAGCTTGTGGCAGCCTAATGAGACCTTTGGAATCATCCAGTTCTCCTCCACCAGAGAAAATGTTTGTAGACAAAGTCCCAGATCAATATTTTGTTTACCATGAAAAGGAAAAGACCATTGAAGAAAACATTAGCATCCTTGAAAAGGGCTATATTGATGAAAAATCTGTGAACAATGTGCCTGATTGCAAACAGGATAGCATTTTGAATAAGAACACATTGAGCTCAATAAATGTAAATGAGAAAGACACTTACAAAAAGAAAGTTGTAGAACAGACAAACTTCTGCAAGCAACTCGCCAAGAGGAAGTGGCAGCTCTATTTGACCTACTGGAAGGAGACCATGGTTCTTTTCAAGAACAAAGTATTTTCAGCTCTCTTTGTTGCCATCTTGCTCTTTGATATTGGTGGATTTCCTCCTTCTCTGCTCATGGAAGATGTAGCAAGAAGCGCAAACATTAGTGAAGATGACTATTATATGCCCCTTATTTCCATTATTGGCATTATGACGACTGTTGGCAAACTTATTTTAGGAATACTGGCAGATTTTAAGTGGGTTAACACTTTATATCTCTATGTAACTACCTTATTAATGACAGGAGTGGCCTTGTTTGCAATTCCATTTGCCAAAAGTTACCTTACGTTAGCGATGCTTTCTGGGATTTTGGGCTTTCTGACTGGGAACTGGTCAATTTTTCCATATGTAACAACAAAGACTGTGGGGATTGAGAAACTGACTCATGCCTATGGGATATTGATGTTCTTTGCTGGACTTGGGAACAGCCTCGGACCACCAATTGTAGGTAAGGGCAAGGAGTGGATATAAACTGAACATGAGCTTGTCACAACCAGACAGAATGCTTTTGCATGCCTAATAGTAATGGACAGATGAAATCAAAATCTGCAACAAAAATAAAAGCTGGTTGGCTGATTATGTTTGTGATTTGTGGGAATTTTGAGGGAAAACACATTCCATGTCTCAGAGGTCAAACAGCATTTTAGATTCGGCCTATTTAATTTAAATTTGATTTTGTTGTTTGGGTGTTTTTTAACTGTTGTTTCTCTATGTTGCCAGTGCTGTGTTGCATTTCACTGATGAGCTTCTCTCTTATCCCACCCCCAGGCTGGTTTTACGACTGGACACAGGAGTACAACACTGCTTTCTACTTCAGTGGCTTCTGTGTCCTGCTGGGGGGATTTCTCCTGCTGTTGGCGGCGCTGCCCTGCTGGAATGCCTGCACCAATCAGAGCTCCAAGCTGCCTCCAAATACTTACTCCTACAAAGTTGCATCTAACGCTTAGGTGACAACTGGAAAACACTTTGCGCCTTTTTATATTATATAGCAAAGTATTTTAGTAATTTTCCACTTATTTATGAAGCCCACAAATCCTCTTTCCACTAGAAAAATTCCATTGTTGCTTGTTGTTCAGTTTCTTTTTCTTCTTCTATTTCTTTTTTTAATGTTATTTTTAAAAACGGTCTTATTTTGTGTACTATGCACCGTGTTTTCAGCCTTTGTCTACTGTAATTTCCTTTCACCCTGTAAAGGGGGTGTTCTGCTGTATTATCAGCTGTACTTTTTTTTAAGGGGGGGTGGTATGGAGGGGTGAACACTTTGAAGCAAAAATGAAGGCCTGTTCTTTATAGAAGGCTGGCATTTCTGCCTCCTTCCATAGGTCTCCAAGTTGCACAATTAGGCTTTACAAAACAAGAATTTGCCTTATTAAAATGTAATACTATGGCAAGGTGCTTTTAACTTCATGCTTAGATTAACTTTTTTGTCTTTTTAAAGTTTCTCCAATTTATGATTAAGTGCCAGTTGTGGGAGGGAGAAGAGGGGAAACAAAATCAACCTTGTGTTGCATAACTGAAATGAACATTATGATGAAAGTAAAGATTCTTATTACCACTGCAACTAAGAACCATGTTTATAAATACTGCACATTTTGTGAAGCCTGTTTATAAAAGTGTTGAACCAAAACCTTTTAAAACCAAGGAATAAATGTGATTGTTGAAACCGTGAAAGGAAATGTTGACTTGGTTATGCAAGCTCATAATCTTTTTATCAAGGTTGGAGAGATGCTCACTGAAGTCCACAGGTGAGTGTTTCTAAGCAAGGCACCCAAATTCTGGTGGTCCCGGGGCCCTCTGTTGTTACACAACCACAGTTCAGTGGATTGAAGCTGCTGCAGAAAGTTTAATAGGGCTTGTAGGGCTTTTAACAAGGTAGACCTCATTAAAAAGGGGAAATTGTGACAGCAATGTCATCTTTGCTGTCCTTCTTTGGAACGGATATAGCAAGGAGAAAAGGCAGTAACAGAGAGCAAGAAAAAGCATGGGGGAGGGCTAGCAGAAGAGCTTCAGAGAAAGCTGATGGGGAAAGAATTACAACACTTGAGCACCGAACAAGTCAGTGAGAGAGAGCCCTTGGAACCTCTTGTCTCTCTAGCTGCAGGCCAGCCCTGCGTGCATGTTGGGTTTTGCTGGCGTGGCTGGGGGAACGCCGTGTGATGATGAAGCCTTTCCTGAGCCAGCCAGGTGCTCCAGCAGAGGCAGGGTGACTCGGCTGCCTCTGGCCTGCCCCGTGTGCCCTGTGCAATGGCTTTTGCTCACAGAGCTGCTCTCGTGCCAAGGCTGTGTCTGCACAGCAGTGACAAATCTCTCCATGGGTGGCACGTCCTGTGCGCTCTGGCTTCTCGCTGCAGCTTTGACGTTTTGTGGAGCGTGTTGCAAGGCTCGGGTGAGGTGGAAGCTCTGAGTCCTGAGTTACAGCCTGCAAATGCCCCACTAGTTCTCAGCAGTGCTGTGGGCTTCAAGTGTGTGATGTGATTCTGGCTCATTAATAATTCTCGAGGTAAAAGCCAAGCATGTAAGGAGCAACCTGTGTTGTTGAAGTGCTGTGCACAGAGTTACTGTGTTTGAACACCTCATTAGGCAAGAGGGATGCAACATCTGAGTGGGGCAGACCTACGTGCAGTAATGTTCCCTCGTCTGGTCCAAGGCAGGAAAATCCAGCTTGGCTTCAAACAGTTTTTGCTGACTTTCTGGGATTCACTTATGTTTGTTTGTATTAAAACATGACCAAGATGCAGTTAGTTTGTCTTTTTTTTTTTCCCTTCCATTTGTCAGCTGAGTGTAACTACTGGGTTTTTTTCATGGTTTGCTTATTCAGCGCATGTGGAAAGAATATTGAGTATTCTGGATAGCCATAAATGCAACTCCAGTCCTAAATTGGAGTGCTGGGTATCTGATTTGGATTTGCACCCATTTTATGTGCTCTTATGGCAGCTGTAGTCATATTTCATCACATGTGTATAAAAGTAATACCATGTTTTACACATCTTAAAAAAACTGTGGGGATATCCTGGGTATGATCAGGGCATGTATGCCTTCAGATTCTTCTTTTAAAAGCTCACTTCCTGCCAACAATACATTCTGAGTTCTTTAAATATGAAACCGATGTTGAATTAGTGGTTGGTCTGAAAAAATGCAGCTGGAATTAACGCAAATGATTAGGTGGTATGTAGCACACTCTTGCAATGGAAATGGAGTCTATTATTAGGCAGCCTGATATGTGTGGAAATATGACTAGTGATCTGTAACAGTTTCCTGATGTAACCCTACCCAGCAGTGAGGAAAGAGCCCTGACTGTTAAAGAATTTTATTTCCCACTGCAAGCAATATGTGCTAGGACTCCTTGCCCCAGCCAGCTGAGCACTGTGATTTTATTTATCTTGTCTTTAACTGGTAAACAAGACCTAAGATTTTAATGTTTTGATTTTCCTGTTCTAGTTTTGCAGGGCTCCTTTCCAAGAAGATATTTCCAGAGATGCTGGAACTTACATTTTACTTGAGAGCCTTTCCTTCTATCTTCATGCTTCGTTCAAATCATGAGCCCATAAGTTCAAATGTGTTTTAGAAGGTGGCAGGACAGGTACAATGTGATAATCTGTGCCTTATTTGCTTGAAAAGTAGGTCATCAGCATTGACAGAGTGCTAGGGGTAGGAGAGGTGGTAGAGGTAGGTCAACAGTTCTGCCATGTAGAATTCTGGATTGTCTTGAGTTTTATAGTCCCTGACAAACAGATCTGGAACAGATGGAACCAGATGCTTAAGTAATTACTCTTTATTCTACAAGATAAAGTTATTGTTTATTGCATAAATTATTCAGTTACTGTGGAGTCAGTCATGAATAGAACATTTATCTACTTCTTTGCAGATCCTATGAAAGTTTATCATAGTTGCTGAAACACAAGACAAATGAAACTGTGAAATATTATTAGATTTAAAGTGTACTCTGTGCCTTGCTGAATTGATGGGCTTTATCATTAGCTGCAGAAAGAGATTACATTCCTTTGGTGGCTGTTAATTTGTCTATATCATGCTGATCCTGGATTCTTGCATCCAGCAGTGACATTGAACAATGTGCTGAGTGAGGGCTATAAAAATTGATGGAGATGTTTGCATAGCATTAAACTGACATGGAAGTATTTTTTTGTTGGAGAGTTATTTCACTTCAGGTCATTCAGGAGGGCCTTTCATATACACATATGGTGAATATGTTTGGCTGAGCATGATACCAGCCAGATTAAAAAATGGCAAAATTAGAAATTATACAGAAATCCAGTTGAACCAGACAGAGAAAGTAGAAAAAGTTGATTTCCTAGGAATCAGAATTTCTCAAACTCAGAGGGCTTATTTCAGTGATATTTTGCTGTAGACTCAATTATGTTGAAGAGTGAAGTTTAAGACTTCTCAGTCTTCATAGAAGAAACAGTCTTTAGAGGTATGTCAATATGCTCTCTGATTACAAAATTATTTTTTCTTTTTTTTTTTTTTGGATGAAGATATTTGTTCTTTTAAATGTTGGCTTTTAAGCAATCAAAACAGTTCAGAGGTGATACACACATGCTTAATTTGAACTGTTCTGTATCATGCAAAGATATTGTTGCAGGAACTAAATCAGAGAATGATTTTAGTTGAAAGGGACCTTTAAAGATGCTCTAGTTTAGGCTCTCTGCCATGACATAGTGATTTCAAGTTTCTCAGAGTAGCTGCTGTTCCTGGTTTGTTGTGACTCCCATGGCTCTGTGGGGAAGGCTTGACTCCTTTCTTTTATGTCCTCATTTGGGATGTCCTCACATTTTCTGTAACAGCATCTTGTGTTAATTTTCTTTAGTGTGTCCATAGCTTCTTACAACAACTGTATTGGTCAGCTTTAACCAGCTGTGTTCAATGTGTGGAGTACTTGCTTGCTTGGGCTTTCTTCATTATTGTTAAATAATCACACCAGTCCAAGCAGACTTTATTAACCCTGGTGCCATTTCATGTTTTCAGAAACTAGAGGCCCACATATCTGAAATGAGCAACTTGCTGAAATTCTTGGCCAGAGCTATAAAAAGAGAATAAAATATGACTGGTATGTACACAGATTTCTCTACTCTGCAGTTGCTCAAGGCTTCATCTGCTGAGGAAAAGGAGTCTTGTGCATGTGTGATAAAGAGGAGCTGAGACAGGGCAGATCCTGCAGCTCTGGGGTCTCCCTGCTGTGCTTTCTTCTCTTTGGCTCTCCTGTGTCAGGTGCAGGTGTTGTGCTGTGTTTGCTGCAGTTTCGAGGGGGAGGAGAGCACATGGCTGGAGTGTGAGGCTGAACACGCAGCCCCCTCCAGTCTGCTCACTTGGTGTGCAGCAAGGAGCACCATGGAATGCTCAGGTGCTCACTGTGTGCCTCAGTGAGCCATGAGCCCAGACTGACTGAGTCCCCGTGCTGCTGTACAGAGATTGGGTACAGTGGATTTCCAGGGCACAGTTTAGTGTTTTCTGCCAGTCAGAGTGCTTGCTTAAGGCATGCAGCTGCATTGTTGAGGGTGCATAGCTGTAAATGCACCCACAGCACCTCTGAAAATGCTTTTTTCTTTTATTTCCCCAAGAGCAGCTGGATATTTCTGTGGTGTGAGCTCAGGTGTAACTGCTGGCACAACGTGCTGCAGTGTGCTGCATGGCTGGGAAGGACTCAGGGCAGTTCCTGTGTGAGCTGCTGTGCAGCAAATGTGACTACAGCAAATGCTCCTCTCTTCTGCCTTTGGCTCCAACCTTAATCTTACCTGGTCACAGTTAAACTTGCAAACTCAATTTCGCTTAATTCAAATTAATGTCTTTTCCTCCCTTATTTCTCTCATTGCAGGCTGCTAAATTATCTGCCTAACCCCTTTTCTCCTTTCCTGTCACACACAGCTCATGTTGAAAAGTAAACACGTTTTCAGTGATTAACAGCAGAGACTAGATGCAGCTGAGTAACAAGATGGATACCTACACTCTGTTTTGTAAATGGCCAGTGCTCTGACCAACTCTATTTACAGATTGTATCTAAATTGTGTGGGTTTTTGTGGTTATAACTTTAAATTTTGATATGTGACAGGCATATCAGGTTGGATTAGGTCATGCTGCCTTGCATTGGAATCCAATTACTTTGCTTTTTAATTAAAATGTCCCTGGGTTGGAGTGGCTGTGTCCCTGCTTTGCATTACTTAGGGGACCATCCTCCCAAATTGGGATAACAAATCATCTGGCATGTCTTTCTCAGATTCTGTGAATTACAATAAATGTTTTGTACAAGGTTGTGCAAGAGATCAGAAAAATGCTTAATTAAATAACATTTGCTTCAAGTTAAACAGAGTCATGTGGAGGTACTGGGAACGAGTAGGGAACAAAAAATATATTTGTGAGACTAGGTTTGACAATCTGTCTCCTCCCTGGTGTATCCATGATATCAAACTATTAAGAAGTCACTCTTCTGGGTGTAGGAATTTTAGCTACCAAAAAGATTCCTGGGAGAGGGAGATGGGAAGAAGAAATTCCCCCTGAGCACAGACCATTACCTTGTTGCTTTAGAAACAGGAGACCTGAATTTTCATATTACAGACTGAATAACTCCAAATAGAGTTTTATCATATCTGAAACTGGGAAGATTGGGAAGACTGATGGAGATGCTGCTGCCATCTCAGCTCCTCTGGGGGGAAGGTCTGTATTTTGAGAGTCTTTCTTTGAGTTTTCTCTAACTTTGTTCAAGAATTAGTATCACAAAAGTGCATAAAGCAGAGCTTATTGAACATAATAGGAGCAACTCCTCTAAAATGAACCAGTAAGGAGTGGTTCTATGACATTGGAGAACTACAAAGGAAAAACTGCCTATGCCTGACTTTTATATGGGCTAGGGCAGTGTCTGTGGTGCAAGAGGATGCCTCTACTTAGTGTACTCCTCCTTTTCATTTTCTTTTTTTTCATCCCCACCTCAGGTGCTGTGCAAGCTAGAGCCAGAGAGAAGGCAAGGACTAATCCTGTCTTACTTCTTTACAGCTCTTCAAAGAGGCAATTTTGTGTTGAAACTGTATTATTTATGAAAAATGGTAGCATATGGTGCCAGAGATAATTGCTTCAGCAAGAGATTAATACCCCATGAGCTGTCTGGAGCTGAAGCTGGAAGCTGAGTCTCCCTTCAGCTGTGGGAAGCTGTCAGAAACCAGCAGCAGTTTGTGGATGGAGCCTCTGGGAGGTCTGTCTTCCTGGGAGGATGATTTGGGATGCAGAAACTGGCCTGGTACTTGCAACTTTTGCTGAAACTAATCCAACATTTCAAATTCCCTTTGAAAATGAGCAGACAGGAAGCAAACCATGATTGCAAAAATTTTGTGTTCGTTTGCGTTTTTCTTTTAATCTTTCTGTTTCTTGGAGGAATTTACCTGGAATCAGCCAATTTCATGACATAGACTGAAATATAATAGAAATACAGACTTCAAATAATTTGTAGGGCCTGAAAAAGAGCTCTACTTGCTTCACTACAATAGTTTTCAGCTTGTGGCTATTTTTGCTGGTGTTCTGCTCTTTAGCAACAACAGCATGATAGCACCTTTAGATAATGAAGCAATACTGCATTTGAATGCTGACTTGTTTTCCCTGGAACAGCATCAAGAAAATGAAGAGGTTTAAGTGCCAGGTGGAGATTAGAGGAAGAAAATGAGATTCAAAACAGGAAGCAGAGAGAGGCAGGCTCCAAAACAACCTTCATGACATTTCACTCCAAGAGAGGAATATTGGTGGTTATTGATCTGTCGCCTGCCCGTCACTTTCAGTTCCACAAAACTGCCAAGGAATTGTGCAGCTTTCTGCAGGCTTTTCAAAAGCCTTTAAAAGAAAGATGATGCTAGAAGGTTTAATGGGCTGGGAAGACAAAAAAAAAAAAGAAAAAAAAAGGCCAGCAAGCAGTCTGAGCATTTGCCTCCCACTGTTTCATTGGGCAGCTCTCCACATGCCTGTAATTCAGCTGCCTGGAAACAAGCTCAGCTGAGCCACCTCAGGACACCAACACATGCCCTGCCAGAGATGAGCCCAGATAGAGAGAAGCAGGTCCAAGGCTGCCAGGTGCAGTGTCTCCAGTGGAAGGAGCCTTGCTGTGACTCAGGGATATCTGCTCAGGCACAGCTCTGCACTCGTGTGTGCCTGGCTGGTGGAGAAGGGGCAGCTCCCCTGTGCCTGGCTGGCCCTGGCTCTGCAGGCACACCCATCTCTGTCTTCAGGCATCTATTTCCAGAGAAGACCACCGGAGCAGCTGTGAGCAGAAATCAAGTCAGAGGGGACGCTGCTGGGCTGACAAGGGCTTGCCTGGCAGGAGGTGGTGTGGCCTGTGTGCTCTTCCCATGGGCACAGTAAAAAGCAGTGCAAGTAGCAGCAGGGGAGAGCTGCTTTCTTGTCAGGACAGCAACTCTTCCTTGCTGATAATTTAACTTGGCGAGTAGGCACAGTTGGCAATCAGATTGTTGTGATGAAGGATGTGTGGCAACCAGTCCCTACATCTCTGCTCTGACTTTTACCAGCTAAAGTGTAGGAAAAGTTATATTGATACTGTAGTAATCAAGAGAGAGAGATGCCTCATTTCTCGCCAATGATTACCTAATATGAAATGCATTTTTCCATGTCTACTTCTGTCTTGGTTGTAACTCTTATTTCTATTTTTCCTTTTGCTTGAGAAGCCTTATAGTTTAATCTATCAGTTCCATATACTATAAAATGTGCAAATTTTCAGAATTTACCAAGTTTACTGTTTAGAGTGGCTCCTGATGAATTGGGATAAAATACACAAACACTGTCTGTGAGATGAAAACCTGCCTTGAAAGCCAGTAATACAGGTTTGTCTGACAGAATCTCAGCCGTGTGTATCATCCCTGACTGTTCTTTGTGATTATTCTGGGATGCTTTTATGGGCTTAGATCCCAAGGGTTCTCAAGGCTGAGGTGGTGCAACTGATGTATCACAGCATGACAGTGCCTCCCCAAAGCCTGCAGCTGGCATCAGCAGAGCTGCTTGCCCCAGTGTTTGCTGCTAATCCAGAGCTGCCAGAGCCTCTCCAGCTGGGTGTGGGCCACGCAGGACTGTCCACATCACATCCCTGGGGGCATACACTCTCTGCTCGGCTCCTGGGCTTTCTTTCCTCCTTGGCTGGATGCTTGGAGACTCCTGAAGCTGAGACACAGATCACAAAGTTAGCAGACCAGGCTGCTTGCAGCTTTGAAGGAAAACTTCAATGAACCCTGAAGCCTCAGTTAATTATTTTTCTTGCTGCTATTGTTTTTTACTGCTGCTGACAGTGGATTTACCTCTGCCCTCTCCCACAGGGATCCTGCTGTTCCTAATGCTGCTGTAAAAGCCTGATTTTCTAAGGAGCAAAACTAAACTTTTCTGTTTTCCTTTCGTGTTTATCCTTTCTCTATCTTTTTGAAACATCAGCAATCCTCACAAGTGGCCCATTCAGCAGCTGGAGGAGTGGCCCCAGTGGAGAGAGTACAAAGGCAGCCCCTGGTGCTCGGCCAGCCCCTCACAGAGCCAGGCTGGGGCACTGCCTTTCCTCACAAGCCTTCCCCTGGGCAGCAGGGTGCTGCGAGACCAAAAGCTTTGCTTTTAATTTAGACGCGCCCCTTGAAGTCAGGGTGGCTCCTCAAAGCACCACACATCCTTTTCATACATCTGAAGTCCTGCAGGGGCTGACTTTGATCCAGAGGTTGTGGAGGAAGGGTTGGAATTTCAGTTACACAGTATGAGCAGTTATATGTTTAATTTGCGCTGCCTGCAGCCTCCTCCTTTTTTGTACAGCTGCGATGCGAGGAGAAATCATCTGGAGGGATGCTCGGTGCTGCTCAGCACCAAAGGAAAACCCTGCCCAGGGTCGGGCTCCTTGCCTGCCGGCAGTGGGGCTTGCAGGACCACCTCTCTGCAAGGCTCGTGTGCCCTCTAGCTGCTGCATCCTCCGGGAGCCCTGCCCGAGCTGGCAGGCAGGACTTGGAAGCGAATTCTTCAATACTGGAGTCACAGGAGCAGTCGAGACCAGGGGTTGGTTGCAGTGGCTGCTGCCTTGTTATGAGTCAACGGATAAAATTTCTGTTTGCTGCTCAGGTGGAGAATTTGTTGGTTGAAAGGTGTTTGCCTACAGTTTACACGCTGAGCTGAAGCAGGGGGAAGTGACACGTCAGCAGGATGACTCCTGTGATATCTAGTAGGATTGAAAATCAAAATGTGAATCAGAAATATGTACTGTGGGGCAGGTAGCAAAGAGTTAGAAAGTTGAACACTTTTTGTTCATTTTGTAGGTTTTGCACAGGGCTCTTTGTGATGTGTTTCTCTGCGGAGTGCAGATCTCTGCAGGCTCACAGGCTGGCTAAGGCGACTCTGAGTGCTTTGGTCTGTCCCAAAGGGACCCAGCAAAGGTGGGAGAGCCACTGGTGCTCCTGCAAACACAGCAAATAAGGGTTTGAGGGCAGGGAGGCTGGGCAAGCACTGCTCATGGTGGTTGCAGGGCACAGGAGCTGAGTGCAGCAGGGAGGGGATGTCACACCAAAATGCCCCCTGTGCCCTCAGCCACGAGCACAGAGCACCACACTGCTGTGAGAGGGCACTCACACTTGCTTCTCTCTTTTGTCACTCATATTTAGTGGTGTTGGGGTACTGCACCATCGGCCCCAGGACCTCCTGTGGGCCCAGCAGCTTGAACAGGCTGAATAGCCACAGCTGAGGTGATGGGCAGAGCTTGGCTGCAGAGATGAGGCCAGACTGAACAGGCACGGCTGTGGTGGTGGGCACAGCATTTCTAACAGGCTAAATGGCCACAGCTCTGGTGACGGGCACAGCACTTTTAACAGGTTAAATAGCCACAGCTGTGGTGATGGGCACAGGTGGAGCTTGTTTGCAGAGACAGGCCAAGCTGGGGGATGATGAGGAGGATGTGGATTTTTCTGGGGCCAGCTCCATAGGCAGAGGAAGGAAGCCCAAAGCCACAGCATTTTTCTGACCATATGGAGGGATCTTGTGGAGAGGTAAGTGGGCTAAAATTCTGCACTAGTTTTTAGGTGGTATTCCTTCTGCTAAAGGAAGAAGGAACTATCTTTGCTGTCTGTGCTACACCAGTGTGGGGTTGGAGTAACTCCTGCTTTTCTAGTGCTCCACCAAGGGGGTCTGGCTCAGCACCTCTACCATTTTTTTTCTGTTTCACATGTACCTACTAAGCTTGTGTCCAAAATCTCCCTTAATTAGATTTTACTGCAACCCTGCTTCTTTATGACTTATTTCCCAGGATAAGGCATTGTATCTGAAACAATTATAAAGGGTGTTAGGCTTAATTGCATCTTCATATTTTAAAATAATTGGATGGGTCCTTGCCTGGGTGTTGGCCAAAATTATTGTGTGTTTGTTATATAAAAAAGTGGCTATGGTGTGTATATAGAGGGCTACCTCATAGCATTTTCCTTGCTGCTGTAGCTGGCAGGAGGGATAGCAGGCAGTAGGGATATCTGCAAACCTGCACTGCAGAAACCCACTCAAGAGCAAATACCAGGCCCAGGATCAGTGTGGCTTGGAAAGCTGTGGCATTGTGTGTGGTAGGTGCCATGGAAACATCTCCTGGTGGTAACTCAGCCCTCAGCTTGTGCAAGGTGCTCCACAGGGAAGTGCTGGCTGCGAGGAGTCCTCTTTCACTATGAGTTAATTTCTACCTTCCACTGGCTCTGGAGGGAAACCACTGATTAAGGTGATGCCTAGCAATTATACTATGATAAATTAATTGCAGAGGAACAGCCCAATGGCTGCAGTGATCTCTGGCCAGGCTGCACGGCTCTGTGGAGAGGAAGAAAGGTGATGGTGTCTCGGAGCAGCACAGCTGAAACACCGGCACTCTGCTGCAGCCTAACATGGGAGCAGGTGCCTCCCTTTCCATCTGTGTAAGTGAACTTAAATCTGGCTGCTTCACTCCTTCCTCACACCCTTCCTCCTTTCTGAGAAGGCTCTGCTGCATCTTAGAGGGGAGAGGGAGGGATTTGCAGTCATGGTGCACAGGTATTTTAGAGGCTTTTTGTAACACCTTGTAGCTTATATACAAAAATGCTGTAAAATATGTTTGGCACATGCTGATATTTGTTCTTTTTAGATAACTATTTATGCTGTAACACTAACATCACAGTCTAAGCTTTCCTATGTACTGAAAGAGCAAAATGGCCTGGGGTGTTTTGAGTGCTGTGTGTGCTTTTGCCATGGCAGCAGGGCTGGCCTGGAGCTCCAGCTCATGGCTCTGCTGCAGGCAAAGTGTGTGAAAAACAGCTTCACTAAGGCAGTTCAGCTTCAAACCCACAGGAAATTTTCCTTCTGAAACATAGTAATAAAAAAAACATTGAAAAAGAGGCTGGTTTGAGATAATGCTAAAAAAACCAAGAACAAATTAAAAATCCCCTTTAGATACTGTTTAAATAGTCCTAGTGCAGAAATGGTAAATCCAGGTTTGGACTTCTGCTCTCCTTGCCTGGTAGGAGTGAGGATGGGATGCAGCAATTTCTGTGGGCCATGGCACCTGCCTGTCAGGCAAGCGGGGGGCTTCGGGGAGCTGGGAAAGAGGGCAGGGCAGCCAGGACGCCTTTCACAGTGCTGGGCAGAATTTCCCCCTTTTGTAAAATATTCCTGAGGGATATTATTATTAAACATATAGTTGTTATATTTATTTTTAAATGTATCTGAGCATCTATTTGGAAATATGTTTTTAAACAGCCCCAGGTGGCCCTGAGGGGCTGCAGAGCCGCTGTGCCCGCCCGGGGCAGCCCCGTCCTCACAGAGCCCCTCAGCCGCCCTCAGAGACAGGGCCCCTACCAGAGCCCACAGACTCCCCAGCCCACGCCCTGGCAGGATGGAAAAGCAGCTTCCTTCGTCAGACAGGATGAAAAGTGCAAGTTTTCTGTGATTTTTTTATGCTTTTGCATCAGTTGTTGGGGTAAAAAATTTGGAATAACCAGGTGAGGAGAAAGAAATCTATTTCAAGGCTTGCGCCATGGCTGCCGCTGAAATTCCACTTCTGGTTCCTTCATAATCTTGTGGTTTTTATCCTCAGGAATTAGGCAGAAATTCACAAGTTTCATGGAGTTGGAAGGTTGTGCACCAGCGTGGGGTCAGCTTTTTCCTGACTTTTGGGGCTCTTTTGAGAGTTAGTGACTGCTCTCTGCCCATCTGCCTCAACACAAGGCCCCATTTTCCCTGACTGTAGGGATGAGGGGGCTTCACGGGAGTTCACCCCGTCACAGGTCTCACCTCAGCTCTACAGAAGAATATTAGTAAGAATATACAGTAGAAATAAAATCTATACTAAGATGCTACAAAAAAGACAATAATTTTGCCCAAGTTGTTGATCTTTGGAGGTTAAAATAATAAAAACCAGTTGATGTTTACCACTTGACTGTTTTTATTCCCCAGCAATCATTCTCTTCTATACAAGTTAGGCACACAACAAATAAAGTTTCACCAGAGCTACAGTTCAGCAGAGAAGGAAGCACATTTGGTGTTCCTCTGGAAACCCTTGTAGAGGATGCAAAGCAACATGGGGTTCCTTCTCTTGTGACACAGATGGTGGAGTACCTGGAGGTATTTGGTAAGTTCATGTTTTTCCTGCTTGGATTCTGGAAACTGATATTCTTTGTTTAAGCTTTACTTTTCAGCTGTAAATGCTGGAAAATCCTTATTTAAAATTATTGTGCTTTCTTAAAGGAGCTCTTGCTTTTTGAACTCCAGTTCTGAACACAAAGATGTGGTAAAGTAACAAGCACTGCTCACTGTTCTGCATTTCTTACGCAGGTCTGGAGCGCGTCGGTATATTTCGGGTTGGTGGCTCAGCAAATAAAATCAAGGAATTGAGGCAGAAGTACAATCAAGGGGAAAAAGTAGACCTTATTAATGATGGAGATGTTGATTCTGTGGCCAGTCTCCTGAAGCTCTTTCTGAAAGAACTACCAGTGGCTGTTTTTCCAGACAATATTTGCTCTGGCTTGCTGAAAACTTTCCAAGGTACAGAACGGGCAACTTCCAAGCTTCTGTCCATTCTCTGACAGTGACAGATAATGTGTTCATTGCACTTTCTATAAACAAGGTTTTGTGTTTCCTTAACCTGAAGCTGATGTTTAATTGCTTTGGAGGGACCAGGCATCTATGAACTTGTCTACAGTCTTTTTAAAATTCATTAGGTCTTTTGGGTTCCCTTCCTTCCTGTGGCAATGAATCCTGCAATCCAATCCTGTTTTCTTTGAGAAAGCTCTTCTTCTGCATGCTTTGTTTTTTAAATTGTATACCATACTGGTTACTGAGATAATATTTTTAGTTTTAATGCAACCACCACCATAATGCTGCTTGTGTCTTTATATAGCCACTGCCTCACTTCTCTCTTTTCTGAGCTGAAGCCTCTTTTTTTATTTAACCTTCTGTGTTAAAGGAGGTTTTTCTGCACATCACTCTTTTTATTTAGAACTGTGTTTTTAGTTAGCATTTATTTTTCCAGTCCTCTTATAATCTTGGACAGCAGTGTGTGGAGCGGCATGCAAAGAGCACCCCAGCAGCCCTCTGCCTGTTCCCCGTTCATGCCTGCAGTGGCTGAGCTCTGTTCTCAGTCTGCCCGGTGATTCTGACTGGTAGCTAATTCAGGTGTTTGCAGACAAATAAATGGCTTTTGTGGGTTACTTCGCAGGCTGCTTTTGTTCGAAGTGCCCTCGTAGGAGTTTACAAAGAAAGAGAAAGGAAGCAGTTTTAGGAAGTGTGAAAGTCTATGCAGAAGGACCCATGGGGCTTTTGTGAGCACTTTGTTTTTTCTACCCTGGACAGTCTTGCTGTTGTTTTTTAAAGTTATTTTTTCCTCTTCGTCCCCTTTTCCATTTCACTCATTAATCAGTTGAGCAGCATGGGCCTTGGCCTGTGCAGAATGTGTTTTTTTAGGGCTAAAATTACCCTCAAGGGCATGATTTGCTCATAAGCAATGTCAAAGCTACGCAGATGTGTCCTGGTGATCTATGGCAAATTTGAGCATCAGCTGCCAATTATTGAGCAGTACTGTCATCTCAATTCTAGTAACCAGGAGATTTTATCTTACTGATAGGGAACTGCTATTCAAATGGAGTTGTTTGTGAACCCATTTTCTGCCTTGTTACCCTTCTTTGAAGAATAAGAACCAAGAAAATGTTAAGTATCCCCAATTTAGAATTTTAAGCATCTCTTGTGTAACTGCAGTTGCATATTTATAGAGCAAAGTTGTTTTGAGTCTGAGAGCTACCAATTAGTCAGGAAATGAAGATGATGTGGGGCTAAAAGGCTACAGTTTCTCATTCCTCCTAATGAGAATCATACAGCATGTGTAAAATCTTTTGGGAGAGTCAAGGCTGACAACCTTGTACTGTCCTTCAAGACAGCTTTGAGGATTCAGGTACATGACTCCTGCCTGCAATTTTATTAGGAAAGCAGAAAGTGCTGGATGATTCTGCCTTAAGAGGAAAAATATTAGAAACAGTGAATGTAAAACTCAATATCTGGAAAATCCATGGTTCTTATTCATATTCATAAGTGAAAAGCATATGTCAAAATTTAGTGTACAAAATCCTTGTTTGGGATGTATTTATTCTTCACATTGTTCTAATATATTTTAAAACCTTTCTTCTTACTTATATCTAATGTCTGTGATGAAATTGTGTTGGCATGAGGAATATTTATGGTATAAGTTTGGGGTTTTTTTTCCTCAGAGCACAAAATCAACACAACAGAATGCATAGAGAACCTGAGACAGTTGCTCAGCTGCCTGCCCAAAGCCCATCAAAACCTTCTTCAGTTCCTGTCTGCTTTCCTGTTAAAGGTGGCAACCTACAGTGCAGTGAATTTCATGACTCTGGAAAACCTGGCCATCGTGTTTGGACCTGCTCTGTTCAAGTGAGTCCTCTCTGCTGAGCTGCCTCAAACAGCACAACAAGGTCACACCTTACAGGGAGGCTTTCTGTCGTAACTCTGGGTCTGATAGAGAGCGAAGCATTTTGTAAGATCAGTGTTTATATGGTGTATTGTGGGCAGATGTGACAGGTTCTGAGCTGGCTGATCCCTTTCATATTGTTGGGCACTGACTAGACAGGGCAAGCCTCCAGTGAGAAACCATATGAAGAGACATGAGGGATAGAGAGCTGTTCAATGGCAACTACTTCTCTTTTCTGAGCCAAGATAAGTGCTGGCTGTGGGGGCTACTTAGTTGTTGGATTTGATTCTGTAAAGCTCACCCTCACTTTGGCCTTGTAACAGCATTTGATATCAGAGAAATGAATCCCTGTTATCAAGAAAGAGAAGCAACTCATTCTGCCCTTGCCACTAGAATTCAAGTTGTCATCCAAGCTGAGCAGTGAGTGCTTGGCTGGAGCTAGAGAAGGCATGTGAGTGGGCACAAAACTGGAAGCTAAAAATGAGAGGTGGGACAACATGCCGTGCAAGTCAAGATGATAAGAAGGAAAAGCCTAGTGTGATCAGATAATGGAGAATTTTCCCTTTCACTGTTGACACCAGAGGATGTTAAAATACTTATACCTGTTACAACTTGTAAATCTTTGTTCTAGTGGATCACAGCCATGCCAGGTTAATATGAACTGTAAGGCAATGACACTTTACAAAATATCTCTATTAGCAGTTAATATCTTCTATGCAGTAAAAAAGCCTTGTTATTCAGTTGGGTGTTTTATGGCAAGCCAAGTTCATTTTAAAAGTATATATTCAGCAAAATTGGTGCCCAGCATCAATGACAGGCTTTGTTTTGTGGAAGTGGACTTTTAAGCCTTTCTGCTGTTTCATAGGTCTCTATATGTGGTCTCTGTTTTCCTGCTCTGCGGGTGTATTGCCAGGTCTACAGGAATTTGACCTTTGGACGTGATACAAGTTTATATCTTAAACAAAAGCACAGTAAGGGAAGTGAATCTAACGAGATGTGGTGTGGTTGGAACTATGCCACTCTGTCCTCTGGGGGAAAAACTTCACCATGGAGGATATTCAGCAGTGCAACAACACAGTTTTGCAAATTGACCCCAAGTTCCTTAATATCTGAATACTAAAGTTAGTAAATGAGTGGAGACAGATGAGGTTTATTTATCAGTGTTTGGATTAGTTGTGTGGTTATACTTATGAGCATTGCCTGACACTAAAAGGCCTTCACCAAGAATCTATCCCTTGGCCCCCACATTAACTCAAAAATCACTTCACTCACTGTCACTTTTCTGCCATCAGGTGACATTTGCTCTCACCTGGGGCTTCTGCGCATGCACATGTGTGCAAGAAGGCTTTGTTCCTTTATCTCCATTCCCAAATTATCCCAATGTGGGCCCACTGATTCCTGTATATGCACACGAGGATTCAGTGTGCTCCCTTATTGATTGATGAGCTGCTTCAGTTTTTAAATATCCCACTCTTCTGGGACATGGCCCAGCTACTTCTGAACATGTGCCTTTGCCTGGTTTTAAGGTACATTCAGTGCTAAACTGAGCATTTGTGGCAATGACCTGTCTGAGAAGCCTTGAAAAGTATCAGCTCAGGGTTTCCCTGCCAGTGACCTGTCAAGACAACAGCTACCATAAATAGAAGTATGTCTGCCCTATAAAAATGTTATCTTCACCTCTTTACAGTCATTCTGATCTCACCAGCTCTGGGAGACAACCCAGTAAATCTGAAGCTCAGGTTTGGTTTTTTTTTTTCTTTGTAAAACATTTAACTCCATGGTGCTGTGCTTGTTGAGTTACCTCCTAGGGTTATGAAAAATCACCTTTTTGGAGGTTGGGTGGAGAGGAGAGCCTTGAAACTGGCACTGTCAGTGAGATTGCTCTATAGCACTTCCTGCTG
>NW_005054389.1:2176588-2249613 GCF_000277835.1 Geospiza fortis
TGACCTGAGGCTTTCAATGATTCAGAATAAATCATTGGTATTGTCCTGTACAGCAGCAAAATTCAAGGTAGTCAGCTGTCGCAAATCATATCTGCTGACACAGGGGAAAAAGTCATAAATATCTTTTATATCTTTCAGAGCAAGAATTAGTGCAATTATCTGGCACATTATGAAACATTTGGCAGCCAGAGTGTAGGAAATTGGGACACATTGGGTAGTACTTGCTATAGTTGTTCAGTGTAAATGTGAAGGTTATGGAAAAAACTGCTTTTAGATCTAATCTGCAGAAATGTGTGCTCCACGCAATTGCTGGAATTAACCTTCTGGAGGTAATGGCAGCTCCTCGTATGGCATAAATTCATTGCAGGTGTTAAAACTGTTCTTAGTGTATTCTGGCAATCTGCACTTTTGTGAAATTACTTCTTCCTTCTTTGACACTGAACAACTAAACAAAGTTGTTTATGAGCCTTTTAACTTTAAATTTCTTAGCTATTTAGATTCAAGTGTAAATTCTGTCTATGATTATCACTTATCTCAATATTTTGGCACTTTTATTTGTGGAGACCTGTCATGTTTACAGTTTCTCTGAAGTGACTGAGTAGGAATATTCTGTAGTTAGAACATGGAATCCTCTTGGACCTTGGTACCACAAAAATAGAATATTAAACTTTGTACATTATAAGCCTAAAGTGCACATACTTTGCGATTTGTAGTTATTGTTATTGTAACACAAAAATGACAAGGCTTAGCACAGCTATTATGTTGCAAATCTAGTTAGAGGATCGAGGAAAACTGGTTTTGATCTCCCAGTATCTGTCAATACTTAAGAGAATGCTTTTATCAGAGATCCAACTGATGTTACTTAGATTTCCATGGATACTTTGTTATGCTTCATCTTGGTAAAGAGATTTTTAGTTCTGGTCTCAGTGAGCAGTTCTTGCATGAGTGCACAAGGACTCCAGCCAGCCAGCTGTTTGCTTCCACTCACTTTGACTCATTGTTTCTGCAAATTTGCAGCAAGCCTGTGGTGGAAGGGAACCTTGGCAGATCTCCTGGACAAAGCCAGGCAGGGCACTTGTGTGGACTTTTTAGCCTGCACTTTGTGGCAAAGCAGCTTTGGAAGTTTTAGACTCACTCAAGAAAACCAGTAGCTAATTCCTGATGGTCAAGTTCTAGTTGTTTCTTATTCTCAGTGAGTGTTCTTCTGGGATTTGTACTACAACTGATTATGGGGCTTTTGTGGGGAAGTGCACAATACACCTCAGTAGCTCTGCTCTTCCCAGGATCATGTGCATGGATTTAGCAGTGGGGGAATCTGGCTCCCCCTTACTGTCACCCCAATAACACAGTTTCTGGTAGCAGTAGAAGTATCTGAACAGGCAGGAAGTAATTATTTCACAAAATTAATTGAAACTCATTGTGGAAGGTGGCTGAAGAGAAAACTAAAAGTGTATTCTCTATATTTGGAATGCACACCTGTTGCCACCCATGAATATCTGCTGATGAGACATTGATATTCGGAGTCAGCTGTCTCCTCCCAGTCTATAGTTTAGATCTGTTTTAGGATGAAATGAGAACTGGGCGCTCAAACCCAGGCTGCTAATAAGGGAAAGGAGGACTCAGTAAGTGGTCTGAGAGCCATTTATCCTCCTGAATAGCTTGTGCAGTGCTCCTTCTGGTAAGGAGTTAACAGCTGGTAGAGGTGGATTCAGGAACACATGTCTAAGCTAACAAAAGAAGCTGAAAAAGAAGACAAAGGACTAAAAATATTGCTTGTCTGGCCTGTGAGCTGAGGGTGTTGATGTTTGGTAAGTGATGAATAATCTCTTAGGATTGTTGTATGCAGCAAAGGCCATTGCTCAGTCAACCAGGTTTTACAAGCAGCCTTGTTTATTGTGGAGAAACTGCGTCCGTCCCAAGAAAAATGGGAATGCAAGAAAGAGAAATGTTAACTAATCCTAAAGAAGGAACTGATGACGCAGTGATTCATCCTGTAAGTCTCTCCATGTTATGCCTGGTTATAACCCTGCTTAAACTTTCTGCTTCCAAAAGGAGCCCAAACTTAAGTCTTTACAGAAACAACAGTAGGTTTACAAAAGAGGAACACGAGTGAAAGCAATTGGACTGAGCCCAATGTGTATATTTGTACTTTAAAATTGCAAATGAATAATGAATGTACTCATTTGGCAAATAGAAGACTGGTGTATTCATGCTCCACATTAGTCTCCTGAGTTTATGAATTTCTTGTTTAAATATTAATATTGTGCTGGGTGTAGCTGAGTTGGTGCAGCATGGCTGGAGAAGCTCCATTAAGGGCACAGCATATATGTAAATGTTCTCCAAGCTTCCAAATAGTTGGCAGGGGGGAACACACAAGTCCTTCAGGGGTTGAGATTAAAATCCTATATAAAGAATCCTTTTAATTAAATTATTCTGACTTGACAGGGACAGTTAAAATTCAACTACTATTCATAAAAAACCTAAAAATATGGGAAGATCAAGCAAGAAAGAAAAAAAACCCAACCCAAACTCAACATGGTTAATGGGAACATCTAGAATTTCCACTTCCTGATATGACTGATGTCTGTGGATTTATAAATTAACACACTGAAGCACTTTATTACCTGTGGGTTTGTTTTTTTTTCCAGACAGTTCTGGTAATAAGACATTCTAGTGATCAAAACTCACCTTCATAAATGTTTTTTTTGCCTGTCCTTTTCACCCTTGATTTTGTGAGCCTTGTGTCTGAGCTCCTGTCAGGTTCTTACTCCTTTGCTGTGCTGCCATGAGCATTCACTGTGTTGTGAACCACTGCAGCAAAGCTGGGGCTCTGTCTCTGTGAAGGCCCTGCTGTTTTGAACCCCTCAAGCTCCAGTGGTCACTGCCTCAGCAATTGATGCTTTACTGAATTATTTTGGGTACTAGGAGGGCTCCCTGTGTCGTTCAGGACCAGCCCCTAATCTGAGAGCTTCTAAGATTAATCCAACTCCTCTTCCTTTAGGATTCCTGTCAGTCCCTTGGCTTGTGAAGAACAAAGGCTTTACAATGGCCTCCTGCTGTATTTGCTCCAACACCAGGAGATGCTTTTTGCTGACCTGGACCCTTGCTTCTCACAGAGACAAGCAGATGGCCTTCAGGTAAGAAAGTTACAGCAAGAAATCAAAAGTGCTTCATTAGTTGAAACCCAGAACTGGAAATACATTCGCTGATACATAGTGTAATTAATGACTGTAGCTTGTAGCCAGTAATGTAAATATTCATGATATACCTAAGCTGGAGAGGAAACACGAGTATTAAAATTCTAATTTGGAAAAAAATGCAAGTGCAAAAGCAAAAGGTCCAGAAGAAAATCCCAAGGTGTTCTACTTTAAATATATTAATGCCAAACTTCGTTAGATCAATGACACTTGATTTTTCCTTGAGTGAAACACATTTTATTTTGTGTGTGTTTTTGTCTATACATTGATGATGCAGGAAAGCAAAATCAGGAGGTTTGAAACTCCTCTCATTTTTGAGAATTCACTGTTTGTGTTCCAACCTCTCCTTGGGTGTTTTCTAAAACATTGCTAGCTCTTTGATACCTTTTTTGCCTCTTTGTTGAAAACCTCGTGGTGCAAGAAACATGATAGACAAATCCTGGTTTAGAGAGAGGGTCAATATAAATCTTGTTTTCATTTTGTGATGTGGTGTAT
Organism: Geospiza fortis; assembly: GCF_000277835.1. Taxonomy (NCBI): domain Eukaryota; kingdom Metazoa; phylum Chordata; class Aves; order Passeriformes; family Thraupidae; genus Geospiza; species Geospiza fortis. The sequence continues at coordinate 2,180,281 of NW_005054389.1, forward strand.
CATTGCTGCTTAACTTGAAATTGATTTTTGGAAAAAGCCATGAAGGAAATGTAGCAAACGCTGCAGTTTAATACTTCACAGTGCTGTTTTGTGATCCTTGAGGTTCACAATGAGGCTGGTAGCAGTGTGCCAGGTCAAGTGATGGACTGTGGAAGAGATTAGCACTGCATGTAAATGTGGGTGATGATATTTGTGTTTATGACTCCTTCATTTTCTGGCTTCTTTCTCCAAATATCCCCGTTAAGGAAAGATAGCAGACTTTTCATACAAAGTTAAAGTCAGTATTTAGAACATATTACGTATCCCAAAGAGCTTCCAAGGAACGTTACAGTCCCAATATTCTTTCTTTGAAAACAAAACCGGTACAGACACAGGTGTAGAGAACATGCTATACTGATAAAAGGATGTTTCTAAAATATTGCTTCAATGCCCCAAGACATGGCCCCAAATGTAACACTAGGATTGTTTCACACTAAAACAGTGTTGAGCTCATGCTCCCAGCTCCCCTTTCTCTCTGAAGAAGTCCCATGTCACTACCACCTCTGGGAGTTTCTGAAACCAGTACTCAAATGAGCACACGAAATAAAAATATTGCCTGTCCCAAGACATCTGTTTGCAAAGCTAGAGGAAGCATCAGCAGCTCAAAAGAAATTGGAGAGATATTAGAGAAGCCAGGAAACCAGGCTTTCACTTGCAGTGCTTTTGTTTTAGAACCAGCTTCACTCCCTGTAATTCTGCAAAATGTCACAGTCTGTCTGGAATTGTGGTGATGTGGGAAAGAATTCTGCTGAAAAGCTGCTTTCAAGTTCTTTAATGAAGCCTCAGACAAGGCATAGCCATGGGGCACTCTCCTGCTCTGAGGTAAGCTTATGGAAGCAATCCCATCTGTGGGTGAGAAGGGAATTCAGAATTCTGTGGCTGATTTTGTTTTTGTAATTTTTGGCAGGAAACTCAGCACATTGGATAGGTACCCTTCATCTTTCATAATGTAACAATTGCTCAAGGTCCACTAAACTAGAAACATCAAAGTTAGGTTTACAAACTAAACATATTAAAAGTCCATGTTTTTCTTCCAGTAAAACAAGCAAAAAGTGAAACAGCAAACCTGGCTCAGATTCGTTATAGTGTCCTGGAAATGAAACTTGTTTTTACTGGCTTTTACACAGATACTTGCAGTTGGACTACTTAATTCCTCTGATTTTGTTGTCGGGTTGTCTCTTTTTTTCTTTTTTTTTAAAGTTAACCTGAGCTCTGTCAAACTAAAGCCATGCCAATCTGGCAGGCCTGCCACACAGCTGGCAAGACTTTCAAGACAAGACTTAACCCTCAGTTGTGCTGTTTGTGGGCTAAAATGGCAGATGGATTGTTCTGAGCAGAATTCTGGGTGTCTCAAAATTCCAGGAGCCATGCCACTGACACTGTGCATGCTGGCTGATTCAGACTGACAGACTGGGAGGAGTTTTGGGTTTAAGTGTTTTGGTAGCTCAGAACTATTGCCCTAGGCTGGACAGTAGGCTATTTACACCCACCAATTGTATAGAAAGACAGTGGTTCAATGTTATATCCCAGCCATGATGTATTTTAACTTGTCCTTTTTTCCTGTGTGATGTACATATATTTTTCACCCTTACAACAGATTAAGAATGCTGCAGAATCCTACCAGGCTGGGGTTTTGTGTCTGTGTGTGGGGTTTTTTTAATGCATTTTTTTTAGATTTTGATTTTATCCCACTCTACTCCACTGCTCCTGAGCATTCACTAGCATTTAAGGCTGTCCTGTAACTTTTTGTCCCAGCCCAAAAGCTGCACTGGTACTAATCTGATTTCCATGTTTGGATTAAATAATTCTTTAAAAGGAGGTTAGGCACCACGGCGTCTGTTTTCACTTGAGGCCTTTCTAATAACTGGTTTTTGTTTTGTTTTTAAATTCCTTGTTTAACCCAAGGAATATCAATAGCTGCGTTGGAGGTGTGCAAGATTATCTTAACTTCTATAGTGTAATTTAATTATGAACCCAACCTTGCTAATAGCAATTTGTCATTTCTGCATCTTACATTCCAGATAAAAGCTGAATATGGAATTGATTTTTTATTTTTTGCATCTGGTCCAAGAATGTGTTTCTGTGTCTCCTGTTTGTACAGAAGTCATAGATGAATCCTTCCTGATTTAGGCACACAACCTTTGTCTTGCAAACAAACAGGAGCATGACTTTATGGGTCCTACAAGCCACTGCTTGTATCCCCATTAAAGCCTGGGTTTGGTTAGGAGAGATGCCTGCACCCTGAGGAGAGGAGTCTCATTTCTTGTTCTCTTATCTTGCTTTGTCCTTTCATGCATACTTCACTATATATCAGCAAGGCTGCTCTCTGCAATCTTAGAACCCTATTTTGAAGGGATTGCAGATTCAGGGGGGTGGGGAAGTGGAGCTGGACAATATCCTGGACCTGCAGGCTGACCACAGACAACTCAGTATGAAAATCTGAGTGTGGTTTGGAGCTGGTCAGAAGAGTGCAACTAAATATTTCACGGATTCTTTATCTGCTCAAATTATTGGGAAGGCTTTTGTGGTCTGGAGAGCTTTGTTAATCTTGTGGGTTTTTAGCTTTTTCCAAAGAGGATATGGATGTTTCAGCATTAACTCTGATCTGTGAAACAAAAAAGTGGTGCCTCACTTGCATGGGAAGTTGTCATAAAATAGAATTGTGGTCTCTAAAATGGAATATCCTCAATGTGGATGACAGCAATAATTTAACTGGTGTTTTACTTTGGTAATCCCATGACAATTCTTGCTGAATTAGCTGAAACCTTTCAGAACAACCAACCAACCAGACATTATCTCATTATCTGAAGTTTCCAGGTTAGTCTAATTGTCCTGTCAAAAGAGTTTTTCCTGGATAGGAGAACACAGTTCCATTTCCTATTTGTAGAACTGTTAATTACTTTCTTTCATTTGAGTTTTTTCCTTAACAGTGGTATGTTTTAGTTGGTTTTAGATGTGAACATAGCAAACTCTGGGTGTGCCATGTGAAGTGCCAGGAGATTTGTCAGGGCATCTGTGGGGATTGCTGTTACATTAGAAAGGACTTCTTAATATTATTTCCCACTCCACAGAAAAACTCTTTTCCCTAATCTTTGTAAACTTGCTAAAATATGGACTCATTAAACACTACCTTTTAATTTTCTATTTAAGTACTGACCAAACCAGAAGACTGGATGAAAAATGCCATTTATAGAGATCAAAGTAGGCAGGCCCTATACCCCCACAAACACTGTGGCCAATAAATTGTAAAGATGTATTTCTTCTCTTCTGGAAAAGTGCAGCAGAATATGTTACTGGCTGTGGGCATAAGGATTTGATGAAAACTGCTGTAGGCTGGGGAAGTTTGACTTGAAACAGCTCAAGTGGATGTGGCTGGAGTACTCATTGCTCCTTCTAGAGCCCAGTGCCAGAGCCTTGCTGCCTGTGGCTGGAAGGAACAGAGCTTTTCTGTGCTGTGCCTGTGGTCTGCAGCAGCCTGGCCTTTGTACTGGAGATCTGAAACTTGGAAAGGATGAGTGTGCCTGCTCTCCCCTTGTGGGGACCTGCAGGGTCTGGAGGAAATGTCACTGGTTTAATGCTTGCTCCAGCATTGCTGGGAGTTTCTCTTGACTTGCTGGACTCCCCTGGGACACTGCTGCCGCATTTCAACCCCCCAGGTGGGGTGTGCTGCTGTTTACTTTTCTCTCTTTTTCCCTTCCCAGTACACAGAAGCGTGGGGATTTTTATTTGGTTGTGTGGTGTTTTTGGTTTTTTGGGTTTTGTTTGGTGGTTTGGTTTGGTTTTGATTTTTTTTTTTTTTTGAGAAGCCTGGTGAGAGAGGGTGTGCCGTGTGTGACAAATGAGGCCACTGCTGGCTGTGCTTTACTGTACAAGCAGCTCTGGCACAGAGGAGGGGAACTGCTCAAGCTGAAATGCTGATGCTTCACTGCAGTCACTGGTACAAGGGCAGAGCTCAGGCAGTGCCATGAGCTGCTCACACTGATCCCTGGCTGCTGTTGCATAAGGATACAAAGTGCATGAGAAGGGAAGGTCTTTCTAAAACTGGTAACTGATACAGGCCTTTTGTAGCTTGGGAAATGGTTTTGAAGGCAGTATGGGCACAGAAACCAATGCAGTGGAGTCTCACCTTTGTTACTTATTCTGTGGATGCCCATTTTCAGTCTGGCTGAGAATGGAGCACATGAAAAGCTCCCACACAGTCAGACTTACAGGACCTGTGTAGATTACAGGTGAAGGATGTTCATCTGCACTTTGTGAAGGGGAGCAATACCTGAGGTGCTCATGGCAGCAGCAGCCGGTTGCTTTGCTTAAAAACATCAGCTACACTGCAAGGAAGAGGATTATAATTAATTTGTTGGTGTACCCACTAGAACAACACAAATCTCTGGTTTCAGAGGATGTGTGTGGTCTTCCTCTGATGCTTAAGACCTTTTACCACAACACCTGACCCGAGTGTAAGATTTTCAGGCATCTCAAGTCAGCAGTAGAGGAAGGAGCCAGCAGCGTTTTCTTCCACGTGGTGTCAGCATTGTTCTCTCTCACTCCAGAGCTTTGGACGTAACCCTTTAACATGTTCTGAGAACCTGTCTTAAAATTAGGTATTACCTTTCTATTTTTGTAGTGTATCAGAGCATCAGCCTGTTCCTTCCTCAGATAATTAACTGATATCAGGGAGGCATGAAGGAAAGGGTATAGATTCACCTCTAAACCATTATGAAATGCAAGCCTTTTTTATTTTATTCTTGCGTCACCTTTCTGATCTGAGCACGACTGCCAATAAAATCTCTTCCCCTTTTCTGTTCCTTCTCTTTGGTGAACATGGGCAATTTGTTTTGTTTGCTGATGTTAAACACTTCTCAAAAAACCCATCAGAAATGAAATCTTTGATAGGAAAACAAGCCCTTGGGAAATAAAATGTATTTGTACTGAAAGGCCTACGATATATCAGGCTTATGATATATAAGCGTTAAATATTTCAGCGTTTTGACTTATGTTGGCTGTAACAGTCGGGGAGATGAAAGGTTATTTTAAACCCTTAGTGGCTTTTCATTTCATGCAAGGTTAGGGTTGGAAGTGAGCAATATTTTCAGAAAAACAGGCAGGAAATATAGAGTAAAATAAAAACCTGAAAAAACATTCACTGTCAAAAAAATAGGGAAAACTAGAAAATCCAACTTCTTTTTAAACAGTAGTTAATTGTGGATCATTTAACTGTAGTTAGTTACAGAGCTTTGCAACAGTGAATTTAATAGGCGTATTCTGAATGCGCTGTTCCCTCTCACGCTGCCTCTCCCACACCCGACAGTTCCTAGACTGCTTTGTTCCTCTTTAATTAGTTTATTTCGCCTACTCTGGCAAGTACGCAAACATCCTTAAGCACTTAAACAACACCAATCGAGAGAAGAATAGGGCTAGCACTTATCGCCTCGCATGCAGAAAGGCTCGGCTGAACCTTGAAAGGCCATTAGCATCTCAGAACCTAATGCAGTTTCCCTCTCGCCCAGTTTATTTGGTTTTCTCCTGAAGAGTGGAGTCTGCAGTGTTTAATTTATTTGCTTCAAGTAAAAATGGAAATGCACGTTCATGAGTCAGCATTTTTGCCACATTCCAGAACTATCAAATGCTGGGTACCTTTATTTTTTCTACTTTGTTTTTTATGAGAAGGAAAGGGATGAAATATGCCTGTAGTAAAAATACAAGTGCAATTGAGCCAAAAATTATGAGAAATGAAAGGAAATGGATGGTGAAGTTGCGTGCTACACCTGTTCCCTGGGGTCTGTTGCTAGAAAAGTTATGTCGAAGTTGCTTTGATTTACTGATACATCTTTTTTAAATAAAATCGTGGAAAGAAACTGCGGAGGAATAAGTGAAAAAAGTGTTCCAAGGCCATTTTTGATTTAATGAAATATTACTGCAGTTGGCTTTGCATGCATGGGTTGGCTTCTATGGCTGATAATTCAGATGGATGCTTGAAGCCGACGTTCTGCCAGCAACTTTAATCCTGACCTTTGAATTTTCTCTGACCATCTGCTTTAATTCGATGTTGCCCTATTCCCAGGGGACTGCAGATGTGCTCACAAGGATGGTGAGGAATCACAGTACGGGCCTTAGGCTGCCCTGCCAAGTGCTGGGGTAGCCAGCTGTGCCTGGAGACAGTTTTGCAGAGAATGCTGCTCAGGACTGATTTTTTCTGGAAGCTGCTAGGACAAGGAAGTACTTGAGGGGTTGCTGGTTTGATCCACTGTTGCTTCCAGTATGCAGCTGGAGCTCTGCCTGGGAGCTGCTGGTGTCAGCATGTGAGAGCAGGCACAGGAGCTCAGCTTTTGGGCAGCTCTCGCACATGAGAAGCTGGGCAGAGCTGGGAGCCAGATCTTCTACAGCTCAGAACTGACCTCTGCTCTTCTTGCCCGTGGCGGGGCCAAGAGAGGCCGGGGTGAGCCAAGGTGGGCAGCGCTGGACCTGGCACGGGCCCGGGAGGGCTGGCTGCTGGGGCAGGGAAAGGCTGATCCCTGTGCAAACCCTGCAGGCAGGGCAGGGGGAAAGCTGTGCAAGTAGAGGAGAGAAGATGTCACAGCGTGTCCTTTACATGCCCTAAGACTGTAACTTTAGGATTTTTGTGTGTTCCTTTACCCTTCACCAAAGATATTAGGATGGATGAGGCTACATTGAAGGGGAAAATTATTTCAAAGAAAAGAAACAAAAAGGAAACATTTTGGTCTATTAGTGATTTATACAATATCTTTGATATTTTTATAGAGTTGTAGTGGAGATCAAGTGAGGAAATTGTGATTTCGAGCTCTTTAGTCTTTTGGTATCTTTTAGTTCCCTGATTTCTAATTTTATTTCCAGACTCTCTGGGAAGTCCATGGATAGCTTTGACCTTCATAATCTTTTCTTAGGGCAATACAAGAGGACCAAGCAGCAATAATAGAGAGTGAATTGGATTTGGATACAGGGAGCACACTGTAACTCAAAATCATACAGTAGCTATGAAAATATGTTTGTGTTTTGCATATTTTCTCTAGGAAAGTATATAGGAAGCAATCTACTGCTTAATAGCAAGAAATGATGGATTAATGAAATATTTCCTTGGTTAAATATCTGATCTGCTGCTTTTCTTCTCTTCCAACTCTTGCTTTGATGTCGTTAATATTTAGTTTAATTCCTGGCTATTTTGCTGATTATTTATATTCCATGATGCCTTCCAAGCTTAACCAAAATGCTGGTTGGGGTGGAGGGTGGGAGAAGACAAAGATAAACTGTGTTTAAAATCAGTATTAAATGGGCTGCAGAATGGTAAAGGGCTGTACCTCTTTAATTAACCTTTGCAACCACCAAGCATGGTTTATGTTAGAAGCCTAAAGAACTTGTGAAAACTGCTGTTTACAGACATGCAAATTGCTGAATTCTAGATAATCAGTGAGCTCAGCCTTTCTCTCCTCAGTAAGTTTTGTATTTTACCAAAATCTCCTTCTGGATCTGTCTGGAGCATGAGTTAAACTTTAGCAGCAGCAAACACTGTTGACTTCTTTCCCAGTGTTTCTTATTCCCTGTCTTCACATGGTAACAGTCATTGCACTTTCTGACCAGAGAGAGCATAAGCAGATGAAATCTAAAGTCAGATCCATGAAAATGTCACACCTTATAAGGTCTCTTTGTTTCCAATATCTACAGCAAATCCAGACCCGTGTAATTGTCATTCTTTATGAAGTCAGTTTGCTTCATTATAGCAAAACCCGGAGCAGATTAATTCATTCGTATGCTTAAAATTCACAGATATGTTGTTTCTGAGAACTGTGCTTAGGGATCTGCTAAAACATGGTTTAGGGAAAAACTCAAACCAATCAACAAACAACAACTCCAACAAAACAAACCAAATCCCCCACACAAATAACTTTGCAAAGCTTTGCTCTGATTTCTGTTTTTAAACCCTTTGCTGGGGACTTTTACCTGAGACACACATGTCAAAGTTATTCTTATGTTTTCCTCCAATGAAACCTACTTCTTTAAAATAGAGAAGTTCATTTTGAATGAAAATCAAAGAAAAAAATAAAAAGACTTTTATGTTGCAGCAAAGGAGGGCAGCATTTTTTATACTCTTATTAAGCTGTCTCTCCTGAGGAGCTTGGCACTGACACAGCCACTCCAGAAAGAGAAAAGAAACTCTTCAAAGTGAGATATGGTAACTTCAATTACAGGACAGGTCAGCTCCTAAGAATACTGAGGGGAATGATGGATCTCTTCAACTACTTCCCACTTAATGGATTCTACAGTATGTAATCTTTCCTTCTTTGAATTTTTTGTATAGCTTTGGAGTTCTTTTTTTTAGTCAAAATGAACTTCAGAGTTGAAGGGTTGCTGCTGTCCTTGCATTCTCTTCAATTGTGGCTTTTCAATTACTTGAAAGGGAGAAAAAAAAGGGAAAGAAATAGAAAACAGAAGGAAAAATTAATTATTTCACAACAACCTGCACTTCAATAAAGAAGTGGAGAGTGCTGTCCTCATCTCACCCTGTTGTAGCTTTTCTACTCTGAACAAAATATTAATTCTGGAAACAAGGTCTTTAGGTATTCCCTTTTCCTTGTTCCCTTTTGCCTCCTGTGCAAATCCTTTTTCTTGACAATCAGGGTATTATATACCTCTTTGAAAACATGGATGTGACAAAGTAGAACAAGTACTTGGCATGGGGGGGACATACCTTATTTTTATTTAGAGGGATTTTTATTTCCAGTTCCTTGTTAAATTAAAACAAATGGGAGGAAGTTTTCACTACTCCAAGTCACTCCACATTTTATCAACTATTTCTTCTTGGTCTAAAATGGCACTGAAGCAAGGAGAAGCCACCTATCTCTAAATTAGGTTTTATACTGATGGAGGTGATGTATATTGCTCCTTGTAGAGAGGGATGGCAAAATTTCTTCCCTACTTCAACACATCTCAGACTGGCTCTGCAGATCTTGCTCCAAAATATGGTTTTTGTTTTGGTTTTGGGTTTTTGTTTTGGCTTTTCTTCCCCTAAGAATGGAAACCTGTTCTCTTCCAGCTTGAAGCTGTTCCCCCTTCTGTCCTATCACTACAAGCTCTTGTAAAAAGTGTCATCTCTTTTGTGGGTTCCCTTCAGGTACTGGATGGCCATAATTAGCTCACCCAAAGCCTTCTCTTAATAAAAAATAACAGATCAGTGTTTCCTTCTGCTCTGCACATCTGACAGGCGAATTCCCACCGCAGCAGAAGCAGAGCACAGGCTCCTCTGTGGATAGAATCACAGAACCATTAAGTTTGGAGAAGACCTCCAAGATCATAGAGTCCAGCCTTTAATATTGCTATGCCAACCTGCCCACTCTAGGTGGTGCTTAGATATTATCATGGGCAGGTTGGAATACCTTCAGTGAAGTGGAAAGCACATTTGAATTATGTAACAGTGACTTTTTGACATTTTCACACAGTGTCTCCATTCTTTCCTCAAATAGACATTAAGTCAACAAATTCCTACCAAAAATGCTCACCATGCAAGTAGAACTGCATGAGGGTTTGAGGGCATGGTTGGGTCAGTCCAAGGGACTTGTGTTATTCCACAGTAATCCTAGGAACATCTTGTGAATTAACTCTGCATTAGGTTGATTCACCAAGTAATAGTGTAGTAGGGTGGTGCTATTTTTCTTTCAGGAATCTGATACTCAAGAAAAGCTGTGCAGAGGTGCCAGTGTGAGATCTGTGTTACTCAGGAGAGGGTTAAATCACATTTGACTGGCAATTTTGCTAATGGGGCTGCTAATTAAACTGCTAATTTTGCTAATGTAACAGCTTTCAGTTCTGCTGGCAGTGGTCTCCCCACGCTGGATGCATACATGTTCCTCAATGTGTTTTGCGTGTACCAGCTGTTTTTGAATGATGGAGTAAACAAGTTCAGAGCAACTGACTGCACTAGGGATGTGGCCTCTCTTTAATGAACTTTTTTTTTTAATTATTTGTAAGTAAGGTGGGCAGGAGTTCAAAAGGTGACTGCAGTCTCAGCTGAACCTTTGAATAAAAGCTCCAAAGAGTCAGGAAAAAAATTGGGATGAGGTTTCTTTGATATATTCTTTCTTACTGAAGAGAATATTTTAAAAGAAAGAAGGAAATAAAAGGGTCTGTAGTGCTTAAAAATTTCTTCTTAATCTTGCCTCACTCTTTTGGAGACTTAAAACCTGATCTGAGGCGTAATCCAGAAAAACACGTCAAGAGGATTTGTTCAGAAGCATACAGTGTGTTGACATCAGCAAACTCTTATTATGGCTGTCATGTTCTCTATCCTGAAGCCTCGTTCTAATCTCCTGGCAGCATTCAAGCCTGTGTTTCCATTTTGATTGAATTAATTAGTGGAGTTTAGATGACTCCCTGAATCTGAAATTGTCAGAATTTTTTAGCAGGGTGTTCTTAAAGGCTATTTTTGCCCTAGTTAATAGCAAGTAGGACATCTGACTGCATTTCTGTATTGTTTAAATTGAAAATATATGGCCCATTTGGAAGTGGAGAAAATGGTAAACGAGAGCTATATTTATGTACTTATCTTGCCTTTAAAGTTAATCTCCTGTTACTAGTCTTGAGCCCTTCAGGTTGCCATAGAAACTGCCACAGCCTCCAACTGTGCTTCTCCCAAGACTTAATTGCATTCTGAGTTTCATGTGCTCTCTATTAACTGCAGCACTGGCAGACACAGGCACGTTGCAGAATGAGTAGAATTAATGGTTCAATATGATGTATGCGTTTTTTAATACTATGTTTCCATATCCCTTTTCAAGTTTTCCTTCACCAGCTGGTTAAATTCTTCTGTAACACACAGTGATACCACAGGGATGTATTCTCTCTGCTGCCACTATATTTGATGTTTTCAAGTCTTTGATGCCATCAAAGTAGCTGCAAGAGTCATTAGTTTTAAGGACTTGGGTTTTTTCCCCTTGGAGAAGTCAGATTACTCCTGAACTACCTTATCTCTGCTGAGGTTTTTCTGAATCTTTCTTTCACCTCTGAAGGCAGCATTGAAGTGCATACCTGCTGTCTCAGTAGCTCTGGTAAGCTTTTGCTGACTCAATGCTCTTTTACCACATGATTTTTGCTAGATCAGTGTGGGTCAAAGGCAGTTGTTCAGCCAGGCCTCTTTTTACGTGGGGAATATAAATTCATTAAAGTAGGAAAGGCCTTTGTCTGTATGCAAGGTTTGATAAGGCTTTTCTGGGAATTATTTGTTGTGTCCTTGATGAAATTTCTTATCAGAACTGGACTGATAATGCGTCTCATTCAACCAGCAGAACAAAATCTCAGAGATTTGGATTCCCACTTGGCTCTCAGCACAATGATGCTGTCAGTGCAAATATAGGGCTCTTACAGATGCCATTCTGCTTCCAGTGAGGGTGAACTCATGGAACCAGTGGTTAATACCACTTTATGCTCATTTAAGTCCAGAACTTCATAACTGAAAAAGCAATTCCCACTGTTCTTGTCATGTGCAAAAAGACGAGAGAAAATGTATCCCTCTGTTGAGCCCTCTGTCTCAGCTCTGCTTTGCTTAGTGGATAAGACATGGGGAATAGGGCAGACACCCCTGGGCACTGTTGCCCTTGGACCCAGGATATTTCTGTACTTGTATTAATGCAGGCTCCGAGATGTGTTTTTAGCATCAATAGAAAACACCCCACAACTGGTGAAAGAACAAAGGCAGTGATGCTGAGAAACAGGGCAAGGTGAGGATTTCACCAACATGTCACCTCAAGGATGTCAATTATGATTTTAGACACTGGCCTTCTGAAGGCAGCTCAAATATATCCATTGTAACTTTTAAATGTTTCAAATATCCTTTAAAATCTGACCCCTTTACTTATGTTTTTCATGTGATTCATGTTTATTCTTTCTGTAATTCTCCATATGTGCTACTTTTCTTGAATTATGTATTGGTGGTCCCCTACAAAAGTATTTGTAATTAGGTCAAGTAAGCAATATAGCTTGTCTGGCCTTTTCTCTGTGAATTTGTCTGCTAGTTTTAGCTTTTTCAACCAGAAAGAGGGATTGGGAAATGATGAAATTATGACAATATTGTCAGGATAAATCTGAAAGAGTCAAGACAATTTTCCAGCACTTCCCCCTCACTCTGCATTCTCTTTCTTTTTTCCCCAGATCCCTTTTTTTATTAGCTACCTACATTACACTTATTGCCACAACACAGTGCACATTCTATCTCAGAAGTTAAATCTCTTCCAACCCATCTCAGCTTTCCTTTTTATCTGCTCTGTGAGCTTGCATGTTGAAGAGATCTGGGTTTCTCTGCCAGCTCTGCTCAAGTTACATTTCCTTGATTACCCTACAGAATGCCAACCTATATTCTCAAAATCTGTGTGTGCTGGATATCTTCCTCAAACATTCTAGAAACACTTGCTTTGCGATGGGATTCATTTGGACTTGAATATAAAATAAGTATTGTTTGTTGGCTTCTTGTCATTCTGGAGAAGCCAAAGAGCTGCCATGTTTCAAGTTGTCTGTCTCCACAAGCTCTTTCCAGGCAGTGACAGCACTTTCTTTGGAGAAAGCTCTGCTTGCACTGTCTCTGCAGGCACTCAGAACAAAGACCTTGTGCATCAGCTGGACAGCCCAACGTGTCAGCATGTGGAAGCCTTGGCACCAATTACATGCAGCTCCCAGCAATCCCAAAAGAGAATAAAGACTCATTAGAAGTCCGAGATGTGCTAATAGCAGCTTATTTTACCCCCCTGTGGAGTGTATTGTGAAAGCTTTTTCAAACAAGCCATAATTTCTTCTGATTTCTATAGTTTATATTAATTTTAGGATGCTCCCACAGTGAATTCCTAGTTTCTAGGCTTTTCTACAGGCACATGGCCTCTTTGGAGGTGGCTGTTTAGGGTATCTCTGGGGCCACATAATCTCGTGCAGTTCTGGTTGGGGATTGCAGTGCTTTGTTGCAGAGAGTCACTCACTGTGCTTTGCTTCTCCTGCCCTGCCAAACAGGTACCTGTTGCTCATCCTTCCTTCCCTTGCCCGTCCTGTGGGAGAAAACTGACTCACAGCTGGCTTTGTGCATCGCCCACAGGTGACAAAGAGCAGGGATGCTGCTTCCTCCCAGCCTGTGTGTCCCTCTTGGACATTCGAGATGTGATGCTGCTCAGGGATGTTTGGGTTGGAAGCCTGGCTGCTCCTGGGAGCAGGGAAGAGGAGCAGTGCAAGCTGCTGGCAGAGGGCAGGGAGACAGATTTCAGCCAGGCTGCTGGGTGGACAGTGGAAGGATTACACCTCGTAACTGACTTGTTACTTTGGGTTCAGCTCCTAACCTTGCTCCTCAGTACAAGAAAGTGTGGAGTGAAATTTGGGTTTTGACTAAACAGGGGCACTGCTGAAGAGTTCATACATGTCTCAGGCAAATATTCCCACTGGAACAAGGAGAAGCACTGGGAAGGGGATGCACAGGTTTGTTCAGTAGTTCTCTTGAGTTCACATCACTTTATTTTTTGTTTTATTTACTGCACTACAGATTTCCTCTAGCACATACTGAGCAAGACGGGCGGTGACACCGGGTAGAATGGAGGCTCTGTAGGCCAAACATTTAAAATTCTTTAAATGTAGGCCTACTACTTACTTTCAATGTGATTTATGTCTCTCTACTTCTCATTTGTGCCTCCAGAATCCATCCCCGGTGAAAATTCTGTTTTCTGTTTTAACCCTGCTCACCTCAGTAGCCACTTAGCAGAAGGTTCCACCTATGAGTCAACTAAACAGGTCATTTTGTGTGTCCTTGCATGGCAGGCAGTGGAAATGTGCATGGGCTCTATTAATATCTGTTCTTACATAAACAGAACCAATTTTATTCAGTTCTGCAGCTAATGAAGCACTGTGGGAACAAGACAGCCAAAAGCTTGGGAATTACTCTACAAGGAAGAATTTCAGTGTTTCTTGGCAAAAGCTGCCTATGCTCAAGGCTTTCTTGGTAAGAGCCAACAGTAACAAGGTCTTATTCTGAACAGGAGTCTAAATAAACAGAATTTTTCTGCCTTTTTTGAAAGCTCACACACAGAAATCCCAAAGTTCATTTCAAAGAAGGCCGAATTTTTATCTAGTTACAGCCAGATTCTAAATTTCAGGGAGGGGTTCTAATGCAAGGAAAGAGGAATTGGTGTACTAAATGGAAGATTTATGGAAAATTCTCTTTTCTTTATTTACTTTGAAATACAGGATGGAAATAGGGGTGGCATTTTTTTCAGTTCTCTGTCTGTTGATTTTTTAGCATAGAAAGACAAATCTGGAAAGCATACAATGATGACTTAGAAATAATTGGATTGCTAACATCAGTTACTATCAAAATTTTATTAAAATACCTACAGAGTTGGCTGAATTTTTGTAGATGATCATAAATAAAATGCCTTTTTGGGGGTTATAATAGAAGCATTAGCTGGCATTAGATTTACGAAGACATAGCTTCTAAATGCCTCCAATTTTTTTTTAACCTGTGTATTAAATTTGAATGTTCAATTCAAACTTGTGCCTGAAGGGTCAGTATCTGCAATGCTGTGTCATGTGCAGGTGAGCCCACAGCCTCACCTGTCTGTCTGTCTGTCTGGTACTTCCCTGGTGCACTCAGGTGCAGCAATGTGGGGAACTCTCTTTGCCTGTGGTTTCCAAGCTGGGCTGAGCACTGGGAGCTCTGTGAATGTGCTATCAGCACAAGAGACTCTGCCTGCTAAGCTGGAACCAGCACAAATTCCATTTGATGCCGGTGCTTTGTCTCAAGGGGTGCTACTTCAAAGGTGTCTTTGGTTTCCAGAGAGTGCCTCTGGCTGGATAATATTTCAGTATAAAGATAACATCATCAGAGATAAGAATAAGGAAATGATGAATGATCCTGTTTATTCTTGGGTTATTGCTGTTTGTTTTCCCTGGGCTGGAAGATACAGTTAAGAGGAATTTCAGAAGGAAATCTTGCATACTAAATCTGCTACAGAGCTGGCAGGAACTGATAGAAGAGAGGGCAGGGCTCTGCCTTAAATCCTTCTCCTATGTACAGTTTCCTCCCCCTTCCTTAGTGAAATCCTGTCTTCAGCCACCTCTATCTTTCTGTTTTAATAACATGCTGCAGTAGGAATCTCAGGCTGATGGGGAAAATGTGACCCAGTGTATCTGCAGTGCAGGGAAAGCAGAGCCTGTTTCCCTTGGCCTGTTTTCCATTCGCCAGCTCCCACTATGTCTTTATATAATCAGTGGAAATATTAGTAGGAAACCAAGCAATCACTGCTGAATGCACTGATCTGCACAATTAGTCTTCAAATAAATCACGATGGCTGCTCAATCTTTTACATTCAGTGCACATGGCAAAAGCTGAGGTGTAACAAGGCCATTTGATGAGACCTGCATACAAAAGCAACAGTAAAGGAGACAGCAATCTGCTGTACAAAACTGAAAAAATTCCTACCATATGTTCAGCACCAGTGATAAAAATGAGCCATTTATTCCCCAGTCCAAGAGTAAGTTTATAACTCTCTTTATGAACTTGTTTTTCTGGATCCAAACGTAATAAAGTGCAACCCATAATTTGTTAACTGCTCACAATTGCACCTGACTGCATGAAAAATATTTCTAAGGTCTTGCAAGAGCCTGTAAGAATCAGAGAAGGACCAAAAAGCACAAAGAAAATCATAATAACAAAACAATTAAAAGGCAATAACTTTTAAAATAATTGAGGAAGTATTTAAATGAAGAAATAATCTCAATTCCCATTTCCTGGGAATGTGCACTGTGCAAGGAAATAGAAGGTAATTATGCTAAGAAGACCTGTGGTAAAATCTTTAACTATAATAATTCAGAGAGAAGTTAATTAAAAGTACATCTTTAATGTAGCAGAATGGTTTTCCCCACGTGCCACCATTTGGGACCGACTCTCTTCTGCCCTCTCTGTTATTTAACTCAAATAGTTACAAATAGCTCTGAATGCAGTTCTAATTTTCTTTTATCTGCTGAGCAATGGCTTGTGTTGAAGGAGGGGTTGTGCAGAAGGCTGTAGCCTTTTCTTTTTGCAGGAAAAGAAATAGCCCCTCTCAATCCTTATTGCTGTGTAAAGAAGTTACAGGAGTAACTGCAAAATTTGAATTTACAAGTTTCCTGGGAGCTGGCCTTAGCCTTTTTGCTGCTGTTTTCTACCCCCATGTGGATCCCAGGTGTGCTGGGCAGGACTGATGTTCCTGTTGGTGGTCAGTGTGCTGACACACCTGGCTCCACAAGCTGCTGCTCTGGCACGGCACTCAAAGCAGCTGCCACCCTGCCTGACCTCCGTGGGGCTTGGAAATAATGTGAGAAAATAGCAGGTGGACATGAAGGTGTGAACGCAGCAGTGCAGATGAAGTCTGGTGATGAAGGTGGTTTTCAAACACCCAGCAGGTTAACACTGCTTTTCTTTAAAGGGGGAACTGTGGTAGCAGTGCCTACCTGCATGCAGAACAATGTCAGGCTCCCATAGCCTTTTGGTAGTTAACCACAGACTATGAAGGACAGCAGAGAGGATTTTCTCCAAATTTTTTTTTCCAGAAGAGGTTTAAGAGTTTCTCAAAAGGTGGAGAAGCTGACAGACAGTGCAATACCTTGAAAAATCTATGGGGTAGGAATGTACTCCCTGTCCAGGCTCTCTTCTGTATGACGTGTCCATGCCCAAATACTTGGCATGTATGTTTTGGTGTTTTTGGTTTTTAGGCAATGAAATTTGTTTCCAAAGCATTTCTATATCTTTTTCCCAAACTAGGCTGCACTAAATTATTGCTAATGGGGGTAATGTCTCATTTAGCTACAGGCTTCCCAAATTAGACTTTAGCTTATGGTGTTCAAAACCAAATCAGCCCTTCTACTGTGGCAGTTGACCATGTTTCTGGCTCACAAACCTAAACCAGTAGTGAAATGAATCCTCTTTATGCTCCTTGCCCCTGAAAAGTCAGTGCTAATGAGCATAATAAGACAAATCAATTCTGAAGCTTCTAGGTGAGACATTAGGAAGAACTTTTCAAAAGAGTCTGACTGAAAGAGAAGGGTTAGAGCTCCTGAGTCTTCAAAATGTTTGTCTGTGCAGCAGGCAGTGTGCCAAAGCAATTGTGTGCTCTGAGGCCTCGTGTCAGCTGAAATTTGAGGGGGGTAAAAAGTTGACTTTGAGTCTGGCTCAAACAGTAATTGAACAGGACAAACACTTCCACCCTGCACAGGTTTTATTTTCAAGCTGTTGTGCAGTAGGAACTTGAAAGCTGCTCATTAGAAGTCTGTGAAGAGCTGGAGGTGCTGGGATGATCCAACCAATTGATTTTATTGGGCAAAGCAGCCCCTCTGGAGGTGCCTTCTGAGCACCAGAAGGAAGTGGCATCGCAGGACTCCCTGCAGAGGGCTGGGCTGGGCAGGGAGGGAGGAGCCAGGCCAGAAGACTAAGGTAACATGTTTAAACTGCGCTTTTAATATGCAGCAAACAACAGAACAAGTAGCAGATTGAAAAATTACTATAGACACATTTAATCAGGGTAATTGGAAAGCCTTTTCTAGGAGTTCGGTTTGTATTACCCAGCTCAGTGTAGAGAAATGTTCACAGTCGTATATCAATTGCAAGAGTTGATAACACGGTGAGTGATTGCCTGGTTTTTATCAGCTGTCTGAATGAAATTTTTCAAGTTAAAAGTGGCTGTTTCTGTTAAAAGAAGAAACATTTAAACATTTAGTCATATGGAAGTTTTTATAAACAGCCCACAAAATTAAAAATAAGAATATGTCATTAAATTTTTGTCAACTGAGGTAACCTCAGGCTGCTGGTAATTTCTGTTCTAGGAAAGCTGGCCTAATATTTTCTGGCCATGGAATGAGGGGGAAGGCCCAGTCAAAACCTCACATTTCTGCCTCTACTTATTTTTAATATTCTGTACAGAAGATCCATGAATAAATATTAAACGCTTAATGAATTGTCATAGTGAATAGTTAAATATCTTTCATTTCAAGGTATGTTTGTACTAATCTGTTTCTATCATAGGGTTTTTCTTTGATAAAATTATGTTTTTCAACATTAAATATATTTCTTAAGGATAAAATTAGTATCTCTGCTGCAAATCCCCTAGGTTCTGTTTGAGAAGTGAGCTCTTAACAGCAAATAGAACACTAATTTTTCATCCTACTTAAAATGGAGATAAAATATATCGGCTGAGTAGTAGAGGTATAGGTTATGTCTGTAAGGTACACCTCATTTTCTTTCATGGTAAAACAATTCAGCTCAAAACTTCTTGCTGGTACACTAGCAAGATATTTGTTACCATTGTAAATTTATTTAATACCTTCTTGATGTTACATGACCTCAGATTATTAAATGTCTATCAGACATAATAATAGCTTTCAAAGAGCATAATAAATCTGAACATCTGTAGCAATGCTACTGGGTACTGCAACATAACCTCAATTTAAAAAAGTGAAACTGACATTTTTAGGAATTCTTGTGTGTTGCATACTTAGAGAAGATGCATTAATAGAATTAGTACATTTATTGTTGAGCTCTGTTCCTCTTTGGAATGAAAATTCCAGCTCCTGGTTCTAGGAAGTGCCAAGATAGCTGCAGAGTAGCTGAAAAAGAAATGTCAGATATTGACTCAGATTTGCTGTACCTGTAAGAAGCCCATTGTTTTCTGGCTGCAGCACGTGAACTCTCAAAAGTTGCTTTAATAAATTATCACATGGGTGTACTCACAGTGGTTCATATTGCTATGAATTTTGAGATACTATATTCAGAAATGTGTGCAGCCTTTCTTCGAGACTTGGTGTTATATCTTCTCTCTCAACAGTGCTTTTATAATTATTTTCTTTTAATAGGAAGCCAGAAGAACATTTGCCATAGCAAAGTTTAGCAGAATGAACTTGAGGTGTTAGGTCCAAAACACCAGGGAGAAAATTTCAGGTAATAAGGGTGTGCATTTTTTAAAAGTACTAGCTTATATTTAAATACTCTTGCCACTGAAAAGGATGATTTTGGGGCTCCAGGCTGGTGTTTTTGTATAAGTACATGCTGTAAAAAAAAGGTGCCCTCATTGTACTGTGCTGATTGAAATTATCTTTTTGCATTGCAGTTTTTCACTTAGAAAAGTACTGTCAAACAAATAGCTTTTCTTAAGCATGTTTTTCCATCCATTCAAAGAGAAGTTTGGTTAAATGCAATATGTAACAGCTTTGTGAACCATCCAGAAGTGGATTAACCATTGGTGAAAGAAGTCAAAAAGTTTAGACCCAAAGCCTTACTTTAAAATGGAAAGGAGAAAAAAAAATCACTGTGTTTTTGGGTCCCTATCAGATACAAAATATTTATTTTGCAAATCTGTTCTTTTCTGTGGTTTCAGAATCCTTGTCTGCAAGGGATGTATTTTTAAATTTTGAGTGAATTGTTAATTACAGCAATTTCCTACACTAACTAACTGCAAAGATCCCTGGGGAAATCTCAGTGCTTCTGCAGAAATCCATGTGAGATTAAAAAACCAGTGATGTGCATTTAGGGTACAGTGATGCCAGGTGTCCTGTGTGTTCATAGCTGTGCCACTTCCAGAGAGGGTTTATTTTCTTTGTTAGTATTGTAAAGCTTATTTTCTTTGTTATTGTTGTAAAGTTCAGGAGGAAAACACTCAGTGCCTCTTGTCGAAAAGGTTCAGTGAAGACCATGCACTAATTAAAAGCTGATCTTTCTAGAGGGAATTTGAACAAAAATAATGCTGACTCTTTAACCCAGGGGAACTGCATCCACTGCAGGGGGAAGGGGATCATAAATCGTTAGCATAAATTTCCAGATGTTTAACAAAATGTTGGAGCAAGTCCAGAATAAAAGAAGGCACCTGGGTGGGGTGGGATGAAATGCACTCAGTCACTGGAGTTTGCAGGGGATGTTCCCGGGTTAAGGATTTTAGAGCAATCCAAGACAGAAGAGCCCTTGGGAATTCCTGAGGAGGAGTTTTCCTTGCCCCAGAGTGTATGCAGTGCTCAGACATTTGTACTGCCTGGTAAGTCCAGCACACTGTGATGCTGGCAAGTGAGAAGTTGTACTTTCGGGTGATAGGATAGAAAAATTGCAATCTCTTATTTACAGTCAGGAAACATACAGTGGAACACTGATTTATGTGCATGTATTAGGGTAGGAAAGCAAAGAAAGAAGATGAAGAGACTTGGTGTTCTAGGTGGGCATTCTCACACGCCAGCCATTGATCTGAGAGCTATTGAGCTCATTATCTTCCTTTTCAGCTGAGCATAATCAGCATTAGGCTTGTAAGTGAAGGGAAATTCTGTAGTTCAGCACTGTGCATGAAATTCCACTTGGCAGGCACTAAGTGCTTTGTGTGTGTGTAAGATTTGGGTCTTGCTTTATTTAGGAAGGCAGTTCAGGGCTTGCCAGCCTGCTTAGTATACTGAAGCTCTTGGAATTAGGCACTTGTCTAATTCTTAGGCACTATTTCCCTGACTTGGGACTAAACCAGAAGTTTTGCATTTCCATGATAATTATTCTGAGGTTACTTGAGGCTTGATCAAGGTTACTTGATGACTTTTTGTGCATGACAGGTTCCTCCTGAACAGCTCTGATTGGGTAAAGC
Source organism: Geospiza fortis (assembly GCF_000277835.1). Taxonomy (NCBI): domain Eukaryota; kingdom Metazoa; phylum Chordata; class Aves; order Passeriformes; family Thraupidae; genus Geospiza; species Geospiza fortis. Next base: position 2,200,929 of record NW_005054389.1, read on the forward strand.
TTTTTCCCTGCTATGTAATAACCACATGGAAGATGTAATTGCAATAACATTTTTGTGTCTGTACTGCAACCTGGTAAATATTTGGAATTTTCTATTTTTCTAGCAGAGTCAGAAAAAATCACAAAGAACAAAAGGATAAAAAGTGAGAAGGATATTGAAACTAAAACAGATTTTCCAGTTTCCATTTTACATGGTTTACTGTCTGGGGTTCAGATAACACAGGATCTGATTCAAAACTCTGTTATCTCTGAAATTTAAAATAGCACCACTGAGGTCCTTCAAAGGGAAAGTGTAGCTCAACCTTAAATGACAAAATCTCCACTTGGTTTGGGGAGAGATTTTAAAACCATTCCTATTTGGCTACTTTGGTGTTTCTTATAGGTGTCTCCTGTATTCAACTATGAGCTCTTGCTGTTTTATATTTGTATCTTCCATTTGCTATAATATTTACTAACACAGCCCTTATATTGTGCAAAATTGTGGGTCCCCTGAGCAGAAGGGAATTTAATCCATGGAATGCATGAAATTTTTGATGCCCTCTGACCCTTTGGATGCCTGTAAATGACCACTTGACCTTTTCTGTTACCTCTGACCACATGGGTGACCTTTGAGCTCTGGATGACCTCTGACCTTTTGGCAACATTTTGAGCCCATTCTGACCTTTCAGTAACCTTTGATTCTGCAAGACCATTTGTCCTCTTGCAGTGTCCTGTGGCCCAGGATGACATCAGAACTTTGGGGATGACCTTTGACTCCTGAATGACCTCTGGTATGTTTTCTATTAGAGTTCTGTCAGCGTGTCCAGCTCCTTCACCAGGGCTGAGGTCTTAACTATAAGAACATTGCAAATGCTTAGAAGAGCCAGAAGTGCTGTTTATCCTCCCAAAAATAGCTAAGAAAGCACAAGTAAGCAGTGACCAAACTGGTCTGGAATTGAAATTCAGCTTTGTACATTCTGTTTCTCCTCTCTACACAGGCAAGCAACACAGAAGATGCAGGAGGGGACAGACTCACGTCGCTAAGGTAGGATGAAAAAAACATCTTTTGTATTAACTGCTGCATGGAAACTTTTGATATCTCATGAGGAATTTGTATACTATACTATTCTAATGTAATTACAGTTGGTTTGTTGGAGATTTGCTGGAGGAACAACCTAAAGAGTGAAACTTCTCCAAGTGTTAATGCTGATATGCATCAACTGTAGACAGATAAATGCAGGCCACTGTCACCAGCTGACTCCCCAAAAAATGTATTATTGATTCCTGGGTGGGTTGTTTGTGTGGAGTTTTTTTTCTCAGTATTCCTCTAATGTTTTATTTTGCTTATAAATCCCTGTAATCATGGGTCATGTGTTAGTGCGACCTGAGTGGGCAGGAGGAACTGCCTGGTGTCAGGAAACTTTTAATGAATTTGCACAGGTGTGGATTTGCACCAGCTGGGAGAGATGCAATCAGTAAATCTATCAACTGAAGTCCTTTGCTGTGTTTCTGTTAGAAAGACTTGGCTTTTATGAGACTGGCATTTCTCTAAGCAAACAGCATTATGTTATGCCCCAAGACTAGATTTCCTTGCACCATTTCTCCAGCAGACTTGTCTGACCACAGGGACATAACTTAGCAAAAAAATTCATAAAACTTAGAACCACAGTAATGTCTTCCAGCCCATTTGCATTTTGGAGTAAAATACATGGACTAAGCTAATGGCCAAGCTACTGGAAAATCATGGTACACATTCCAGTCTTTAAGATACAGTGAAGTTTTTTTCAGACGCCAAGTTTTTTGAATTCTCCAGTGAAACAGCTGAGGAAAAGATGTTATGGTTCAGAACAATTCAAGTATTTCCCAGATATTTTGTACTGCCAGGTGCTGCTGAAGTATCCCACTTAATATTCTGTTTGCTTTGCTGGTAATGCAGCAGATTAATAAACCATATTAGGTAGGAAATAGCTTTTTGAGAGAACTAGGAAAGATAATTCAAGGTTTTAAACAAAGCCATTGAAGTAGAAACAGGCTGGCATTTCCCAAAAGCTAATCAAATACTAGCAGAGCAATGATAGAGTGTAACACATCATTTGGAAGTCAAAAGTCAAGGGAGAAGACTTTAAAAGATACTTCTAAAAACTCTGCTTCCATTTGCCAACAGACAGTACCTTCCAATATCAAGGCTCTATCACTGTAGAAATTACCAAGTCCTGTTGAAACAATCATCTGTTCTGTGAGGGGGCAGCTTCTAAATCACAGTGACTGCTTAGGTCTGGTGGGGGACCTGCACATGCTCCTCACTCAGTGCTGGATCTCAGGCAGAAATTCTGGGGGTTTTATTTCTACATTTTTGATCATAGTCAAACAACTGGCAATTGTTTTATTCTGGTCACGTTGAATTTAAGTTCTTCCTATTGACAAGTAGTGGTTTGGATGCCCATCTGGGTTATAAAACAATTGAATTTCAGTAGCTGCAATGAAAGGAGGAATAAAATGGAAAAAAAAAGTGTGTAAATGCATTTTATAAATGCTGGAGTGTATCATCAGGCTGTGACTGCTCAGCTTGAACTCTGCTGGAGCTAGGGCACTCTTCTCAGGGATTTAAGGTCAAATACCTTCATATAAAGAGTGGAATTAAAGCAAATTTTTCTGTCTTGTGTTTGTGCCACACATTTTGAATTTAAAAAAAATTGTTTAATTCTCAAATATTTTTGGAAAACTCTTGGGCTATGATTTTGTCTCCCTAACTGAAATTTCTGTAGAACCCTAAGTACTGTATCCTTGAGACATCTAGATTTGCATTTCTCAGACAACTTAAGTTCATGGATGTGCATTCTTCTACAACCAAGGTCTCATGAAGGTCAGCAAAAGAAAGAAAGCTTTTTTTTTCCCAGGAACTTCTTTTGAATATGCCATTCTTGAAAGCAATTCTTTATTATTTGTTTGAGAAGTATTTTCAAGTGGGCTAGTTGCTGATGTGAATTTCGTCACTTGTTTGTATTCATTTCAACAAAACTAAGTAAATGCTGTTTGTAAATATTCACTCTGCAAGCCCTTAGGCTAGTCAATAGTGCTGTAACCACCTGTCTGTTGCTGTCACTCTGCTGGAGCGAAAATGCACATTAATTTGTTTATAGGAAAAGAGGATGGACAAACTGCTTGGCCATTTAGTTTGAGGTAGTGTCTTGTCTGAGCATGGACTGGAGCACTTGAGTGAAGTGAGCTGCCCTCCAGCAATCAGGGGCATTATTTACATGGAGCTCTACTGTTGGTCTAAAACAATTATCCAATGCCAAGGTCACTTCTGAAAACAGCTTTTATATGTGACAGTCTGCTCCCAAAATAAGCACAGAGACCAAAACCCATGAAATCAGTATGTGGGACAGAGAGCTGTAGCCTCAGTCTGCTGCGATGGTTAAAAGTATTGCAGTCAAGAAGCCTGCTGGGAGTATTGTAGAATCTCCTAATTCTGAACTAAAATGTTGGTATTTGGTTGCCATAAAATCACCTTTTCTTTAAATCTAAGCACAAGGAATTGCTTCCCAGTTTCTCAGTAAATATTTCAGTAAAGAAAGATGCCCTCAAGAGTCCATGATTGGGAAAGGACAGAAAGTCTACTTTAGCTTTCCCAAATTGATGGCCAGTTCTGAACTGAGAGCAAGGCTAGTTACCACTCACCTTCTTTCACATCCCTGACATGGAATATGTGCTTTGTTGTTTGGAATGCCTTTGTCCTGCTGCTTTTATAACAAAAGAGTTCCAGGAAAAACAGGATGGTGCTTCCCTTTTTCAGTTACTTCAATCATGCGCTCTTATATTCCACTTCTGAAACTTGTACCAGTAATTTAACATTCATCAAATTCCTTTTATCATGGAAAAGTGAGGACAACTCACTGTAGGTGAGCAAGTTACAGACTTATGTGACTTTGATTTTGTGTACCAAGAGCTGTCTTTCATTTACTGTTACACCCTGTTAAAGTAAACCACTGTGATGCCACAGGATCCCTGCCCCCTGATTTTCTGTTCTGTTTCATAAAGGCTTAAGTTTAGGGCATGTACCAATATCTCAGCTTAGGAATCAGATATAGAGAAATGTGTTTGATAGGTGTCTACACAGTGCTTACCAGGTAATTTTAAGCCCTGTGTTAAGTTAGTTATTAAGGGCAAATAAAAGTGCCTGTCTTGGGGGACAGATTATTAGCATATCCAGGAATCTTGAAATGCTGCAGGATGTTTTTCTTTTGAACAAAAATCAAGGCAGATCCATCTTGTTGGGCTTCGGTTTTTGTTACTGTTTTAATGCAAAAACTAATTATTAAATTGAATTGGATTTACCTGCTCTGCTGGCTAAATGTGAGAGTATCTGGAGATACACCCCATGTCACTGTAACCAGGGCAGTGTCACCAGGCTGGCTGTGCACACTGCTAAATGCTGCTGAATCAAGCAGCAGAATCAAATAGCACTGCTGCTGTTATGGGAAACTGGTCTTTTGTCCTGCCTATTCCAATGCCAGAATAATCATGTTGCCTTTTGGAAAGAGATGTGCAGAGTAACCAGAGCCCTTGGAGTACAAGGTATTAGTGATGCAAAGCTGACATACCTTGTCACAGTTATTGAGGATGTTTTGTCAGAAGCTCCTTAGGGATTAACAAACTAGCAGGTCCACCTAGACAAGTCTGAAATGGATGAAGAGTGTTTTGAAGGAAGGGATCACAATGTTGATGTGTCTCTTTCCTCCTTTGCTCACCAGATACTCTTTTCATAAAATATGCAAAACTGATGGCAATTTGTAGTGAAGACCAAAGATGCAAAAAATAACAAGCAATGGCAGGTGTGTGATAAAGCTTTTCATGCTATTTTTTCCTCTGATCTGTTATGTTGTCTGTACACACTTGAAACTGCTGTTTGTTTTTTGGGGATTTTTTTATGTCTTTGATTAGGAAGATTCAACAAGGTTTGGAAATCTGTGGTTACACAGTAAGTTTGAGATACTCTTGCCTCTTGCAGAACAATGGGGCTACTTTTAGAGTTTTGTTTGTTTTTTTTTTAATTTTGGTTTTACTATTTTTGTCATCTTGTGTACAAGATATAGAAAATTAACAATCTGGTTTTCAGATTTTCTTGGTAATGAGGTCAATGATGAAGACTTATTAATCAGTAAAAGCTCTTAACTTTGCACCAGTCTCACAAAACCACTTTTTACATTTTCTAGGTGAGAATGTTAGAGAAATTGACTGTTTTGTATGTTTGTCCACATGCATGCTCATGTACATGGGATTACCTTGGTGTTAGCTGAAGCAATGTAAAGTTCTACATGAAGCTTCCTTTCCTTTGGTTTTAAGAGGCTTTTTTTGCTGCTTGATATGAATTTAACCCAAGTAAACCTGGTTAAAGGGCAATACATCCATATTATTTTGCTCTAGCTTGAGTATATCAGCTTAATATTAGTTCCCCACGGCGTACCCAGCCTTACTGCAGGGTGATGTGTGATGTGGTGTGACAGCACTGTGTGGGCTCCCTCAGCCCTCTAGAATGACCTGTTTTCATCACTCTTACTGCTTCTCCACCGCTGGCACTGACCTTTCGAAGTTTTGGGGCTTGGTTTGTTTGTTTTTGTTGTGTGGTGGTTTTGTTTTTCCCACAGTAATGTCCGTAACAGGATTTCTCTGTTTATGTAGTCAGGCTGGTCAAGAGAAACAAGTGCAGTCATTTTGGGCAGTGCCTGTGGGCATGGAGGGATGGATAGATCCAGGCTAAGCAGACACAGCCACATCCTTTCTGATAGATGAATCATTATGGGGAAATGTGATCCACTGTCCAGAGCCAACTCAGCTCTGCTGGATACTGACACTGGTGATGCCACAGGGAATTTTTCAAGCGATTTCAATGGGGATGCAGACAGAAATTATGGAACTACACTTTCTAAGCAGGCATTGTGCCAAAGGTCAAGCTTTCATTTCTAACTTTCACTGTTAGAAAGGAAAGAACTTTTGAGTATTTTCCAAGCAAAAGAGAATAGTTTTCATCCAGTCTACTAAAATGAAATCCAGTAACAAGTGACATGTGCAAAATCCTTGGAAAGTGTTGCTGGCAATCATCATAAACTGTAGCTCAGTGGATTTTTTTCCAGCTTTGAGACTTTGAGGGTAAAACGGCACTGAAGTTTTAGGTTACCAGATTTTAATTTGCAAGTATAATTCTCTGAATATCCCTCCTTTTCTCTTAACAGCAGTCATTAAAATTTGCTAACATCTCACCCTTTCTTCAGAGAGCATGACAGACTGAGGAAATAGCAGTTTTCTAGACTTTATGCCAAAGCAAAGTTTTACCTTAATTGCTGTCAAGCAGTTTATTTGTCTCCCAGCTGTAAAGCAGGTGTCTGTATCTCAGCAGAGCAGTGCCATGGTAAATTGAATGAGGCAGGCACTAATACATATCCCTGAGAGCTGAAGCTGCTTTGAGGATCATGAGTCAGTCATATCAGGCTGGAGCTGAAGAAGCAGAATTACAGAAACTGCCGTCCTGTTGATTTCTTATGAAAATAGAAATTATGTAACTTAAGAACTTTGGGTAGTCTATGTAAAAAGTGAAGTCAGACCTGTTTATCCTATTTTGAGCTAGAAAATGCATAATTCCTCTGAAGGTTGAGATTGCTTTGCTTCACGCTTAGAATCTCTCTCTCCTTTCAAGGAGCAAAGTTTCATCACTGGCAAAGCTGTTCACTTGCCTAAACCCTTCTGGAATGACAGGGTTGCATCTCTGATCCAGCTGGTGACATACCTTGACTGAATAGAATCCCCTTGGGCAGGAGATACTTTAGGGGTGGAAGGTGTTTAAAGCACCACAGGGAAGCATTGTGTGGTTGTCCCCCAAGCAGGGTTCTTTCACCCAGCATGCAAGAACCAATCAACACAGTGAGTTGTGTTGCTGTCATTCTGCAGAATGGAGTTGTCAATGTGCAGAATGGAGTCCAGGCATCACTCATTTCAGGATGCAAGCACAGCCTTTTATGCAAAAAGGTAACAAAGAATGATACAGAAACAGGTGATTTGGTCACTCACATCTATATAACAAAACTCTCAATGTATATGTAGTGGTGTAGGTCCAGTTCATTATACTAGTATTTACATACACAAACTTCCCTGGGAGTGTAATTTTTAGCTTTTATAATTATCTAAGCTAACTTGAAATCCTATTTTCAGCCTATTTGCTACAGTGAAGTTTTTACTTAACCTTATATTCTATTATAGTTTTGGCTTGAATCTATTTGAACAATTAATTGTCAATGAAATAAGGATTTCCAGTTCTCTGTTCCTGGGGGCTCATCACTGCTCTGTTGCTCTGGCACCTTTTTCTCATGGTTTCAAGACCAGCTCACAGTCCCTGTGAACTTTTTGTGGATTTTTTATTATCATATGTGACATCAATATAAACCCTGCCCAGGGGTTTTTCTAACTGGAGTTAATTGGTAACTCTCATTTGAGTGTTACATTTGCCAAGTGTAGCCACTGACTGTGTTTCTATTCAGAAATATTTTATAATGGCATGCAACTTGCTATGATAAAGTTGCATATTGTCTTAGCTCTTGATGGTTCCTATGGGAAAAAATTCCCTTCCAGAGAAACCAGTTATGTTAATGAGGGAAAAAATTCCAGAGAATGGATTCAAGAGGCATGTTCCCAAGTCAGAGCCCTTGTTGAGAGAATAGATTTCAAACATGTGTTAAATATACTTTACATTAGAGACTTGGATTCCTCTGGAACTTCACATACCTTTGAGCCTTTTTTCCTTCTAACTTTTTCTTTCTTTTACTGTTGCTGAATCAAACAAAATCTGCCCGTGGTGTGAGAATTGCTAATTGGGCTTTTCAATTACCATAAAATTTGTTAGTGCTTTATAAATTGTGTTGCTGTTGTGCACTGTAGTGATAGGGTAATTAAAGCAGATGCAAAATATATAAATAGCCAGCTCTTTCTGCATGTGCCATTGCTCCAGGCAGTGTGTGGAGCAGCCCTTGGCTCCAGGGAACGGGGTCGTTCTGATGTTAATGGCAGCACATTATGCCAGCCCAAGCAGCTGCGGGAGCTGGGCTCTGCTCTTGGAGCTGCTCCTCAGCTTCAGAGGGAGTTAATGAGCAAATCCTTCTTCACATAGGGAGGGGATGAAAGAAAGAGTCTCAAAGCTGATTTTGTTTGCTGCTGAAACAAAGTTAGAGAGCAGAACTCTTCAACTACTTGAATTCATTTTAGCTTTCTACCCTAACTTTAGCATTTTGCATTTTTCGTGACTCAGACTGCATGGGAAAGATGGCAGGCAAAGATTTTTTTTCCTAAAATGAGAGCTGTCAATATGGAATATTTTATTTTTGTTCTTATGGTCAAATATGTTTTTATTTTTGCTCTTTGTGTGATTTGTTATTCTGAGCAATATTGAAGAACTGTGTTGCCCATTGACTTTGTTGTTCTCCTGCAGATACATCTTTTAAAATGGCCTAGCCTGGGAAATAACAGATAATGAATTTTACAAACTCCTTTCTCAGAAATGGCACTTAAGATCTGTGGTTTTCTTCTAGTGTGACATTAATGCTGTTTGTGGCACAGGAGGACTGTCAAGAGAATTTGAAAATTAGAGATATGAATCATCATGAAAACAGTGGTAATGTTATTTTCCATGGCTGCTGGTCTGTGATGTAACTCTGGATCAGATCTTGCTTTATTACTGAGAATAGAAACTCAGTGGGATGGGAAAGAAGTTCCCTGATCCTTCTTGGTGATTTCTTTGATACCACAAGCCATCTAAATGTTTAATTCCATTTAATTCTTTTGGAGTAATCCAGTAATTGAGAGTAATGGCACAAAACCTCTCTGCACAGGAGGATGAGAATACCGGTTATTTACTGCAACAAATTTCAAGACATTTCCAGAGAGGATGAACATGGACAGAAAGGTGTTTCTGTTAGTTCTATCAGATTGGAGAAGAGGGGATTATTAGGCTAATAAATTAATTACCAAGTTTCATGAAATGCTCTCAACCCAGAATTGAAGGCAATTTTAGAGCATTAGCAATATTATGCTGTACAAATATACAAAGCTTCTGATTTTGCCTTATATTTTATGAAATAATTAATCATTTGCTCTAATATTTCATCTTCCCTGAATCCCCAGTATATTGGGTTGAAATGCTGTTTTGCTTTGGTTTTCTTGTGATCTGAAGATTCAATTATGGTTAACTTCAATGAAATAATTCTATTAAGTTTTTGCCTCTTGATGAAGTAATGAAATAATTTTGGTGGCTAACAAAAATAATATTTGGCATGGATTTTCACTGTATTACAATACTGAACATTTGTGATAAAATATTTCTGGTGGTAATTAAAAGGATGGAGTCTAAAAGCTTTTGGTATGACCAGTGGGGATTGCTGTTGAGGCTGTTTCTAATTAACAAGGCAACATTTTGTTTTTACTACTCTGGTGGTTTGAAGGCAAAGTTCTTATTCTGCAGAGAAGGGTCAGAAAATTTTTGTTACTAAGTAAATGTCTCAATAACTTCTCCTCACACGCCACAGGCTTATGCTTGTATGGAATAAGGGAAAGCATTAGTAAAAGCCCAGACTCCTGGTGTAGAAGAAGGTATTCTTTCTTTCAATTTGATGTGCATGGAATATTTTAAGTGTTTTAATATTTGTGGTTAAATGTGTTTTGAATTTTATATAGTCTATAATTCTGAGAAACAGCTGTGAAACTTTCTTACATATGGCCAGTAAGAATAAATTAATTAGAAACTGTGCCCTTAAATACCATCCAACATCTGAGTCCTGCCTGTCCCACTGCAATTGGAGCTTGTTTTCATGTGAAGTCACACCAGCATGGACCTGTAAGGGTGGACAAGTGTTCACAAAAATGCCCTTTCCAGTTTGTTGGCAACAGGAAGAAGATTTGGATTTGGTTTAGAAGGGAAATTCTGTGCACTGCTTGGATTCTGAAAATGTCAGTATTCAGTGGTCGTTCCTTGAGTCCCATTGCCCTTGAGGAAGGAAAGGTGGGCTGCAGGCTCCAGGCTGGCACCCGGAGCTCAGGTGGGCAGGGCAGAGACAGCCCTGGCAGTGCAGCTGAGGCTGAGGAGGGTCTGAGTGAGTGCAGGGTGTGCCCAGGGCCCTGGAGCTGGAAGGGGCTCAGACCTCATGGCCAGGGCAGGAGGGGCACCAAGGCATTCCCCTGGCTCAGGCTGCTGGCTGTGTGAAGGGTGGGTGATGGATCTGGCTCCATCTACAATTTTGTACTTAAGGCTATTGCTTTTCTCCATGAATGCTTGTTATTTTCCCTGATATTAATGCTTGCTATTTTCCCTGATATTAATGCTTGTTATTTTCCCTGATTTTCTGATGATTGCTGTGTGAAGCACTGACACTCATTTACCACATTTTTCAAGGAACGTTCCATTTTCATTCATGGCTTCCCAAAAACTTTGGCATTTTTGCATCATATAAAATGCATGTATTTTTCTTTCAAGTAACATAGCAATATAGAAAAATAAGAGTATCTCGCAAAACTAATGATTATTTACTTTCCATTTCCTATATAAGGGGTTCATCAGGAATAAGTTTTTAAAAAAACCAAAACTTCATACTGCTACTACTTCACACTGTAACTGCTGTAAAAGTGAACTTTCTGAATGTCTGTTTTGGTTTTATTGTAATATGTTGAAACGGATATGTCAGCAGGGGCATTTTTCTTCCTAGATTTGAAGTCTAGTAGTTTTCCAGACAAATAGCATATTCTTGGGTTATTGGAAAATTCATGCTGAGCTACTTCACGTTGGCTAACTTTGCATGTCACCTCTGGTGTTTGTGTTGCCTGGCAAAAAATGGCTGTTATTTGTGATTTCCATTTTCTATTCTATTTCTACTTCTTTTGACTCTTTCCCTGCAAAGCACTTATTCAAGTAGGCTGAAAGTGGGAGACTTTAAATATTAAAATCAAAAGACAATGGTTACATTGAATGCAGGCAAACATGCAATCATACTGCAAAGATGTTTAAAATCAATGCTGATAGATAACTTGTTTGATGATTTTGAGAAATATTTTCATCTCTGAGAAGACTGGTAAGTGGATAATTTATACTTTTGTGAGCACAAATGAACAAATGCATTTTGAATTTTTTATCTTGGCAGTTCTGTGAAGCAGAAAATATATGATTGCAATCTTGTTGGGGTTCAGATTCAGTGTGGAAAATCCTAAAGTGTCTTCAGAGAAAGTTCTGAAAAGTTTGCTATTTATGCTTCTCACTTGGTTGCTCTGGAGACTATACTGAAATGGTCACAGGAAAGACAATATCCTCACTGAAATTCAGACCATAGGTTCATTTTTGCTGGCTTATGACTATATATTCCTTCTTTACAAAATAAAATCTGAGCAAAAACTTTAGTTAAGCCCTTACAATTATCAGCTTTCAACCTTTACCATTTGTAGTTTAAAAATGTAATTTAGTGACAGAGAATCTTATTAGAAGGGTGTGTTGCAGATGTTTTCTCGTGGATAAGTCTTTCCAGTAAAATCCTCAATGTGCCAAAATATTGGGGTTTTTTAATGCTCTTCCCTTAAAAAATCAAATCAATGACTCTTTCACCACCTGTCCTGAAGAGAATTAAATTGACAGAGGTTTTCAGAGCAGTAGCCAGAATGCCTTTCTCTCTCTCAGACATGTTTTGAATTCTGTATATTGCATTTCTTAATTTTTTGATTCAGAAAGTCTAATACTTTTTTTTTTTTAATTAAAATTTTGTATAAAAAGTGCTTCCATTTTTCTCATTTGGTCAAGCAACTGCATCCCTTCCATATCCATAGCCTCCTGTGGGAATGGTCTGTGTCGTGGTTTCTAGTTTTTCTTGTGAGTTTCATTTTAAAGGATTTGTTCATATGAGCAAGGACAGCCCTGAAAGGTGGTAACAGATTTTTAAAAAGCTGTATATAATTAAAATGGAAAATAGGAAAATTTGCTGCAATGTCATTTGAGAATATTTTAAGCCCTCAGTCTGGTCACATCTGAGCACCTGGGAAGACCACAGAAGATTTTTACCAGCTTGTAAAAGTGTAAAGTGGCTGTGCTGGGAAAGCAGATGGTGCAGGAACACAGTGGGTGGGCTCCTGGATAATATCCACCCAAAGCAGACAGCCCCAGGTGTACAGAGCTCTGGGGAAACACACAGGCTGGCTTTGCAGTGCTACTGGAGATATTTTTGGGTTGACAGGTGAGTTTGCACCTTGCTCCTGCCAGGGCTGAGACGAGGTCGAGGAAGGGTTGCAGGAGCCAGAGGTGCATCAAACGTATGGGTTCTCTAAGCACACAGGCTCCAGGATGGGAGGAGGTACCTTGTCCTGCAATTTAGCCTGTGATGGACAACTTGTTCAGTCTCCCTTCAGTGGAGCTGAAAGGTGTGAGGCAGGCTAATGAAAATATTATTAAGTGGTCACCAAGGAAATATGAGCTTCTTAGTACTTCATTCTCCCTCTTTGAATTAGATTCATCTGTCCATTTCAGTCTTTTTACATTGATGACAAAACAAGCTGCATTTTAAAATACACCTTGAAGCAGCAAGGCATTTTTCTTATTATATATTTTTAGAGTGTGTCCATGACTTGATTTACAGGAGAGTTTTGTTCTAAATGTTTCTTTTCTATGTGTCTGCTTGCCTAAGGCAGTCTGGTAACTGTAACTGCTGTAAAATGTAAGGAAAAGGGCAGTTTAGGATGAGTGCAGCTCTAGAGACCCACATAAGTTACAAAAATCAAGTTAGGAGCTGCTTAAACACTGAAAAAAGGAGTCCATGCCGAGCTCTGGCCTCACTCCAGCAAAGTAAGAAGTGTCTGTGGTTGTGTTAACCAGTTTAAAATTAACTTTATCTACCCACTATTAGAATTGCAGCGGTGACCACAGCAGATGTAGTTGCAAGTTTCCAGGAGAGGTATGCTAGAAATCCTTGGAAAGAGCCAAATTATAAACCCTTATGTTTATTTTTTGTGTTTTTCTGTAAAAATTGTCCTCTTGTGTCAGACTACAAATATTTTCATATTAATTGAGTGAAAAGTCAAACATGCACCAGTAACATCATTTTCTCTGCTTCACAATGCTCATGTGAAACACTTCAGAGGGTGGTAAGCTTTTTTTTGAGAAAGCTAATTACTATATGCTCTTTATTTTATTAGCAGCAGTCTCTCCCAGTTCAATTTTAAGTTGGTCAAAATATATCAGCTCGTTATAGCCTGGACATCAGACTGAGATATTCATGTTTATCTGAAAGTGAGTACTCATATTATCAACATCTTTTTATGAGAAGATTGCCATTTTTGCTTAATTTTAGGGTGGGCATTTGAGACATTTGGTGCTTAGGCTGTTCCTTGTCATCTGAAATGCTACTGGAATATCCCAAGTGTCCATGTTACCTGCCTGGTCAGCACAGGCCCCTGAGTTGCTCACTGACTGTTGCTTTTCTCCCTCTGTCCATCAGATAAGAATGTTCAGGGGAATTTAAATTTCTCATGAGGAGATGGCATTTTGTTGCTTAATAGCCAGATATTTCAAAATTCTATTTAATCTTTCTTTTCAACTGAATGGGAGCTCTGGGATCTTCCTGAAGTCTCCCTTTCATATCCTGACATAGATCACAAGGATAGATTTATCCATCTGTGTCTGTCTTGGACTTCTTGTTTTGAGTGTTCTTAATGTCGTTGTATCTTGCTGGTCAGGACGAAAATAGTTTTTTTGTCTGAGAGATTCTTTCTCATGTTCCTGCTGACTAGGAAGGAACAGTTTTATTATGGAGGGAGAGGGTTTCATTGTCTTTTTTGTCTAATTTGAGAGATGACATTGACATTTGAGTGCTGATCAGTTCTGGCATTTGTTATACCATTGTTTCTTATTGTTAAATACTGGCATTTAGACGTGTGTCAATACCTTCAGTTTATTTGCAGCTTTGTGCATATTCAGATGGAGATAATATTTCAGCTTTTAGTGAAGCCTTTAAAAATTGTTTAAATGCTGGAGCCCTGTTTTACTGTAGCATATTTTCTAATGCTGTTAACATTGATGGGGTTGGCTGAAGTACAAATTCCATTAAGAACAACAGCAAATTCACTCCTCAGGCATTGGTTCAACCTTTCACAGGATCAGTGCATCAATTCACACTGCAAGTGTGGTCCAGGTGGCCAAAGCTGGGCAATCTCCTCTTTCTTTTGCATTATCTTCAGGGAGTTCAGAAACCAGTGCACCAGGGGCCCCTTGGGTGGACAATTGTCCTGTGCAAACAGATAAATAGGTGCTATTATTTATTATTTCTCATGGCCCACCTAAGCAGTGCTGAGGGGCGAACTGTGCATGTTTTACTGCTGGGCTGTGTCTGACTCTGCCTGGCCCCTGCCTTTCAGAGAGGGCCAAGGCAGTGGTGGGGGAGGAAGGCTGTGTTACTTCTGCTACTGCCTGGCTTTTGAACCAGTTGGAAAATGCAGGAAATGAAATTTTTAGAGACAAGGTTTGAGGGGTTACGTTTCCTGCTTCTCAGAATCTGAGCTCTGTTTGGTGAGTGTTGCTGCTGGAGATATAAGAGATATGATATGTTTCTCACTCATATGAGAAACAGACTGGACAAAAGGAAAGATTTCTGATATGCCTATTTTTAGGCAGTTTCCTATCCTGACTGAGGCAATATTTTATCTGGTTTTCTTAAGAGCTAAAAATGATCTCTCCATGGCATGGCTGCCCCCAGCAAGGACTCTTTCTGTACTGTTCCAAGCTCAAGGAGTTCAAAACCTTCTGAAAATTTCTAAAATGGCATCTAAAACTAAAGCAATAAAACAGATTCTCATTAAAAACCCAGACATTTAATAACACAGTGGGGCAGGAATGTCTGATGTAGGTGTCTGTCGGTTGGAGGCTGTTAAATCACACTTGGTGCCAAAAGGGGCCCAAAGTCAGTGAATTAATGAGAATCATTTCAGTATCCTCAGGCCACACACTCAGAAAATAAGAGCCCCTCACTGGGCCAGGCTGCTGAGTGGCAGCAATTTACCCATGCACATCATTCTCTGGCTTCCTGCCAATGCAATTTCAGGGAATATTTACTACATGCTATCAATTATTGTATTTCTGTCTTGCTTAAAAAAGAAATACAGAGGCAAACTTAATTTAGCCTATGAATTGCCCAAGACAAGAAATGAAGATGATATTCCAGCATGCCGGTAAATAAATAGGAAACAGGAGGCTGAAGACACAGAGGGTGACAGCACCTTCAGGTGAGCCTGCACAGAGGGATCTCTAAACCCATGGTTAGTTCTGGGATGCTTTGCTGGAGGGTCGAGGTGCCTCAGATACTTTTGTTGGAGTATTTATCATGAGATATTCCACAAAAACAAAAAAAACCCCATTTGTGGGGTGTTTTTCTTTAAAGATTACTGGGTTCAACAGTGCCATATGAAGTTTTTTTTTCTATAATGTTGAATATGGCAACAGCTACAAAGATTCTTGAAAGAAACAAGACTGAGAAGGCAACTATGTATACTCTTCAAAAAGCAAAAATCAAAATGCATTGAAATATTGTAGTATATTTCAGTATGGCGTGTGGGACTTAATAAGCAGATTAATACCTAAGAATAAATTAAGTAATTAAATTAATACCTAAAATAAATTAGAAACTGTAGGCAAAATAAATAAATAAAACCACCCAAACTTATAGACTTGAATTCTGTCAAAGCTAGAACTGCCAAAAATCTGTTACACATACCTATATTTTAGCTGTAGGTTACTTTTTCTGAGTGGCTGCTAATCTTTGATTCTTTTCTTGATTTGAACATGAGGCAAATTGAATTAGGAGTTCCTGACATAAGAACTCTTCTCATTTCCTTGACCCATTTTGCAGTACTGCCTTGGGTTAGTGGTGGTTTTTTTTATGTGCTAACTTCAGTGTAAATCTCATTTTTTCTTGAGATTAGGTGGATGTAAGTTGGCTGAATCATAATTCACGAGCTGAAAAATTAGCAATCTATAAAAAGTTTCTTTAATATTTGGGATGCAATGAAGCCCCAAATGATCTATAATAAACATAAGGAAAAATGTATACCGGCATGTATATATACATGTTGTCCTGGCTTGTCCTCAAACAATGCATGATTTCAGGTTTTGGTAAAACTAAAATACCATCAAGACCTGTGCTTTTTACTGAGAAACGCAAGGGCTGGAACTGAACAACAAATAATTCCTGTTGGGGTGGTTTCTTTTGTCATTTTCTGCTCCTTTTCTGTTGATTTCTGAACACTCCTGTGTCTTGCCAGGTGCATTTCTCACATAGAGGAGCAGCCTGTGCAGGGGATTAATGGAAAAATCAAGAGTGGTAGTGATGGCATGGGAGAGTCTTTTCCCTGGAAACAGAAGGGCACAACTTCTGTAGGAATTGTATTTGTAGTGGTACTTTTGCACAATGAACACATAAAAAGCAAACTAGTAGCAACAAATGCTTCCCTAGTTATTGTAAACATTTTGTGCATACAATTGCACTCCTGTATTTAAATAGAAATGAAATTTATTAAGAGCCAGAATGTGAATATATAACGGCCAAATTCAGAAAATGTCAGTGTTTAGAAATTGCAAGGAAGAAGAAATTTCTCAAAGAGTTTAGGAACGTTCATTTTGCTTGGCAGAGGGAGTTGTTTTAAAGAGGTTTTATTGTTTTGTCTCATGGTAGAATTGGTGAGGCTGTAATTGTATGACAGTCACCATTCTGACTTCCACTTGAAGGATAAAAAATTTACTTTCTTCATGGTACTGCTAATAGAGAATGAGGCACTTTTTGAAGTGCTTCACATTTTAAATGCAGCAGTGGTTTTTCTTCTCCACAAAAGAAAGTGATTTATTTCTAGTGTCATATTTCATGTTCTCTGGTACAAATATAATAACTAACAAGCTGAGGGGTGCATGCAAGACTATCACAAGGTATCAGTGAAATATAAGTAAAGTCTGATTTTATTAGGTCAGCCAGAGATTAATGACTCCAGGACAACTGCAAAGGTCTCAAGATGTCAATACTTATTCTTTTTTTAAACAATGAGAAGAGGAAAAAACCCAACACCAAACCATTGAAGACAGTACTGCTGCAGTTCAAATGCATTTCTTTGTCTATTTTTAAGGAGAGACATTGTGGTAATACTTGAAAAATCTGCATAATTCTGATGTAGATTTAAACAACTGAGATACGTTAGCAGTTCCATTATTTTGCTTTGCTTTTAAGTTCGGCATAAACCCTAACATCTGAGTTAGGTGACAACAGGATGCCTTGCTATGTGTCCCTATTGTTTAGAAAATCTCAGATTATTTTGCCACTCCTCATGAACATTGATGTGCCAGAGAGATGACCCTACTATTGGTGACCCCCACTTCCCTGAGGATGTTTGCTCCCAAGATGAGTTAGGATCTGGTGAGCACAGTGACACACTATGCAAGGTGATTTCTTTCAATGTTTTCCAAAGTACTACTGTAACACGTTACCTACATGGGTATTTAGAATCCAAAATCTTAGAGACAGATCAACAGATCTGAAAATTTAGCTCACTTATGAGCTACTGAATTTTATATCGTGCGCTGTGAAGCTCTTTGATCCTAAAGGTACTCGTCCCCTGAATAATTTTCTATCCTGAATTCATTTATATGCTCCAGTGGTGCAAAAATCAATGAGAAATACATTTTATTCCACTTCAGTGATGTAGCACAGGTCCTACTGGTGATCATGGTAGCTTTTAATGAAAAATTAGGTAATAAGTAAGTGTAATAGAACTCTGACATTATCGGTGGGGTTAAAAATAAGAACATCAGAAGGCAGGGAGAATACCTGTGGGAAACATAACAGTATCTCTGTGTATGTCTGTACATCTAAATAAAAGAATCTTAGAGGGATTTTATAGAGGTTTTTTTGTTTGTTTTGGTTTGGGTTTTTTTCCTTTTTTTTTAACCTGGTACCAAAGATACTGTGATGAATTTCCAGAATAGTAAAATAATTTTGGTCATTTTCTTGCGGTCTTAGGAATTTGCATTCTGTTTTCATTTGGCATAATGCTTTTAGGTATTTTATTTCATGATATTGAAAGAATTGCTTCATATTACTCTCTGTTAGAATGCCATCTATGTTCCTTTTCAAAAGCAATTTTCTACTTTTTATATATTTCCTCAGATAAGTAGCATCTTAAGTAATGCTGAAAAAAATTGCTCCTAGTGGATTTTTGCCTTTACTGCATTTATAGTAATAGTGGTTGTCCTGATATTATACTGGTCACAGATTTTGGAAACAAATCTATGCCAAAAAACCTATTTTTCTTTCAAAGAGCTTTTATGAAGCTTTGAAATTCTTGGGAATGAATTGACCTAAGTCTTGAAGGATGGCAGCATTTCCCTTAGAATAGGATGGGCTGCTGTCTTCTTCCCCCAACATTTGGGGCTAATCAGCTCTTACAAACAGGAATAAGACTCTCCTAACAAAAAGGAAATGTACACTGTAGCTCTATTCTGACAGTTCATAATGTTTCAGACAAGTGCTCACTTGAAAGCCAAAAGAATAAAATGCAAGTACAGTCTTGTTCTCTCTGAGTTGCTCCCTGTTTACTTCTCCAGATATGTTAGGGTATTTTTCTGTTTTATCAGCTGTCATTTATTTGAGGTGTATGATAAAAAAGGAAAAAAAATAACGCTGGAAATGCTTTCTCCTGTGGTTTTCCCATTACATTTCAAGCCATATTTTAGGTATAATTGAATGAATAGTTTCAGGATAAGAAATTACTTTAAAACTTTCTCATTTTCCCCCAAAGTGCACAAGGGTTTTGCTATCACTTTCTGTCTGCTTGCTCCACAAAGACACTGCCTGTGTCTCTGGATTTTTTGCTTGCACAGAACTGTGTGTTCCTGTCACAGGCCTGCTGTGGGTGCCAAAAGGGAAATTGAAAACCTGTTTCTGACCTGGAGATACTGGGCAGTGAGGAGGTGATAAAAGTGAATGCCTGGCTTTCTAACTCCTTAGCTTCTACTAAGGGAACTTTAAAATAGAAAGCATTATTTTAGTTTGTGTGGTGACAGGATTTTGAGAAGAGGTGCAAGTGCCCCGAAGCAGAACAGGAAAAAAAAAAAAGATTTAATACATTGAATATATAAATCTCTCCTTCCTGCAGGTTTTTGCACAGATGGTCTTGGGGCAGTGCCAGGAACCTGCAGGTGCAGGAGGCCTTCCCTTAGTCCTCATTCCCTTCAAGCAGCTCTCAAACTCATAACTTTTTGAACCCTGAAAGTACATTGCTTTTTCCTTCTCACCAGATGAGGTATAAAGGTTTTGCCAGCCAGCTAGAAAGCCTGTAGCTTGAAATGCTTTGGAACACTTTGTCTTACTGGGTAAGACACAGGCAGCTGAAGGAGGAGATGCACAAGTTATAGCAAGTCTCAGAAGTGTTTCTGGTTGCCAGGGCTTTGCCCTGCAGGAGGTGAAGCAGCTCTGTGGCGCTGCTGTAGGAGCTGCAGCTCCTGAGCATCATCCTGAGAGATACAAGGGCCAGAAAGGCACTGCAAAGACAGTGATTAATGCTGCTGTGTTTGTAAACTGATTCCTCACTGATCTGAAGGAAGTCCCAGGAGGTCATCTAATCCATAATTCTGCCTGAAGGAAAGGTGAACTCCACTTAAACCATTCCTCACAGACATTTGTCCAACCTGATCTCCCCACCAGGGATGCAGAGTGAGCAACATCCCTGAAGGATTTACTCCAGCACTCAGCTAATTTCTCTCTCTTTGATCTTCAGCTTCACATTGCCTTTTGTCATGTCATTGTTCCTCAGCTTTTGTGATGTCCATATTTGTAAGGCTTGAACTGAAAGTAAAATAGGGTGGTTTGGACCTCTTAGATGAATTTAAAATGTGAATATGAGGGCCAAAAGAAAAGACTTATTTCTTTTGCTTAATATTAACCAAGTGGGCTCTGCTAGTGCGTGGAATGGGTTAAATAGAGCTACAGTGCTTCCAACTACCTAAAGAGATATGAAAAGTTCTGCTTCTGAAGCACATCATGATGAATAATTTAGGGACTCTGGGACTGCATACTGTACATAAAGGTATTACAGGGCATAATATATCATTAGAATGTATGGAGGCTCACTGTAATTTGAAGTAGAGAATATATACAGTATCCTAGCAGGAAATAATGTGGGCTTCATAAAATTTTCTGTCTGAGAATTAATGTCTTTGTCAAAATGAGAAATCAAAACTCTAATGTGAAATTTATGTTTCAATAAAATTAATGGAGCCCATCACTAGGATCTGAGAAAGCAGCTCCTGATGCTCTGATGGTGTAGTGGTCATAAATAAGCAGGATCAATTTCCCACAGAGCATGTAGACAGGCAGAACAAGTCTGCATTGCAGCACCTGGCAGCCTGGAGGGTGCTGGGGCTGAGGAGCCTGGCAGCACTCTGCTCTGCTTCTGTGAGATGTGATGCACACATTGCATGTGGGATGCAGCTCCTAAAGCACAGAGCTGCATCAGCTGCCCTGCCACAGCCCTCTGCAGGTGTGCTGGGCACAGCTTGCCTTCACTTGGAGTGTTTCCAGGCCACGTGCTTATGGCTTCATTATTTTAAACAAATATTGCCTTGAAAATATTTATATCTGTTAATAAGCCAATCAGTTTTGTGTTCCTCAGTGCTTGTTACTTACAGGAGTGTTGTGCTAAGGTTTTTAGAAGGGGCTGGGAAGATGAGTCAAGGTTTTCCATGAGGGAAGATCAAGACACTTGTGATTCATTTGTCCCATGTGAAATATTGAGTGAAAATGCATGTGGTACACCAGGTAGGAAGAACATCTCCTTTGTTTAACTCCCTGGGAATAAACCATTCACCAACACTTCTGACTTATGTCAGCCAAAACTAAACTTCCATCCCATCTGGTTCTCACTTTATGACCTTTCTATTCATTGATGTATGCTGGATTTGACCTTAAAGCAGCTTTATGCATACTTATTATTCAATGTTACTGAGTTCCATTACAATTCTAATGAATACTGTAAAATTACCTGTAAAATGATGTTGTTCCTGAAAGTTATTGCAAGCAATCACAATATTAAACTTAGTGCCACTGAGTTCTGGTGCCAGTTTTAAATCCCTGGTGCTTTTAATGGTGAATATTTGAAAAACTGGATGCATCTGTATTCATAGCTGTTTTTGTGACATCCTCTTTTCCGCCTATGCAATGAACAGACTAGAAAAAATACACTTCCACTGGTAACCTGGACTTATTGCTACTTTCTATGTCACTGCCCTAAAGAAAGAACTTCTCTCAAATGAAAATCATAATCTATGATTTCTGTGCAAAACACTTTATAAATACCTGTTTAATAAGAGAGGGCATTGGCTGCTTTGTGTTATCTCTGTTGAATGGCACTGGGTTTTTCATTTTGTCCGACAAAGTTCTGTGGAAAAAGGTTGGCACACCTTTCCCTCATCCTCCAGAGGAGTATTTACCTGTTTCAGGGGTGTGGTAAGACTAGGACAGGAGCTCAGGGCATGACTCTCCCCACCATGAGTGATGAACACATTTATTGAACACACTTGTATGTCAGGAAGCAGAGCAGCAGCAAAGCTCCTGAACAATTCTCTCAGTTCTGGGGCATCTCCAGCCAGAGGATGACCTGGCTGTGTTTCTGTTCAGCAATGTGTGTCTTTGAGGTGGACTGTGCCTGGTAAAAAGAATAAGAGACTGACTGGAAAGTGCAGCTTTGCACATTGCGTTTGGTGAAAAGATCAGTCCCTAACTTCCCAGGTAATTTTTATTTTCTAAGATATTGGAGCATTTCTGTAGTGTTTAGGTTTGGGGAATGGGATTCATTAAGACAATTGGGTGTCACTAAACCAAGAGATACATGCAGAGGCCTAATCCTCCCTTGTGTAGAATTATGGTACAAGCTGGAGCAGTTTAACAGGAGAGGTCAGGAGTGATTAGATCTCTGTAGCCCAGAGTTTGGGGCAGACTCTCTGCAATGAAGTGCTGAAGTTCATATTCACACTCCAGGACAGACAGATTGAGCTGTGGCTCCTGGTATGATTTGTGCATGAATTATGGGAATGGTAGGATGCTGAGGGGCTGAAAATAGAGGGAGACGGTAAACATCTCTTTTCTTACTTTTTCCTTGTAAATCCCTGCATGGACTATTTAGAATTTTTTCTCTTAAAAAAAATAAATCTGCAAATGGAAATGTTTTATTTTGGATAAAAATAGGTACTGTGTTGGTACTTCTCACTTCTTTTTTCATCAGTTTGTCACTGGTGACTAAGTGATGGAGTTCTGAAAAGTGTGGCTTTGGTTTAGCTCTAGAAACCCATGCAAGGTTTTCTCTTCAGCAGGTAACATCAAGACATAATTTATTTCTGTCCCTTGGTTTCATCTGCCCATCTGTCCTATCTGTTTAGCCTCTATCATTGCAGATATGAATTTTTTTCCAAACATTGAACATGCCAGAATTTCTGCTTCTGTTTTAGGCTGAAAGCCTACAACATCTGCAAATTAGAGCTGGCAATAGGAGAGAATGAATTGGAATGAAAATCTCTCTGTGGCTGATGTAAATCACAGAATACATCTTATGCCCACTCGAGGTAGCTACACATGAAAAAGTCTTCATACAGTTCTGTTAATAAATTACTTCTTTTTTGAAGTCAAACTGGTTTTGATCACATCCAGAAAGGAAAAATGGGTACAAAAAAAAGTTTTGAATTTTATGATAATTCGGATATTAATTTGAAGAGGTTGTTATAAACTGTACTCCATAGAATATTCTCAACCCTAGAGTACCAGCAAACTACCAGAAGATCAAAACCGGTACACACAAAGAAAGTCACTTTTCCATATGACCGGCATTAGTTTTATCATGATTTGATGCATATAAGAATGGAATTAATAATTACACAACCAACGGATCATTTGTAGATACAGAAATGCAGTTTGATGAATATGCAAACAAAGGAGAAATGCAGACTGTGTTTTTCTGTTTGCATATGTTGCTGTCTGTGTATCTATTTCCTGGGCTTTGAGTCCTCACTCTCTGGGGTGCTGAGGTTAAAGAGCAGTCCCTGGGCTTGGCCCCATAGCTGGAATTTCCAGATGGCTTTTTTGTGTTTGAGCATCAATTCAATGAAAAAGATGGTGTAACATCCCTGATTTTTTTGAATGGAATGCAAAACAAATCAGGCATATTTACCAGTCCAAACTTCTGCCTTGGAATAATTAGGTTTGCAAATTTTCAGAGCTCTGACAGACTATTTTTAGCTACAGCTGGAAAAGATGTTAAGCATGGCAGTGTCTTTACATGGCACAGTAAGAATGGGTCACTCACAAGAAGTTTTATCTAAGCAGTTTGGTTTGCAGGACTTTATTACAGGTTTTGGAGGGAAAAAATGGATTTCTGTGCCTCTATAAATACTGGAAAGATAAATTACTTCGGCTCTTATCAGTACTTTTTTGTTCTTGTCTAATATTTCTGTTATCATAATTAATTCATGCTGTGCTTATGGGAAACTTATCAAGATTCAATCTTTTCACTTTTCTGTCTTTTCTATTTCAAGTTCAGCACCAGACTGATTCCCCTCTCCTCTGTTTTCTTTCAGTGCCTCTTCCCAGCTCACTTGACCAATTCAGTTTCTGTCAGCCTTCTTGCCAACCATGACCTGAGGTACTTGTGCTCTTTGTGATATTTTAATGGGTTTATTTTCTGCTCACACTCAACAATTCATTAACTTCTAATTCTTTTGTCAGATGCAAGAGCAGTGCTGCTTCTCCTTTTTCTATCTTGCCCTTAGCCTGGCTCTGATTCCACAAGTCAAAAGGCTTGTTAACATGCATGGTGTGTAGAACAAGGAGGGTTTTAGCAGGTTACTGACCTGGTGTCAGCAAACCAGAGAGCATCAGCAAGTCCCTGCCAGGCAATCCTTTCTTCTGTCCCGTTCAGTTTTCTTAGACTGATTTTTAAAAAAGCAACACCACTTTTTTCATCCCTTCATTTATGATTCCACTCGTTTCCAGTTTTGATCTTACTTTGAATAGCAATTGTAAAAGAA
The DNA here is from genome assembly GCF_000277835.1 of Geospiza fortis. NCBI lineage: Eukaryota > Metazoa > Chordata > Aves > Passeriformes > Thraupidae > Geospiza > Geospiza fortis. The sequence continues at coordinate 2,225,025 of NW_005054389.1, forward strand.
TATTCAAGCTCATATTCAATGTCTAGGGATTTAGCAAAGTCATGCTAGAAACAGTTCAGAATAGCTCCATATGAAGTTGGATTCAAATGGTGCTGATATGTTTTTAATCTATGTTTTTGTGTGTAATAGAAGGAAGGCACTTTATTATGCAGGTGCTGGTATCTGAAATGGATTTACATGGATGGTTTGGTAGATTAAGAACAGGTTTTCAGATACTCATAGTTGTGTTGTTGTTTTTAATCTTATAACTGGGTGAATTCTGAGGTCTTGTTGACCTAAGCAGCAACAAAAATTATATTCTGAAGACTGCACACTGTGGAACCCTGTATAGAAACACAGATGTCTGGATGGTGGCTTGACTTATGGGAATTATGTGATTTTTCAGATTCCTAGGGTGTTTCATGGCATAGATGGCTGTTCTGTACCAAGAAATGGGTTGTGCTGTCTTCATCAATGCTACAGTGGCAATCTAAAATGATGGCAATGAGCCTAGGTTGGAAGCAGACATGCTGCTCATCTCCTTTTGACTTGTGGAAGAATGAGGCAGTCTGCTTAAAGATGAGAAGTTTTGAGGCTATTTCCTTAAAATCTTTAATTGCAGAGGGGACACCTTAAGTAACAACTTCTAAGATTTGTGCTCCTGAGAGCCTGAGGAGACCAGCAGGTGGGAGATGAGGCAGGTGAAGAAAACATGACAGTGTAGGAGGTAGCAAGGCAAGTGTGGGGTGTCTGTGCAGCCCAGCAGAACTTTCTGCTGCAGAAGGCTGATCCAGCTCTGCCTCTCCTGGGAGCTCCATGGGGAAGAGTCCCCCATCTAAAACACAAATGGCTTTCCAGGGAAATGCCTGGGTGAGGGCTGGGACTGAGTGCTGCTGGGTATTCTGTGCACATCTCATGCCTGAGCTTTGGGAGCAGGGGGGCTGCACTGCTGGTGGTGAATTCCTCTGTGACTCTCTGTATGACAGAGATCAAGAGTTAGCAGCAAGGGTAGCTGCTGGGACCTTTCCTTTGCAGGTTTTGAAGACTGTTGCAATGTAGCCAGGTAAATAAAAGCCTGTCTGGGTAGCTGGCTGAGGTTTTCAAGAATTCCTCATTATCTCTCTGAAATTGTTAGTAATTCTTTTGTATGTGGGTACATAATGTTCTGTGTGTAATTTCACTGCTGTGGGAGCCAGTGTGTCCTGGTGTTATTCTGGTTGTGCACTTTGTGAAAGCAGATTGCTGCTGATAATAAATATTTCATTTTGTTAAGACTACTTTGAAAAATATCAGAAAAGGTCACTATTTTTGAGATTATATCTGAAACATTTGCTTCCAGTTTTGTCGAACTTTTCCTATTTAAGTGGAAAGTTATATTTTGCACAGATCAGAGGACGTTATGAAAAATGTTGATGATGATGACTTATTTCAAGTGGCAGCAGTATTGTGACTCACTCTTTCATGGGCATCATTCCCTACATTCATAATGGATTTTGAAAATTTGAGCTGGCTTCTGCCAACAAATGGAATATTAATGAATGCAGGGTTGCATCATACAGTTTATGCATAGTGTAATTTTTCCAAGGAAATGAAATGACCACCTCTTAAAAATGAACTGGGGGAAATGCTTTATAGTCTTACATTGCTGTGAATCAAAAGGTATTTGAATATTTGTGCATTGGCATATTTGTTATATACAGAGGCTCTGCAGCTTTGATGCATCAGATGAAACTCCTAAAGGTGGATTAAATGGTTTATTACAATGACTGCTGCATTGCTTGTAATCACTTAATCATACTTTTGAGTGTGGAGCAGTTCCAGATCTGTTTAAAAGTATACACTGCACAAGCAAGGGGGTGAGGATGCTGAGGACAGTGGAAAACCAGTTCATCAGCATGCATAAGTAAACATTTTCTGAAAAAAATGACACTTTCTTCCAGACAGCAGAAAGAGATGCTTGACTGGTCCTCAGCTCTTGTCAATCAATCTATGCATCAATCTAATTGTACTTTCAGTATGGATTAAATTTAATCTGTCCTTAGTTACTGCCCAATCTTTGAAATGACAACGTTTCTGTTTGTTGTTACCTAAGGCTGTAAGTAGGGATTTGGGTCAAGGCATTCAGCAACAACTTGGGGAAAACAACTGGAATTTCTGTAGTCAAGGGGAGGGTAATAAATAATAGCAAAGCCCATTAATCCTCTTTTCCATTAGTGGCAATGTCAGATAAAGCTGCTTAGTGACTTTTGAGGAATGTTACATGGATGATTTATTGCATGTGTAGTTTTAGATGTTAAGTGTAATTTTGAAATGTGGGACCTCTGCAGACTCACCAAGAGATAGAGTAGAATACCAGATGAATTACAGCACCATATAAGAGGCAATTTCTGCATGTCTCTTCAGCTGATTTCCCAGCCTTTTCAGTTAGTTCTGGCTCCTTTGTGTGGATATCTGCCTCATTTGCTGCAGAGGCTGACAGGACGCTTTGTGGTAACTGGTGAATTGAGAAAACCTCTGTCTTTGATTATGCACTTGGAGAATGGGTTTCATTTGGTTACTTTTCTCCTGCCTGTTTGCTGTTTGACGTATGACTATTTTTAAAAATGAGCTATTAATAAATTAATTTGTCTACTCTGGATTACAGATTGAAAGAGTAGTTATGGTTTTATAAACATTTTTGATAGTGAGGATTCATTGTAGTGGTGTATAAAGAGGAATATTTACCCTGTATTGAAGAGTGGGCTAATAATAAATGAACTCTAAACTTCCATCTCTATAACAACATCCCTATTGATTTAAAAATGCAAACTGCTTTGTGCTGGGAGGTGACTGTTCCTCAAGTGCTCCTTAAAAGCATTGCTGTTCCTGACTCCAGCTGCATTTTCTTCTGGGAGAGGACTCAGCTACTTTTTTATTCTGCTGTGAATTCACTGCACAGAGCAGGAATGTGAGGAGTGCAGCGCACCTGCAGGCTGGATACAGGCACTTGGCAGAGCATGACTCAACCCTCCATCCTCCCAGCCTGGCATTCAGCTGGATTTGCCTTGTGTTTGACTAAGAAATAATCTGCTAGGTTCTAGACAAATACATCTGCCTAACACTTATTAACTTGATGTTTTATTTAAGGCTTTAAGATACATTTATGCCTCGTTGCGGTTTGCTTAGATCTGCACTGTGATTGTGCTTTGGCAATCACTTTAAAACTGTGCAGTGGAAGGTAATTGAGGAAGAACACACAGGAATTATTTCAAAAGTGGTTCTTTTTAAAAAGAGCTGTTAAACAGGTTAGTCAGAACTGTGAGTCACCCCAATTGAGTCATGCTCACTTTTTGGTGGCTATAGATGATCAGGTTTTCCTGTTTCTCCACGCAGCTATGAGTAATGCTGTGGTAAGAACTGTACTGCTTTGGAGAATGGCTTTCCCCTGCTCTGCCTGAGCACATTTACCCATTGGGCAGTTTATAAAGTCATTTTTCAGCCCATTCTCTCAAAACACTCCAGTGGCTGGCTGCATGATACAAGTGATGTGAAATCTGCCAAGTGTTGTGTTGGGAGGAGAGAAAAGAGAGCAAGGGCCCTCACTACCAACCCATGACAGGCAGCACCTCAGTGGGGCTGGTAGGAAATACCAGAGTTATCCTGGCTGGCATTTCCCCTGTGCACCCAAGGGGCTGAGGCAGGAACCTGGGTAGTTAATGAGAGCTGACAAGATCTGTGAGGAACAGGAAAAACGAGGGGGTGGGAGAGAAGAACAAATATGCCCTGAGATGGTAACTGGGTTGGTGCCTTAATAACTGTTGGAGCTGAGTTTGGGTGTGTTGGAGGATTTTTTTTCTATATTTGTAGAGAGCATGCATCAACACAGCTGTAGTGTTAGGCATAATCCCAGAGCCTTTACAACCATCATCCCAGACACTGAATTAGCAGTGTGTGTACTGGCCACGGGCTTTCAGCTTGGTGGCTACCTAAAATTAGTCTGAAACTGTGTAGGTGCTTAAATGTGGGTTTGAGAGCCTGGATTTGGGTTAGAAAGTGTAGGCTGCAGTTCTTCAAGCTTCAGCAAAGAGAGGGAAGATGCTGTAGCTCTGAATATTCCTGAATATGCCTACATTTAGACTACAGTATTCATTGCTCTTTTTTAATAATTACTGTCAGCAGTTTTTGTTAATATAAAGGCAAGTTGTCCTTTCCTCATAATCTTAAAAAAAAAAGAAAATATCAGAGTCAGGTTTTAAAGGATTAGTTATTGTTTTTCACCGGCTCTGCTTCTGAAAAATTTTATAAAGACTCTAATTCTCTCTAAAAATGGATAGCTCACCTAGAAATAGAACATTTTTCTGTGATTGGTATCTTTCTGGTTGATGCTGCAGAGGTGCTAGACGGAAAATATCATTAAAATAAGAATGAAAATGTCTTTCCTATATTTACAGCTCTCTGAGTAGTGTAAAACCAAAACCAATTTTCTCTAGTTTATCAAAGGGTCAGGGGACTTCCAATTTGAGATAGAAAATGTGATCATGTCATTAAGAACACTTGATGTGCTTTGGAACAAAGGATTTAAATGCTTCAAAAGGGAGAAGTTATGTACACTGCCCTTCTGCAATAGATAGCAAAGTGGTAAAGCTGTTTCTGCTTTCTGCATCAATTTCTTTCCCACATGGTTCTGCTCCCCTTCAGTAGATCCATACAGGAAATATCCAAGCCACAAATTGTTTGCATTAGGACCAAATGTATGTGAAGGAGGTCATTTGTTCAGTGTCAGTAGCTGTTGTAACGTGGCACAAGGTCTTCCCAGAGAAAATTTCCACTTTCAGATTCTTTTTGAACCTTAAAGTCTGTCATAAACATGGGATGAGAACATATTCAAACAAATAATGTACTGAAAAGGAGAAAACTGAAGGGCTGAGTGCTGCCCTCTGTGTGCTGCAGCACTTCAGAGAGCTGATTGTGGATACCCCTGTGAGATGCTCTGAGCCAGGAGAAGAAAGCTCCTCTGCAAAGTCTTGTTCAGTGAGCCTTGTCCTGGTCCTTGGAAGAGCATCTCCTCTTAGGAGTTGCAAACAAGTACTAAGCTTATACCCATGAAGATAACTGGCTTTTGTTAGAACCTCTCTGTGGTGCCATGGATGGTAAATCACCTGGCTGTACCAGGGCTCAGATCCTGGTGTCTGGGGCAAGAGACTCCATTCCCTAAGGAGAGGAGATGTCGTGGTGACCCTGGCACAGGACATGTCTGCACACAGGCTTGGGCTCAGTGCTACCTCAGGACACCCCTGAGCCAGGCAGCCAAGCCAGCCCACAAGATAAACACACACATTAAGCAGGAGGAGTGCAGCAGGAGAATAAAAAGGCAAGAGCACAGATGGTGTGTGGTTATGTGGATATTTCCTCAGCTTCGTGAAGAAATTTGGCCCTTGTTCCAGTGACTGCCACAGGTTCCTCTCCTCCCCAAAGTACCACTGTGCAAAAGAAAATCCTTCTAAGTCTTCTCTTCTAATGAGAAAATAAATTTGAATATGTGCCTCAGACATTTGTGCTTTATAACATGTGCCATTTTCTTATATTTTCTGTAGGGTTCTGATTTAATGCCACAAAGCTGAACATTATGTAACAGAATTATATTATTTAGTTTCTATAGAGTGTTGTGACCAGTCCTGGCTGTTTTACTGTGTTGCAAGACACTATGCTGAGAATGGACATTTGGGTGAAATACAGTTTCCTCTGTCTTCCCCTCAATATAAAAGAAAAAAATACTGGGAAAAACCCCAAAAAACAAATCCAACAAAACCAAAGCAACACAAAATGTATTGAAAGATAAAAATATTTTCAGACTTTGGAAGAACAAACTTGTGTCTGTGCTGAGGAGCTGTGGATTGTGCTGGTAAATTAAAATAGTGCATGGTAGGACACAAGCACAGATCATGAGCCTGCATAGAAATAGAAGCCAAACAGAGAAGGACTATTTGCTAGCAGAAGAAATTAAAACAGCAAGGTGGAAGCTGAGCAGGAATTGACCACTGACTGTGGCTGCTAATATTTGGTGGCTTATTCACAGCATTTCAGTGAAATACAAGTGCAGGGGAATATGGTATAACTGATGAGATGTTTCTGATGTCAATGGATCATGATATTAGAAAAACTAATGGCCTGAATCAGTGAGTTTCAAATGTCACTGGCTACACATTTAGTGAATAGTAATTGAGAAAACAACTTGGAAAAAAAATTGTAGGATTTGTTACCATGGACTTCTCACGGCAGAAATGAGGATGAGCAACTGGAGCTTTATAAACCCCCACAAAAATGGATGAGTTAATGCCCAGAAGACTTCCCTTAGCTGCCCATCATAACTGTGTTTTACATTGGGACTGCTTGCTTACATTTGCTGGATTTATTCTAGATTTTGCTTGTGCCCTCCTATTATATTCCCCAATGTGAGTTTTCTTTCTTTTGTCCACCACATTCTTTTCTTTTCTTTTCTGACATGTAGACAGCTTTTCCTTTCTATGAGATTAAGATGGCTGGGAAGAAATATTATGTCTGAATTGACAGCCAGGAATAAGTTGGCTACATGGAATTCTTTGTAGGACTTTTTTCCATGGGCTCAGACTGGGCTCCAGACGGGCCTGTGAGAAGCTGGATCTGTCTTACGTTTATATTTATTGATGTAAGTTCAGAAAGGAGCATATAAATAAACACATTACATCAATTTTGACTAAATGACATCAGCTTCTTCTCTGACCATACTAGCTCCTGAAATTAATAAGCACTTGGCAGAAGAGTAACAAGATTTATATGTATAGAAACTGAGTGCAGTGAATGGGGTTAAAAAGCTCTCTGTGGGATCCTGTGTCTTGCACACTTGTATCTGATGCATGCAAATGGAGACTCCTTGCTTTTCCCTGCTTTTAATGTAGGAAGGAATATCATCTTTAGGTTTGCAGGCATTTCAAGTGTTCAGAGTAATGCAGAGTAAATCTAAATCCACTGCTAAGCATACATATGTTACTGTCTGTATTTTCTTTTGTTTCCAAAAGAAAAGCAGTTCTGGTTATTTATTACGACACAAGAGACTTAAGTTACAGGTTATACTTTTGTAACTGCATTTATTGCTATTCTCTTTCTCAACTTCAGTCACACAAACCGTAGTGATTATTCAGAGTTCTCTGAATGTGATCTAAATGCATAAAGCAGTTGTTAGGTGGCATAAGCTTCGCATAGTGGTGTAATTTTAAATTTCATGTCCTGAGTTAGTTTATACATTAATAGTTCATAATCTGTCTGTATCAGATTTTCTTGCAGTGCAACAAAAATAGAAAATAGGAAGTAAACTCTTGATAAAGAAAATATTCAGGGCCTTGGACAGTCTGTCTTCATACCCAAAATTCAGGCACATGTGGTCACAGGGATCAGTCCTACTGGGCTATGAATACTGTGGGCACCATCCTTGGGTGGTATAATTAAAAAAGCTTTGCAGAGCCCCCTGGTACAGCTGCCCAGCCCTCTGAGAGCAGCTTGTGGGTGTTTTCTGCTGGTGGTCAGAGGGTAGAAATACCCAATCACAGAAAAAGGCATGAGAGGATTCATGGCAAATCTGTTTTTGATGTTACCTGGCCTGTCCTCAGATATCAGTAGACTAATCAGTGAGTGTCACGGGGTGCACAGTGATGCTTGGGGGGAAGGCCAGGTGTCCTCTGAAAACACATAATTGCTGATAATGGAACTCTTGGACAATGTTAATTAAAGAGGTGCTTCTGTATGTCACTGAGAATGAGCTCTGAAATTACACAGCAATTGCTTTAGGTAGGTTTTGATGCATGTCCTCTAGATTGGTATTGATTTTGTTTTATATCATTCTGGCTTCTCTGCTGCTGGGAAGATAAGCTACAGGTGATGAAAGGTAGTATGAACTGGTCTGCTAGTTACCTGTAAGAGAGGGAGCAAGACCTGCAAAGTACCTCATAGGTGAGTGCACTGCTGCAGTCAGATGTGAAAAAAGCCAGATACTGGAGCCTTTCAGGTATATATATGATTCCATGAATAGATGTTTAGCAATTAAAGATATGTGTGTATTTTTCCTCTTCTTGTACTATTGAGAGGAAAAGCTGGTTATGAATTAGTGCTGTGTTGAGCCTAGCCTGACTATGGTGTAAACCTGGTGGAAACAGTTTTGTCATCTGTGATGGTATTAAATTGTCTGCAGAGGATTCCTGCAGCTCAGTAGGAGCTCAGTCAGTAGCACCACTGGGGCTGGTACAGCTGGGCTCATCATGCAGCCCTGTGAGTGCTGGATGATGGCTCTGGGGCATCTCTACAGAGATTTTCAGCAGAGCTGATGGGACTCCATGAAACAACGTGTTCTTTAATAATAAAATTAGAGGCATGGTTCTGTATTTCCAGCTTAGCACTCTTCCTCAGAGCAGAGGCCTGTATGAAACCAGCTGATGCTGTTTGAGCAGGGCACCAGGGGTGGTGTAGCCTTCCAGCAGAGCTTGGTGAGTGCTCCCTGCTCCAGCAATTCCCTGTGCTGGTGGCAGCTCCCCCACTGCCACCACTGGTGCTTGCTCAGGTATTGCACCTGGGCTGCAGAAATGTGATCAAGCTATGGGACTATTGTAGTGGTCCACAATCTGCACAAAATTGTGTAGCTCCATGATATTTTTCCCTTTAAAAGAGCAGGGATCTGTGCCTTTTGAGCTACAAGGTAGATGTGCTCCCTTCAGTGCAAACTTGGATGTACTATGGAGTGTGTATGGGGTTCATGGGCCTACTGCTTCAAAGGCTTGAGCCAGGAATTATGTGCAGTTTGATTGCACACTGAATATCTTCAGAAAATATATATATTCATACCCTGAAGGTCTGTGCAGGTGCACCAAGTTTTACCCAACCCAGCGGGAAGGCACCTTATGGAATTTCCCTGGACTGGATTATGATAACTGTGTCTGCACCGATGCTCAGCTGGAGTCTCTTCCTGCATGAGTCTGTCAGTTCATTTTGAGACACAGCAAGATCAGCTGAGTGCTGTTTCCCCCAGGTTCCCTTCTCAGATGATGTCCTAATTAGGTCACAGAGAAAGTCAAAGATGTAGAAGCTGGACTGAGTGCTCACCAGCCAGCTCCTACATGTAACTGCTGTATTCTAGTTTAATTTCTCCTGAGATGTTTGCTGATGTCTTGGAGAATCTTGCCCATGAAAAGGCAGGCTGCTCATCAAGAAAGCAAGTTGGTGAACACACGAATATTTTGAGCTGCAGCATGTAGCACTCAGTATTTATCACTACAGGAGAGAGCATGTGACTCCCCTCTCACATGGCAGCTCCCTGGTTTATGCCTTATTGGAAAACAGCAGAAGTATCCTGCAGGATCACTTTTGAAGAAAGGGCAAGGCACTGGAGCCATCCCCAGTGCTAACATTTTGCTGCAGAATGATTCCTGCCTTTACCCCTCAAGAAAATCCTGTGTGTGGGAAGACAACAGACTTGCTAAAGTCAGAAATGAGTTACTGCCTCACTGCCTAAAGAAAAGTCAGAAGTGTGGCCTCAGAAGTAGCAGTGTGACCTGCCAGGGAAGCATATTTAGCTGTTCCTCAGAGCAGGGGAGCTGAAGGTGCTCTGTGCATGGCAGCAAACTCTGTGCATGCAAACAGGCGGGACCCAGTGCATCCCCTTGTGGGTACAGCTCCCAAGGGAGGTGAAGGATGGCTGGAGCACTTCAGGGTATTGTTTCTTGGCAGGAACACACATGCTCCAAGAAAAACAAATTTACTCAGTACTTTTATGAGTCTCTGAGCTCAGCCAGGTCTGGCAGAGACGACTTGACTTCATCCAGAGAGACAGTAGTGGGGACATCATTCCAAGTTTCCCTTTATTTGGGTAGTGGAACATGAGTAACTCCTTCCCCGAGCTGGAGGGTGTTGCCCTGGGCTCCTCATCCTGCAGTGTGAGTGTCACACTGTGCCTCTCACATCCTTCCATGGGGCCCAGGGCAGTTCCCGTGTATGGCCTGACTGCACTGCAAAATATAATTGTCTTTGATGCAGCAATTCCAGCACAGGCACTTTGGACTCTGTGGGATAACAAATAATAATGAAGAGAATAGTCTGGCAATAAATGCTGATCACACCCTATAGGCTTGCACTGAGTTTTTCATTAGGTAGTAGATATTACATGCAAAATAGTAACTTCCCCAGAACCTTAGAGAGCTTAGAGTTCTTTGTAAATGTCATTTCCCCTTTAAAATACAGTTTATTTCCCAGTGCAAATTCTTCATTATTCTGTAGTTAGGGTTGAAAGGCCTCATCATTTGTCTGAGTCAGAAACACCCTGAAAAGAAAACAGTCATTTAGTGAGATGAGCAAATTCAGGAAATTGAGGCAAAGGTTCTGCTCTGCAGGTGAACCCAAAGATCCACAGAGCCTGCAGGGATGTGGGTGTGGGGGGTGTGTGACTTTTTAGACAGCTGCAGCTTGGAGAGTTTCACTATTCCTCCTTCTTTTTTTATGGCATTTTGATCATTGTTCCCTCCTGTTCTGCTGAAGCCAGAACTATTTCTGACCACTTTTGCCTCACTACCTCTCTCTCCTTTTGCAGACTTACACTGCCTTTGTAAGGCATTCATTGCCAGCTAATGCTGAGCTTTTGAACATATGATTTATTTTGAATATGTCTCTGTTATGTGCAAAACCAAGCTGGATGCTATGATTCCTGTTTCATTCTCCTTCCTGACCCAGCAGTAATTCTCCTGATGGTACAAACCAAATAAAGAATGGAATTTCTATGCCAATCTATTTGTCAGCCATAAATAGGCAATATATTAGTCAAACTTCCAGAAGTGAATAGCAACATATTTCTGAGTCTTGGTATCTCCAAAATGTATGTAGATGTTTGCTTTGGGGATCTCTGGCATTTTTGTCATCAGCTAAAGGCTGCCATGTGATGTTTATGTTGGTTAGAGCAGCACTTGGCAAAAGAGGGTAAGAAGAAAACTGAGTCCAAAATGGGAAGCTTTTCTGCAGAGAAAGTGTCTTTTTCTTTTTGCAAATCCTCTAGACAGAGGATTTGCAAAAATATGAATCACTGAAACTGTTCAGAAGAAAAAAGGAAAAACTGATTTAAAAGCCTTTATTTTCAGAATTTCAGAAATATGTATTCTGATGAATTCAAAAGTCCTTAGAAGTTTATCTGTTATTCAGTGGGGAAGTTCAAAGCTTACTTCACACATAGGTGTAGCTTTATTTTCCTTGAGACTTCAAGGCAATGAGAAGCCTGACACGTCATCTGAATGAGGTGATCCAATGCATCTGGCACTGAGAATTTCAGTGTGCCAAAGAGTGACGTCCTATAGCATTATGGACCTAATTTGCTTGTGTGTCACTATTGTAAATAAGGAGGTAACAACAGCTTTAGGTTTTCTCCATACCTGGAACTGAGAAGGAAGCAGAGATGCAGGTTCAAGCACCTTTGGCTCTCCCTTGTGAGGGCAGAGACTCTTTGCCTGCTTTGGTCTCACCCCCAGCACATGGATGGGAAGCAGGTGGAAGGAGCTGGGTCAGCCAAGAGGGCCCAAGCCAACATTGCTGTTGAAATGAGTGTTTACCCCTAAAGACAAATTACTTCCATCTGGTAAAAGAAGAAAAAGTTACTGTGAGTCTACTGTAGTTCCTGTCTTGTGCTCCCCAGGAGAAGAGTGGCTCCATTTATCTGACTGGGGCATTGCTCTGAAACAGGCTCCTGAGTTTGCCTGGCCTTTTCTAATGTATATTTGTTATTGCTATGCCTGTTTTATGTGAAATTTCATTTTGTTGAGCGGTTTCACCACCTTACAGGAGGAGACTCTCGACTTACACTGATCAGTGTTATCTTAAAAACTAGCGCAAGTTTGGGAGCGAGCTGCAATGTAAAGTGCTTCCCTAAAGGAGATGTAGCAATTGCTCTTCAGCACCAAAGTCCAGACAAATGACAGGAAAGTGATGATGCTTTAAACTTGGCCTCAGTCCAAAGCACCCCTGCCTTACAAACTGATCTTCAGTCCTGTTATCTTCCCAGGAATAACATCAAAGCACCACAGTGCATTTGCACAGGGAATGAATTCACAGAGAATTAGACCTTGACTTGGGCACCCACAGATGGAGAAGTCATGATTGTAAGAACTCCCTTTCTTGTGGGGTGTGTGTAGGTACCCAGTCCTTTAAATTCTACTCTAGCCAAGCTGTGATGCTTATCAGTGGGATTTTGTGAAAAATGTAGTGATTCCTCCATGACACACTTGAAGTGCTAGCTGTGAACCCAGCCTAACCATTCCAAATAAGAGCCAAGCATTCACTTAGGCGTTTTGGAATATTTTTCCTAAAAATAAAATCACTTATTTTTAATGGCACTCCCCTTATTGAGCATGTAAATTAAGCTTTTACTTTCCACATCATCTAGAAGAATACCTTTGTTCAGTTGCTGTCCTGCAAATAGAATAGCAATAAAGAACTCTGTATTTGTATGGTCAGAGCAATAGAACTGGAAATAGGAGAAGAAAAAAATTGAAATTTGAGTTTTAAGGCAGGATTTAATTACTAACCAGTAAAATTAGCTTTCCTATTCATCCGTCTCTCACAAAATGTCCTCTCAGAAGGGCAGAGGTCCCTACAGGCTGGCTGCGATGTTCTGATCCCCAGGTAACTCATGCCATTATCCGCACTGGTATATTTGTACAAATATAAGAGCAGAGCAGGCAGTGTGTGAGAGGCAGGGAGGCTGGGACGGGGGAGATGTGATGCATTGTCAGTGCTGCTGGTAAAGGAAAGCCATTGTCAGGCTGTGATTCCTGGCTGCCACTGCTGCCTGGGAAATGTGTGTCAACACCACGCAGAGGCACAAGCTGCTGCTGCGGGGAGGAGGAGGAGGAGGAGGTGCCTCTCTCTCTTTATCCCTGCTCGGCTTGATGTTGGCGTCTCAGAGATGCCTTTGTCACAAACAGGAGCACTCACAAGGCGTTGTCTGCTTTGCTTTCTCTCCCCCAGCCCAAACAACAACAACAACAAAATCCCATCTCTGCTATGTAGCAGTAAGATTGTTTGCTGGTTGGATTTTTTTCCCCCCTTTTTTGCTGCTGTAAGATTTCAGGGTGATCCAAGAGTGTTGTTCTCTGGATTTGAGGAGTGTTATTGGAGGGGGAATTCCACTGCTGCCTCAAACCCAGCAGTTTGCAATATCCTGAGCTGACCCTGCTGAATGTATTACATCAGGTCAGAAACATTTTGTTGCAGGAGCACAGCAGCCTATTCCTTTCACAGGGATGGTTTCATCTACTGATTGCTGTTAGCTTAATAACCTTTTCCTACTTGAACTGTCCATTCTGCCAGATTTTTTTTTTTCATAGAATCCTTTGTGGTTTGGCCATGGGCAAACCCATTTAAGCAAAAAAACCCTGCATTTGATGAGCCAATTACACAGAGCAAATATTAGAAGGACAGAATGCCAAATACTTGTTTGCAAACCTCAGCCTTTATTAACAGCACAGTTACAGCTATAAAAGATCATGATCTGAACCTCACAGTCTACCTGCACCCCTGCCTGAATCCTGGGTGCTGCTGGCTGGGCTTTGTGAGTGTTGTAGGACTAATCCCTGTGGTTTCTTGATTATGAGCATGTGCAGAGCAGCCCAAGGTAGAGCCGTGCATGCAGAGCGAGCACACAGACGTGCCTCGCAATGCCATGTTTGTGCATGTGTTCCTACAACTGAGGAGGATACAGGGAGCCTGCCTGCCTTGCTGATTTATCTGATGTTTTCTTGTTTCTGTTTCAGCATTCAGGATAAGTCCTTCAACACGACAGCTTTAGCAGAGTAAGTGAACACTTTAAAGATGTCCTTATTTTTAAACAGGAATGATGAGTTTAGTTACCGTACAGAATAATTGTAAGTGGTATGTGAGAAGTCCCAAGCTATCTGTCATATATTTGGATTGAATTTTCTGTAATCTAAATATATTATTGCCTGTATGGGAAGGATTGCATAAAGCAGCTGCCTTTAAATGCTCTGTGACTATTTAGCAGTGAAATCCCTTTTTTGGGAGAATATATGCTGGGTGCACATCACACATGTTTAAGTGCATGATTTGCAGTGTCGGATGAACCTCCTGTCAAAATATCGCTCATTTCTGATACTGGTGATCCTGTCAAACACAAGCACGTCTGTTTTCTAAGGACACATGGTCTGTACTTACCACAAGCATTGTTAGGAAAAAAAAATCATTAGGAAATATTTTGAAAAATCCCTATACATTATTTAGACAGGCCAAGTACCAAAAATGTCATTTCTTTGTTATCAATTCCATAAACTCCTTAGATGGCCTTTTGTATATATCATAATCATAAGGATAGATATGTTGATTTTTCTTGTTGTTTTACAGACATAACAAGGGAGGACATTAGAAAGTTAGGAAGGCAAACCCTCTAGGAACTATTGCAAATGAAATGGTCTTTGTCTTATTTTAGTCTAAACTACTTCAATATTGGTGCTCTGTGCATTTTTACTTTGCATGCTTTTGATTGTTTCAAAAGCTTTTGGGGAAGATTCTGCAGCAGTAAGGAGACAAGTTGTTTTTCAGGAGGAAAATTATGTATGGATTTATTTGTGTATTAGGTGAGCTTTACACTGCTAAAATGTTCATGGTCTAAAACACCCCAGCTGGACAGTGAGCTGTTTGCTGAGTGCTGTGGGGACAGGGGACACTCTGAAAGCCAGCCAGGTTGTAATCATCTGAGCCATCTCTAAGTGCTGTCATAACCTCTACAGGAGAAGTAATATTTCAAAGGGATCTAAAGAATTTCCAGCTTTTATATTGCTTTGCTTTATTTGCATATATTTCCTTGCTTTATTTAATATTTAAATTTAGTCACACTTTTTATGTGACTGGGGCAGATATGGAAAGATTGAACTGAAGCTAATAAATCATGGAGGGGTTTTTGTTTGCTTGCATGCTCGTTTGTTTTCATTTCCTGTGTTCCTGTTAGTTATGTGATGAATTTTGGTCTGTAAAATTATGGGTTGCTCCCCCTCCACCGAAAAATTGCCAGATTACAGATTATATATTTTTTATGTTTTTTCTCCTTCCCTTTCCTCTGTCCCTAAGTACATCCATTGTTTCCTGTAGAGACTCCCCTGGAACAGTCCCTAAGCCTGCCTCCCCCCTGAGGTTTCTGGGACCCAGAGGTGATGGCTTTTCTCTATGGGGCTTCATTTTAAACCTGGAGGGTATAAAAGCTGGGAGTGTGGTGCCAGCCCTTCCCTTGGGGAGATGGAGAGAGGTTGGATCTCCCTCGTTTCAGCTGCTGTTGGTTCTTGGTTGTGGAATTTCATGTTTAATCTTTTATTTCCAAACAAAGGGATAGAAATGTGCTTTTAGAAAAAAAAGGGAGTGAACTATGATATCTGAAAAGCATTGTCCCATTGAACAAACTTAGTTTCCAGAGTTGCCTTCCCTAAATCTCATTTGGAGCTGGCCCCCAACACCTGCTTTTGAGAGCTGCTGAGGATACACAGTTTTTACTGATTTCAGCTCTTACTGCTTGTGTTGACCATCTCTGAAAACAGATGAAAATAGATTCACTTTTATTTAGCAGAAGAATGAGAGAGTTTGCCATGCTAATCTAGACATCCTCATTTAACAATTTCTGTCTTTATTTGTGACAAAGGCAAAGCCAGGGCTTCCTGAATAAAATCAAGCCAGTGGTAAAGCACCTTTGGGAACATTTCTCCAGACAAGGAGAGTGCCTGGGGGTGGCAAGCTCCTAGCAAGCCATGCATACAGCCTGGTTTGGGAGCTGCTCACGTGAGCTCCTGAAAGGTCAAGTCAGCAAAAGGGAGCAGCGCTCACTCTGGTCTGAAATGGCTCCTGTGGGAAGGTGAAAAAGGTAGAAAGTTAAAGAAGCGGGTCCCATTAACCCAGAGACACTGGAAGGAACACAGAGACAGACTAGCCAGAGTCAGAGCAGCACTCCATCCAGGCTGGGATCCCATCTCTGACCTGACTCTGGCCCGTGCCAGAACATCAGTAATGGATGTACTTACTTATAAGAGATATCCATCAGTCAGTAGCTGGATTGGGCACTGAAGGGAGAGGATTCACATCACTGCTTTGGTTAAAAGTTAGCTCCTACTCAATGTAAACCTCAACCCATTTGGATTTCTAACCTGAAGCTGTTGTGGCACATTCTCTGTTGGTTTAGGAGTGAGGAAGATGCTGCTGCAGTTTTTTGTTGGTGAAAAGTCTCTCTGTCTCTCTGCTGCACAGCCACAAACTATCAAAAAATGTACCAAACTCTTGAATATCACCCTATCTATTAAATACAGGCAAAGATAAACAAGATTTACAGGTTACTGATGAGAGTAAAGGAAGGTGTGCGTGTTTGTTTTGATATGTGCAGGCCAGTGGCATGAACACAGAAGACACATTTTTTTAAGAAATCAAGGTAAAAACTCTCCATGCTTCAATGATAGGTATTTGCATTATATGACAAATTCATCTTTTTAACGGTCCTTCCATGGTCCTGGCCTCAAACACTATCCTGTGTAAGTGAGCTCTCAGCCTCCTCGTTACTATTTATTCTTGCACAGACAAGAATTTTGGTGGGAAATTTTGGAGTGTATTGCTTCTGAACTTCCTCAGGATCTTTTAAATTTCATGATGGTCATTGTATTCTCCGACTCATTATTGCTTCTCTTTCCTATCTGCTGCCATCCAGTTACTCAAATACATTTTGCCACACTCATGTTTATAAGTTGTGTCTTATTGTATGATTTCTATCAGCTGCTGGGTGCTGAGTTAGGAGCTCTGCCTCTCGAGATCACCTCCTTACAGCCAGCCCAGCTCCCCCAGCTCAGGAGAGTGCTCCTTAACTGGACTTGGCTAGGCCACTGGGCTTGTGCTCAGCCATCCATTGTCCCTCCAGAGAGTGCTCCCCATTGCCAAGGTTCCCATTTCAGGAGGCTGCCAAGTGAGGTGACTGGTGAGAGGAGAGGGAGCAAAACTGGTGGCACAGCTGCTTCCTCCCACCTCCTCTCTCTGAGGCACACCCAGGAGGGAGAATGTGTTCCTTTAGGGGATTCCTGGACTTTGCTGGCCATGGTTTGGCCTGTGGTGCACACCCCACCTTGTGGCACCTTCTTCTTCTCCTGTATCTGTGCCGGGAGCTCTGTCCATCTGGCTCTGACCTTGGCACTGTCTCCTCACAATGCATTTTCTTTCTGTTGTTGTGTCCCTGTAAAATATTCTTTCCAGTTCTAGAGCCAGGTTCCTGGTTCCTTTCACACTGGGCTTCCTTATTCAAACCCCCAGTGTGTCCTGTGCCACCCCTTGCTGCTTCATGTGAAGCAGTCAGGTGTTGGCCAGAGGGGAAGGTGTGACTGGCACTCAGAGGCAGCCAGATTTCTACAGTGAATTTTTCCATTTTGCACATCAAGCCTGGTCTTCCATCCAACATCCCACTTTGCCATGTGGGGAAAGCTGCACTCACTGCAAGAATATTTTGCGATTAGGGTGATCTGCCACTGTAGTTCTCTGCTCCAGCTGTGAGCAGCAAATGCTTTCATGCATATGCTGATGTATTCAGGAAGTGTAAACACTTGAGTGGCCCTTTAAATATTTTCTGCTGCAGTCTGACTTTTGATATAGACACCAGCAGAAGACTGGTGGGGAAGAGGAATATATTAAACCCTTGCCATCAAATTGCAATGCAGAGCTATGAATGTGTCACTTAATGTACTCTCTTCTAAGTGGGGCAGTTCTTCTCAAAATTTAACAAGTCAGCAGAAGTATAGGCTGCTTCCCCCATAATGAAGAGATTCCTCTGCCAGAAAACTTCAAGGGATCCAGGCCTCCTTAGTGTCTGTGCCCTGTGAGTATGAACTGAGGGTGAGGAGAGGGCCCTGACTTTACCCCAGCAATACCAGGCTCTGTGCTTGCATATTGTGGGAGTGCATGCTTATGGATGCATGTTTATCTGAAGAAAGGCTGCTCATGGGCTTTGCAGGTTAAATCATCCTGCAAAGTTCAGCCATGCATCCACAATGTCATGTTCAGCTCTCAGTGGTTGTGGTTTAGCATATTGATCCAGACTTCTCTTCTGTTTAGGCAGCCTTGGGACAATTCTTCTGTTTGTAACTTAAAGGAAGCAATTGATTATGATTGTTCAGGCTTCTTAAAAAATACTGCTAGTTCACTTTTTAAGACTAACTCTCGCTTCATAATTTAGTTAGGGGTTCTTTTTCCTGCTGCCTAAAGGGTTACTGGTCTATCATAGTTAATATTTTTGTGAGTTTGTGAGAAAAACATCCTTAGTTGTGTCTAATTATTTTTGAGGTTAGTGCGAAGTATACTATAAGCAATTAGAATACAGAGTTTCTTGTAATTTTCCTGTGATTTTTATGGTAACATCTGAATTCCTTGTAATTATTTCCATTTGTCTGAACATGATATACCAAATTGTGCACACTTAACATCTCAAATCCTCTTCTTCCTCTGAGATTTGGACTATCATGGAGCAGTTATGGCATTAAATAACCCTAACTAAAGCGTGAAGAGAAGTAGAAATGTGTTTATAGCTCGAGCTGCACTGTAATGTTATTAAAAGCTAAGTTTTTGCAGCTGGCAGAAAACCAATAATTATCTTGTATTCATTTTCAAGGTGTGAGGGGTATTCAGACTCTGTGCATGAAGATCAAGCAGGCAGCTCCAGTCCCAGGTACTCTCCTGTAAACTTTGTTTGAAATCCATTGGGAGCAATTGAAACTGTGACTGCTTCTGTTACACCATTAGAAAAAAGCCTTTATTCTCAAGGGAATGCAGAATTTCTGGGGTATTACCTGCAAAAGCTGTTAGTATTTCTAGGAAATACATCTTTATCTTATGCACTTTTGTGTGATCAATATGGAGATTATTTACTGTTGCTATTATATATGTAAATATGTTATGGTCTGTATTCTTCACATCATACTCCTGTTATTCAGATGCAGCTGTGATGCTTATACACTGAATTTCACTGTACAGCAGCTGGTGCAAAGCAGTAGTAAGCAGAGTTTTGCAACTGTGCAAGGATATGCTCATTGCTGAGTGTGTCTGGGAAAAAGAAATTCTTTAAATTGTAATTTAACTGAAGTATTCTTGAGGCATGCCTCTCTCATGGCTGTTAGTACATATTGCTGGCTAGGGTATGAAACTTAACCATTCAGGAAGATCTTAAAATCAGAGGATACCTTAAAATTAGCAACACTGGTGCACATTGTTGAGGTACCTGTGGGCTATAAAGCTGTAACTGTAACAACTGCCTTGGAGCACACTTGCAGAAGGCATGGGCAGCAATGGTGTTCAACTCCACAGGCACCCTGCAAGCATCCATCTGGATGCTGATGGGCCACAGATGGAAAGTGAATTTGGCAGCTCAAAATCCTTAGAAGAAAACATTGAACTAGCAAGTTATGCTTTCTGGAAAAAAAAACAAATGAATCTCAGAGGGATTTAATTCAATAGCCCTTGACTCCCTCAGCCGTGGAAGTTTCACACCAGGAGAGAGGTCATCTCCCAGCTGACCATTAGGATGCTGCAGGCTGGAGCTAACAGCTGAAGTCCCACCTGAACACCAACTCCAGCCAGGGGTTTTGGAGCAGCAATGCCACTGCCAGCTCCTGAGGCAGCCCTGCCGCCTGCACTGCAGTAACCTCGTGGTGCCCCCGAGGTGCTCCCCATGGAAGGCATGAGAGCAGGCTGAGGCTGGAGGGACTGGGTGTGGGTGACACTAGCAAGGTCTCCTTGGACAGAGCTTGCACCTTGTAGTGATTGAAAATGTCTGTCCCAGATCCCAGAATAAGCCTCCAGTGTCTGTTTAAGCCACCAGGTGTCTCTTACACAGGAGGATGTTTTCTCCAAACACATCTCTGGCTGTTCAGACCTTGCTTTGAGTGGCTTCCTCCTTCCCTCTGTGCAATGGCCCTCAAAGCCAGGGACCAACAGAGGAGAAGTGTGCTGTTGAGAGGAATTATTGTCTGTGACGACATTTTTGTGAGGTTACTGTGAATCATTGGGGTGGGGGAAGTCTTCTGCATGAAAAAGAGAGTTTCAGATTTTATTTGGAGAATGGGAACTGTAGGTCTTAAGCCCAAGAGTGCCTCTAAAGCTAATGTTTAAGTAGCTCCACAGTGGAGTGTGTAATAATGCTAACTTAGGTCCATAACTGATGTGTAGACCACTAAATTTAGTAAAAGCTATATGCCATAAATAGCTAAGAACTTGTTGCTCTTCTTCCTTCATAATGTTTTGACAGATGTCTGAAATCCTGCCTGATGCATTTCAATTTTATTTTCTTACAGAGACGATGATAACAAAGAAAATTACCCGGACAACTCTGCTGTCTTAGAGGAAAGGCAGCCGCCTTTGCAAGACACCCAGCAGCACAAGCAGCAGGTTTTAACTGACTGTGCTCTAAAGCCTGAAATGGGCAACTTAAAGCTGAGGAAACCTAAGCCCATTGCAAAGCTAGAAAATGGAAAAAGCCATGAAGAAAGTCAGGTAAAGAATTAAACTTACCTGGGAGAGGCTTGTGGCACAATGTCTAAGCAAGTTTTGAAATGCAAAGAGGGACTCCCTGGCAGTTCATGGTGTGATTTGAGACCCCACAGTAATCTACCCTGATTTCCAGGGACCTGCAGTCTGCAACCCTCCTGTAATAACAGTTTCTTTCTGCTAGGGAATTGCAGAGAGGGTTGTGCTGCAACTGCTTTCAGAAGTGAATGGAGAGCATAGCTGAAGATGTGCAAATATTTATTTAGACAGTTTCTGTTTTGTTTATTTGATCAATGATCTCCTTTACTGGTATTTCAGCTGCACATAGAGGGATTTAATGGTTTTCCTTCATCTTAATTTCTGTTTTTCTCATATTTAAATAGTAAGACCATAGCAGTGCAGTAGCATACTGGTAGCAGTGCTATCCCCCACCATCTTCCTAGGTTGAGCTGGGGGGAGCAGAACTGTAAATTTTTTAAAAGGTGCTAAGGAAGACTAGAAATGAGGAAACTTCTGCTGCTGTCTCTGGTGGTACATTTGCTCTGTTGACTCCAGAATTCCAGCTCTCAGCAGCTGCTGAAAATGCCTCTGTTCTTCCCTAGTGCTTCCCAAGTTGTGTTGGATGTGCAGTGTAAAGGGTTGAGCTCTGGTCCAGGTTTAACCCCTCAGCTGGAAATATTCTCATATCCAAGATAGTTCATAATAATGTTGGTGGATTTATTGGTCTGCAGTAGGCACAAGGCCTGACATCTGCAAATACAGATGTCTGTATTTACATAAAATTGTGCATATACAAATACAGATGTCTGTATTTCCATATCTTGACTGTATAATGTATTTGGCTACTTTTTGTCTCTCCTCCCTCCTTGCTTGTGGATAGAAATTTGCAGAGCTCTTTCTGAAGTACTTCAAGCCTGTCATAGACTAGGAATTATTTTGGACCAAGTTTAGAATGGGATTTCATCATTTTATACAGAATGTCTTACCTTCTAAGTGAGAACTTCTTGAAGTTCCTTTTTGAAGGTCCTTTTTGAATCCCTGAAGGAAAATGAAAACCAAATGGCAAATGGTATTATCACAGTCTCTTTCAGAATACCAATGTCAAACTCTTGCCCTAAAATTCCTGCCTGTTCTTCTGGAGCTGATCCAGAAATAAAGCAATAACTGGGAGGTTTTTTGCTACTGCACTGCATTCCTAGGAAATATTATTTAACCTGCAGGGAGATGAGGTGTGCATGTTTATCAGCTGAATGAAAAAAATTATGGGAGTTTTGCCCTGGTGAAGTGCAAGTGGAAGCAGATCAGGAAGAAGAATCTTGAAGAAGCAGTAAATGGGGCAAAGCCTGTCTCAGGGTCATCTGTTGTTTTTTCAGCCTCTTCCAAGCCCCCTGTGTGTATCCTGCCTGTACCTCTCACCCAGTGAAAGCCAGCACAGCACATGTTTGCTGCTCTGTGGCATTTTGCATGGCCCCAAGGGGTTAACTGGAAATGGTGAAATTCTTTCATGGGAAACTTTTTGAGTATATAATTAGACTGCCATAAAACACCAGCATGACTTAAGTATGCAGCCTCTGGAAGGAAAAACGGTGCCAGGCAGATTATTTTCACATGGCTCAAGGGTTTGAATTAGGAGAGACAGAAGTGATAAAACACTATAACTGCAGCAACCTTCCTTGGTGAAACCCCTTGCCACCAAGCCGCTGGATGGGGTAAATGGTAAATGATGTACTCCCAAGCAGCTGACAAACAGCACTTTCTGAGCACATGCATTTATGAAAGAAAAGCAGGATGCACTGCACATCATGATTGAACTTTTCAACCTTGCTTTCCTGGATTATTGGCGAAATGCTTTTTCAGCAGTCTCCCCACTTCCCCAGCCTGACTTCTCTGTGGCATCAGAAAGAGTGACACCAGAGCAGCGACAGAATCTCTGTTAAAGGTGTTGCTCTGATAAGCCAAGGAACTCTTTGCTATTCCCTCTTATGTGTTATAAGCCCATAAGTTTCTTTTACAGAGAATTGTCCCCTTAAAATTAGGAGAGGCTGTTGGGAGATAAGTTTGCTGCATGTGTTGGAAGGATTAAAGTCTGTTTGGATGGGAACCATTTTGGTGTGCCTTTCTAGCTGTGAGAATCCAAGGGGTTTCCACTGCAGAAAAGTCACTGAGAGGGAACAGACAGCTGTGATCAAGTAGAGGGAAGATGGGATTTTCACAAGGCTGTCAGCTGAAGTGTGATTCCTGTGCCTCTGATATTTTTGGCACAATTGTAACCCTGTGGTCATGTGCCTTTGGTCTTCATAAAAAAAAGGTTATTAGATTTACACCGATGATTAAAAAACCCAAGTGTAATAAAAGAACAGCATCAGGTGACTTCACTTGACCACTTATCAGATAGCAAAATGTCACCAGGGTAAAGCTGTACTTTGCATGTTGCCTGCAGTTATTTCCCTGGGGGCAGGAGCTGGCTCTGGAGGCAGCTGTAACCTTTCCAAAGAGAACATGGGAAGAGAGTAGGCTGCTGGAATGTGACTGCACCACTGTATTCCAGCTATTTAGTTTCATCTTTTCCATGGTTCCATCAGCTTCCTTAGCAATTCTGCAGCACTCATCTATAGGAAATCAAATTAATTAGGATTTATTTGACTTCAAGAGGTGAGGAAGCATATGCCCAGAACATACTGCAGGGAGTCAGTGTGGGAACAGATGGTGAGGAATAGAAAGTCGTCTTTCCTTGCCCAATCCTTTCTCCTGTCACTCACCTTTGGTGCACAGTCACGGGTATGGATTCGTAAATGAGTCATCCTCAAACTCCCTATTGATACTGGGACATATTTACAAAAGAACACCAAACTTCCTAGCTAATAGGCAGAAACAATAAAAGTTCAGTTTTAAAGTCTTATTATCAAGGTAAATGGCTATAAAAAGGGTGACCTGACAATCAGTGCCTAAAGATGACAATGCTGAAAACTGCTGAGTAAAGTTTTGTATTTTGAGTATAAATGAAGTGTGCAAATTGCTTGTATGTCAAAGAACTTCCAGTAGTTTGACATTAAAATTATGATTTTAAGTGCACAGTAATCAAAAAACCAGAGCTGATATTGGCACATCAGCTGCAAAAACACATGAACACATCAGACAGTCTGGAAGTTTTGCTTTGGTTTCTGGGTATACTCTGTTTAGGTTTGTTATGATGCAGTTTCACTGTAGAAGTCACCCTCTTTAGCGAAAAGAAACAAAAATGCAGTAGAAGACAGGGCTCTGCTGCAGGTGCCTGTGACACATCAGGATTTTGCTGCTATTTAGAAACAGAGATTCCATCAAGGGTGTTTCCCTAGTGTTACTTGTTAACACCCTAATGACATGATTTTTGAGCAGCAACAAAGACATAAAAGAGAAAAAAAAATACAAAAACAATCCAAAGCCACCCAAGTCGGCTAACATCAAGCCTGCAAGCAAGGGCTTATTGCCAGTGCTCTTGTCCTCAGCTTTCCCCTTCATCCAGCAGAAAGCGCTTGGAATTGCTGTGTTCTCTCTGCCCTGCAAGTTCCCATCTGAAGAGTCCTACCCAAACTTTTGACTTCCATGCATCCAGCCAAGTTTTGACACTGGAGCAAAGTGAGGTACATTGCTTTAGCAGGGAAGGGAGCTCTGTTGTTTTGCAGAGCGAATTGTATTTTAATTTTTTAAACCATTAGACTAAAATATTTGATTACAAAAGCTAATAAAGAGGTAGAAAAAAAAGTCCCACTTTGATTACCACATTTTCAAAGATCTTAATTTATTTATTTCATTGCAGTGCAAAGGAAATATTGCAACCCATTTCATAGGTAAGGAAATGAAGAAATATCGAACACATATTTTCACAGCCCTACAACTGGTTTTCAAAAGCTTGGAATTGAATGGATACTTTTCTCATTCCTGTTCTATGACTCAGTTTTTTGCACTAAATTACGTTTTGTATTTTCTGTGTCGCAGATTGGGTGATGTGGCTTTTTTTCCCCTCACTGCCTTTCCCTCCTCCCAGAGTAATATTCTATTCGTAAAGCTACACGTTTGTTAGGGAAGGGAA
>NW_005054389.1:2249736-2256520 GCF_000277835.1 Geospiza fortis
CACATGGTTACATTTTACATATTTTATTTAAGTGATATTTAACTGCACTCACCTTTATCAGCCAGATTTTTTTGATTATTCCCAAGCAATAAAATCTTACTGATATGTGAGTAAATAATTTCAAATTAATTCTTTGTACAGAACCTCTCAGCTCTGAAGCTGAAGTCTGTGATACCCAAGTAATAAAATCTTACTGACGTGTGAGTAAATAATTTCAAATTAATTCTTTGTATAGAACTTCTTAGCTTTGAAGCTGAAATCTGTGATTTAAGTAATAAACAGAAAAGTTACAGTCTGCTTTGGTTTCAGAAACCGTTTTCCAGGGAAATAACATACTACTTTTTTAGACTCTTTTATCTTCTGTGTTCTCTAGTTGTTTCAAGATTATTACCAAAAAATAACTAAGATCCTCAACCAGCACCTGCTCTCATGGAGCATTTTTTCCCTGAAGAAAAAATATTTAGCCAAGCTTGGATTGGTACTGACAGGGCGCATTCAGCTTTTCTTTTTGTTTCCCTTGTGCAGGAGCTGGAGTGTGCATTGCCAGGCCTCTCAGAGTGGCAGGGGAAGGCAGGATGCTCAGCTAATAACTATGCACAGAATGTGGCTTTGAAATGCCAGGAAGCAGTGGTGAGATTCCAGCCAAGGTAAGACTTGGGATAACACAGCACGGTTCACTTCTGATGAACTGTAGGAAAGGCTAATTCATCTGCTGCCTACTGCATAAAATATTCAGACTCCTGGCTCTTGTTGGCAGTGTATTCTATATTTATACATCTAGGACTGTTTGGAGAAAGTGAAAGGGATAAAGATAAGAATGCAAATTTCATCATTCTTAAGCCCCTTACAGCCGAAGCAGAAAGAACATCCTTAGTTTAGAAGCTTCAGTTCCTCTGTGCCAAGTTTCAGAAATACTTCTCCTCTTCTTTCCTTTCCCCCCCAGTGCTGAATTGCCTCTCTTTCTCAGAACTGCATTCTCTGAGCAATGGGAATGGGACCCTTCACACCTTATTATAGCAAGGATACTCATTTATGTACGCTTTAGGCTGTGGGTGCTGTGGCAGCTGTGCTTGTTCTGGTGCTGGAAGGGCACTGTGTGCTCAGGTCTGGCATTGACCACGTCCTGATGGCAGGTAACTCAGCTGTGATGAAGTAACTCAGCTCTGGTAAGTATTGGAAGTCACAGCTTCTACTTCCATCTATCATGGCCTTGCAAATGGCTAAAAATGGGGTTTCAACTCACCCAACTGACCAGTGAAGGTGTGTCCTAAGGATAAGATTTAGTCCTTACTAAATCTAGGGGCACAAATTTCCCATGTTCAAGTGCTGGTTTTGCTCTGCTTTTCTGTGCACAGAGTTTTTGTCAGGTGAGCCAGGTCTCTGCTCTTGTCTTCATGTGCCTTGGTGCCCTGTGGCAGAGTTTCTGGCTCCCTTTGGAGGGTCTGAAGCAGCAGCAGCAGCAGTCCATCCCAGGGATGCTCAGTAGCTCAGGGCACAGCTGGCTGACAGCTAGAGCTCACTGGCTCAAGGTTTGTTTGCAGTCAGGAGTGGAACAGCAGTGACAGCTGCCATCCAATGGCACTTTGATGCTTTAGAGGACATCGACTGGTTGCTTTCTCCACAGCTTTTAGGAGGCAACGTTGTAAATGGTCTTAATTTGTGCACTCAAAGGAAGGTTAAGCAGAATGAAAAAGCATTTAATTAGCTTTGACAACAAAGTGCTTTTGCCCTCCAATGCCTGTATGTGCAATTGAAACACTGCATCTCAGGAAGCACTTTTAATTAGAAAGCCTGCCTTCCCTTCTTCTGACATTCCTTATGAGAGGAAAGAATCCCATGGACTAGTAAAGAGGAGCTTCCTGAGGGTGGTATCAGACCTACCCAGTGGCTCTGCTGGTGGGATGTTTGTGTTTGGGTAGGTAATAAATAACTGGTTAATTTTGAAAGGAACATGACGAGAGACACAGGGACTTTAAAGACAGAAGCCAGAGTGGAGTGTGCATGAATAAAACAGCAAACACAGGCAAAGTTCCCCTGCCCACTTCAACTGTTTGGCCTTTTTAGTCTGCCTGGTATTAAACCACTTTTCACTATGCTGTTTATTCTTGTTTAACACCATGATAGCTCCTTAGAAAGCCTGCTATCCAAAAGGGCTAAATCTGTAAAAGAAAGATGCCTGGATTTACCATTCTAAGTGCTGTGCAAGCACAGTGATCAAATCTCAATTCTGGCCATGTTTCAATTTGATTACATTATGAAAATGAAAAAAAAAAGCTGATGACTTTACTGTCAAATAAGGAACTTCAAACATAAACAAGCATTGACATGTGGTCTCTGTATGTGTGGCCTCACACATACACTTGATTTATTTTAACTGTCCTTGAACTGACACTCCCACCACCCAGCTGTACCAGGGCACTTCTACTCACCTATGCTGGAGTTTCCAGCTTCAGTTTGAGGATTTCTGTGTCTGGTGACCCTTCCTGAGCTCCCTGCGCTGCCTTGGCAGGGCCACAGCAGGTGACAGTCCATGTGTCAGCTCACAGGGCTCTGGTGGCTGCACTAGGCTCACAGCACTGACTCCAGCACAGGCTGGGACACTGCTGCCAGGGCATGATGTCCTGCCTTGCTTTCTGCCTTCTCTGCTGTGGGACACACAAAGTTAAGCATTCAGTGTTGGCAGCAGGCAGCAATCATAGCTAGATTTGGGCAGAACACATCTGTCAGCATCACAAACCCCAAGTTTCACTGTGTTCCACTGGTTTTGCTGGGCTGCTGGTAAAATTAGCAATGCTTTGGGACACGACACCTGCCTGTGTCCTTAAGTCAGACTAGAAGCTCTCTGGTGTTTGAGAGGAGAAGGACACACTGCTGCAGGGGTGTCCCTATACACCTCTCTTCATATATCAGATGTGTAGGGGGAGGACAGGAGAAGAAGCATTTATTTCTGTCTCAAATAAAGGATCAAGGTTGATTGTTTCTAGCGCATCCTGCTGTTACTTCTGCTTTAACTTAGTTGCTGCAGGGGGCTATAGCTCTGCTTTAGTCTCATTTGGGGATTAAAGGTCTAAATACCTCTGAACTCTACAGAGGTTTTTAAGAAACCTGGCAGCTGAAAACCAGTTCATTTTAACTTGTCTAAATATGGATTAAAGACTGCTGAAATATGAAAAACTTTTCAGTACAGTTCCTGTTAAGCAGAATAATCTAAGTTTAGGATATTCTAACAAGGGATTCTCATAAACAGATGTGTGACAGAGAAGAACAAGCCAGGCCATGTAAGAGCAACAATCCACAGAATTGGCTTAGAAGTGTGTATTGTTTCTTTGAGGGGGTAATTTCAATTTATGATAATCACCAAAACAATAAAGGAAAGTTTTGTGGGATTTGAGGGAAATGGAAGACTAGACTTGAAGAGATTTGCAACCAGAAGAATAAGGGAATAGTGTCTTGTTTTTGGCTAAGCTGTACCTGACCTGTGAAGCAAGGGTTTCAGCCTCAAGAGGTTTTTATCGTGTATGATTTATGAAAACCAGCATCCATTTAGTAGATGAAGTGCCATCTGCATGGAAGGGAACCTTTGCACCTTTTTTCCAGAACATGAATTTCTAATACTATTGCCAGTGATTACATTGAATACTGCTCTGGTCATTGTGTGTAGCTGGGTTTGGATATGAGTGCAATATAATCTGCACCTTGATAGAAGGCAGATAAAAGTTATAAACAGGTCCTGGGAACAAAGAAAGGAATTGCCTTTTTTTTTAACAGAGACTAGAAAAGCCAGTATGGAACAATACACATGATTACAACAGCTGCTTCTGCCAATTGCCTTCTCAAAGACAATCAGCAAAACTGGAGTGGGCTGCAGGATGTGTGCAGGTACCTGAGCAGAGTCTGGTGCTTTCCTCAGGTGCCTGCTACAGAGAGAGGAGGCTGAAACCAAGCGCCCCTGCGCAGCGGGAAGGTCAATGCCTCAGTGAAGGCTGCATATCAAGTCAGTGTGGAATTCAGAACTACAGTTTGGGGTGAAGTTTTCTGCCAAAGAAAAATTCCTGAAAGTTCTTCCTCTTCACCATTCCCCAGATAAACTGGGAATGAAATGGTTTCATTTATCAGGATTTATCTGGTCCCAGGGCTGGTCCCTATTCCACGATTCTGTAACTCTATTTTTGGCAGAGGCTGTAGGGTGGCTGTTGGTGTCAGAGCTGTGATTGTTCTGCAGTAGAAGTGGAAATGCTGGTAGCCCAGGGCTGCTCTGAGTCTTGGGGTCAGCCAGAGCCTCTTGAGGTTTCTGTGCTTCCCTGAGGGGAGGCCAAGCTCTAGCAAGGCTTTCAGTATTTAAGTTTGCAAGGTGAGTATATTTTGAGAGGCAGCTCTGGTGGGAACTCCTGAGGTTTCCAGGGTTTCTGCTGAACAGCTACAACACAGAGATGAGAGGGAGGCAGCAGGGAAGCTGCAGAAGTCCTGATGTCCCCATGCAGACCTGCATGGCTGAGGCAGAACCTGAGAGGCTTCATTTCCTCACCTGCACAGGCAGCCAGGTGAGCAAGGAGAAAGTTGGGAAATGATTGACTGGTTCCTAAGAAAAATTTCTTCAGAGATGGTGGTGTTGAAACACTGGTGTTTATGGTTCCAGTGATACTTCTTGTACCAAGGCAGGGAAAACTCTCTGAGCAAGCTTTTGGGTTACAGTGCAATTAAGGAAAAAGAAGCAAAAGGGGGGATGAGGAGAGGATAGAGGAGGAAGAAGATAAGAGCAGCTCTTGCTGCAGGCCCAGTAAGGACCACACCTGCTGAGTATGAGAGCTGCTCGTGGTAAGAATAACAAGTCCTGGCTGGGACTCATGAGACAGGCACTGCTACACTGGCCCTCTGCCTGACCTCCCATTCCAGCACTCAGAGACTGCCCTTGGGCCCTTCAAGGTGGATTTCTCTTTCATTGCAGGTGTGCACTTTATGGTCACCCCAAAGCTTGTTGCAGTTCTGCATTACTTTTTAAGGAGTCATAGGTGTGCTTTTGAAGCATCCACCTGCAGCAGTTTGGATTTCATAATGCTTTTTGCCATTTGGAAAGGTCTCAGAAAGGAGCCTTCTGTTTTCTGGGTGCTGAGGTGTGCTGGTGGTGTGCTCTGCTGTAACTCTGGACAGGCTGAATCAGTGCCCTGCCAGGGAGCTGAGACTGCCACTGCTGAGCTGTCAGCCACCCAGGCCACCCTCACTGGCTCCTGACTGGACACAGGGGAGGAGTGTTGGGCCAGGATAGACTGCAGGTGACCCTGGAAAAGGAGTTTCATCCCACAAAATACTGTGAGGTTGAGGAGCAGGACTCACCCTGGCATTACCCATGCCAAGACACCACACATGTGGTGTTGTGGTGCATAAACAAATAAACAGCTTGGGGATGGGGTTTGTGTCACCAGAGCTGGGCTGGAGTGACATTTGCAAGTTACAAAATGTAATGCTCCTTTCTGGGTTTCACAGAGGAAATGTGGTGGGGATTTGCTGAGGTACATCTTCCCCACCTTTTAAAACTATGTGGTTTTATTTGAATTTTATGCAAGTTTAAAAGTGATGTTGCGCATAATTCAAAAATTCACATGTCCTGGTCTGTATTTTAAACAGCTCAGTGCTCATGCAAATTTATTTCCCCCTTGAAGTCTAGTAGGAGCTCTGTTATGATAATTAGAATTTAGGTGTTTTTTTTTTTTTTTTTTTTTCTTATAGCCACAAGCCTCAAATGTACATGTTACTTATTGCATCTTTGCCATCTCTGGCATGGAGAAAAGGATAATTCTGCCAAAGCCAGTCTATAAAGGAGGGTGAGAGACATTTAGTTGAGTAGTAGCCACAGAGAGAATTTAATTTTCATTATTTTACAGGATGTAAATTATACAAAATATGTGTGCCTGCAATTATTCAAAATTTCAGCTAAGGCCTGAAATAATTTTAAGGTACTCAGCACAGATGGAAAATGAGGGCTTGTTCCTGCTGCTTTTGAAGTTAATGGATATTTTGTGATTGACTTTTAATGAGAGTAGAATCCAAACCATAGTTATTAAATTGTAAGCCCTGTGTTGCCTGGTGACAATCAGAAAACCTGCATTTGCCTAGCAGAGTAATTAATCTTGGAGAAAATTAAAAAGCGCAGCCCAAAACTTTCTGTGTAGAGTAAGATCAGCTCAGCACACATGAGATTGAAAATGTAAATGCTCATCACACAGAAATCGTTACTCATCTTAATGATCTCAGTATCTCCAGAATCCAAATAATGCATAAATAGGAGCATCTTACTCCAGTATTTCTAGTGTAAAAGGGAACAGTAAAATGAAAGATTAAAGGCATCCTAAAACAGCTGGCAAGAACATCAGCCTGAATGAGAGGTGGTACCTCATGGCTGCTATAAACCTTCAGCCCCCAGAGTGCAAGGCTCGTGAGTGATACAGCTGTGAATGACGTAGAACTTTGCACAGTTCCTGTACAAAGTGCTGCTAGCATTTACTGTTTGTTTTTGTCTTTTTGAAAAAAATTGTTTTGTTTTTATATTAAGGAGAGTTCCCATTTGCTCTGTTATGCACCCTGAAAGGTGTTATTGAAACAAATACCAGAAATGTGCAAGTCTGACACGTGTTGTTTTCATCCTTTCCCTCATGTCTAGCTCTAGTTCAATGCAATAAATCACCTTAAATATTTTTTCTTCATTAGTGAATTAGTTCTTCAGCTGTCTGTAGCCTTGCAGCTGCCTCCTTACGTGTTATTAAACCAAACTATAAATATTTCACTCTTT
>NW_005054389.1:2256555-2266033 GCF_000277835.1 Geospiza fortis
CTTTCCTATTAAATTAGTCCTTTTGCTGTTCTCATGACTCATTTCTGTTCCTATGGGAATTGCACATCTTAGATCCTGTTTGGAGCCAAGTGGTTTTTCATCCTGGTGGAGCTATCTAATGTGTCTGCTTTGGTAAGAGAAGTGGCATAGCCATAATTTCAGTCATTAAATGCCTCAAAAATCCTGGAAGAACTACAACAAACACCTCTGCATCTCTCTGTTCTGGTTTTGAGGTCTCTAGAGGATTTTACAGCTATTTCTTTTTGCTGGGATGACTCTATGCCCAGAAAAAGATGAAAAAGAAATCTGGGTTTTGTGTTGGGTTTGATCACATCTCTGAGTGAGTCTCCAGGGGCCAGCAGACATCAGCACCTTTTCAGCACTGACAATCTCATTCTCTGAGACAGCTGCAGTTTTCTTGCTTCCTCTGAGTTGAGAGTCAGCTTGTGCTACACTCATGTTGGGCTCTGAAATCAGGTGGGGGAAGCTTCAGCTTGTTTTGGGGATGGACAGAGTGGTGGTGGGAGGCTACTGGGGTTGCTCAGTCCGTGGGAAGCTGTTTCCAGGCTTGAGTTTCATTGCTTGCTGTAGTGAATTAGTAGCTAACCCTGAGGCTGGGAGCTGTGCGGGCCACGTCAGCCTGGGTGGGGCACAGCTCCTCAGTGGCCACAGCCAGGGGGAAGAGATTTGCCCCTCACTAGTCCAGGGCCTTCCTTTCTTCTTCCCATGTGGAGAAGCAGCAACACACTGAGAGAAAACCAAAGGTGTGGACATCTCTGATGGCAGCCAAGTGACACTCACTAGAAAATGAGGACATCTCTCTTACAGGATTTCCAGGCACATGGGGCGTTTCTGAAATTTGCAAAAGCAGAAGATTGGGAGCCTGAAATGCCATCAGATTTAAATATGGAAAGACTTATTCTTTATGGCTGTGATATGGGAAAACTCTTGTTCCTGATTTAAAGCATGTGGGACAAATTGTGCTTAGATTTAAGCATGTGTTTGAACTTTTTCTTGGCATTAAGCCTGTTAGCTCACCAAATCACAGATCATACATCTGTAGAACTTTTTGTCCCGACAGAGTGAGCCCAGATATTCATGTCATAGTTTCCAGGACTTCATTAACAGTTTAAATGTATTATTTAGGATTCCAATAAAACCACCGTTGTTTTGAATGGGTTAAAAAATAGAGATGTTACTTTCATAGAAATGACATTTCTTAAATAAAACAGATTAATTCTGTAATTTATAAATTACATACACACATGATGAAAAGCTTGAGATATTTGCAGCACAGATAGGCAATCTATTGAATGATTTTTTAAATTTTGTATTGTAGAATAGATCACAGCACAAGCATTTCACCAAAAGAAGCAACTGATCAATTTAACAACTTAAATGAGGTAAGTGTAACCAAAAGTTGAAATATGATGTTATAAATTTTGAATAGATGTTTTGGTTTTTTGTTAATTTCAAGGTCTTGGAATAATGTAATTGCTTAATAATCTTAGATTAGTTTTTTAATGAAAGACTGTAGTCATGTTTTTGAAGAAAAGCTTAAAAATGACTACTAAAATAGTTTAAAAGCTAGAAGCAAGAGATTTTAAAATTTTTTAAAGCCAACTTGAGATTGCTTTTTGTTTATGCTCAGAAAAGAATCAAACACTCAATACTGACTGAGTGAAGGGACATCTTTCAAGAACGTTTGATTTTTCCTGCTATTACAACTCAAAATGGTTAATCTGTTAAATATGAACCATTTATATGTAATATATCATATGTTTTTATTATATGTTTATATATATTTATATGTTATATGTCATATAAATATGTTTTTTTAAAAATAAGGAGTTCTCAAGGTTGCTACATCCTGCATAAGTAAGCTAGGAACAGTAGTACAATGGAGTCTAAAAGGTGCTCTGGTTATAAGATGGAAGGAGGGGAGAGCTGAAGCAGGGAAACAAGGAAAGTCAAATAACACCAGTGACACTTGGAACAAGCTGCTTTCACAGGGATTGTGCCAGGAGCACAGTGTGGGTGAAGCACAAAAAGCTGTTGGTGTGATGACATCGAACCATGGATGAGCCTGGGCGGGGTCCTCACAGCCAGCAATACCCTGGGAGGGGCAGGCAGTAAAGCCAAGCCTTGTGGTTATGCAAAGTGGGAAACCCTATAAAGCATATCCCCACACCTGGGGACCCTGCATCCCAGCACAGAGTCCACTCCCACTGCAAGGACAGTGGGGGACACGGGATTCACACAGGGAGCAGTTGGGTTTTTTAGTGTAGGCCAAGACAACACAACAAAGAAAAGAGCTGGGTGAAGAGAAACCCATTCCTGAAAAACTCTGGGAAAGAAGGCTTTGTTTCCATAATGAGCCAGAGAGCATCTATGTCTATTAATAGATGCCTGACTTTCATTAGAGGGAGACCACAATGTGTCCTTTTAAAGGAAATTAGACCTAATCTTCTCCTTGCAGTGAATTGTTTCCTCTGCATTTTGTGTCACTGTTGTGCAGCTCACTGTAGAAAATCTCAGTGCTGACAAGCAGGGCTCATTCAGTGACAATACAAGAGAGTACACTCAGCCTCTCTAGAGCCACCTCAGGCCCTGGGAGAAATCATTAAGTTATTGTTTCTTTTGAAAAGCCCCAGTGCAAATATTCACTGAAGCTTCCACTTGAGAGCTTCCATTTAAAATCCTTGCAAAGGATTCCTTAAAGGCTAAAAAAAAGGTATTGTAATAAATCAGTGTAAAATAATAAAACCAATTATCAGCTTAGAAATTTAAATAAAATGTTAATAACCAGTGAGGAATCAGCAAGGGGTACAACCTGGTGCTTTCTTTTGCAAAATCTTAGAATTTTTTGTGTCTCAGGTCTATTGCAAACCTGTGCCATAAGAAAAATTCTCTTTCTGGAGTAGAGAAAATGGTGTCTCTCTTCACTGCTCAGCCATGGCATTATGCAGACCCAGGGCATATCTTGTTCTATCTTATTGTTGCTTGTTTGTTCCCCATAAAGGAAGTTCTGAATTGAAAATGTCATATGCCTCAAGGCATAAATATTGCCTTAACGGATACTGCAGAGATTTATTTATGTTCCCATAAAATGTGCCTATCTTATTTTAACCTGAACTCTCAGATTAAAAAGCTGTTCCAGTGTGACATATAAAAGCATTAATTTCCTTGGAGTGAAAAAATGGAACAGGTTGAAATTTGCTCAGTTTCTTTCCAATATGAATCACTTCAAAGGCTATTAAATGCTGAAAGCCTGGATTATTCTCCTTCTCTGCCCCAGCCGATTTCATAAATCCAGTAAATCCATCAATAAACTGGATACAATAGAATATCTGCTTTCCTGTCTGGGAAGCACAGGAGCAGGCCCAGGGGCAGGCTGCAGGCATCCTTTCATTCAGGAGCACCGTGTGGGGGTCAGGGTGGTATCAGTTTATGCAGGAAGAACCAAGCC
The DNA here is from genome assembly GCF_000277835.1 of Geospiza fortis. Classification (NCBI taxonomy): domain Eukaryota; kingdom Metazoa; phylum Chordata; class Aves; order Passeriformes; family Thraupidae; genus Geospiza; species Geospiza fortis. The sequence continues at coordinate 2,260,025 of NW_005054389.1, forward strand.
TGGGCTTTGCTCCTCATCCCTGCTCCTCACCCTCCTGACTGTGCCTGAGCAGAGCTCATGGCTGGGGCACACCTGGGTCTTTCCCTTTCCCTCAGTTCTTAAATTTATCAAACCTTTGGATGTCCACAAGAATGAGACAAAGGATGCTCCTAATAGTAATTCTTTATCTGGGAAATAAATTCTTTCTAGGGGCAGGGCTCTCATTTGTCACATTGTCTCCTGTCAGGCTATGGTCTCCTGGACATGCTGACCAACACATCCCACAGTGCTGATCCTGCTGGGTGTGGCCCTGTGCCATGTCAGGGTACTGCCTCTCAGTGCCACAGCATTTTGGTGAGGAACCGGGAGCATTTGTTCTTTCAGTGTCCCACTCTCCAGAGGGATTTAACAGTGCGTGGCATTCATCTAGGTGTGAGAGATTATCTGTTATCTCAGTGATTCCTTGCCCTAAGGCCTCCTCTCTTTATTTTCAGCGGTCACTGGTTGGAAGGAGGGATGACAGTGGGTCCAGGCTCAGTTGTTTGAAGAGTAGGTGTCTCTACTACAGGCTGAGCTTCCTCCAGGAGTGGCAGTCCCTTTGTACTGTGCTTTCTCCAGCAAAGGCTATGGCACTTCAGTGACTGTGTTTTCCTAAAGTATTATCAAAAATAACAAGTGGCTGAGAAGGACTACACTGTTTCACTTCCTGTCTTTCTCTGACTTCCTATAAATTTCTTCATTTTACCATTGTTTGTAATAATGTACAATGCTTCTTCTCTAGGAGAATTGGCTTAGCTTAAGATCTTTGAATTGTCAGTTGCTTTAAGAGGACATAAGAAGAGATAAGAAACTTTCATCCAAGACAATTATAATTGCTTAATTTTCAAACTTTTAGGATACTCTTCTTAAGAGAAAACAGTATGGTTATTTTTCCAAGGCAATTTATGGATCCATTTGAGATAGTAATATGTCCTTTCATTTGCATTAGCATGGATCAGGAATTACTGCTTCAGAAAACCTCATGTTAGGCACCATAATGAACCTGGAATGAACACCAAATGTGAAGTATTGAAACTGAGATCTTTGCCGATATAGGACGCCATAGCTTAAATTATTTCAGTTATACTGGATTTCCATGTAGGTGCATTCTCAAATTGGTGATGATGCCCACCATAGCCTGACTTTTCCCTCTGTGTGTTTCAGCTGTTTGCACTGGCTTCTAACATATTTAGCAATTTCCTCTGACCAGCCTTGAGCAGAGGTGGCCCAGGGGACAGGTCTAGCCGTGGCAGAGCTGTGAGCAGCATGTGCACAGGCTGCTTCTCCCCCAGAGCAGATGTGCTGGCCTTTGCTCAAAGCTGTGTCTCCTGCCATGTTTCCTGCTAATTTGTGGTGACTTTTTCCTGGACAGTGCAGTGTGGCAGTGCTGTAACGCTCTGCTATGGTTGAGGATAAGATGGGGTTGGTGGTACACTCCAGATTCATCATCTCCCTGGTAACATCAAGACAATCAAAGCTATTTAGTGTTTTTCTCAAATCCCTGTCAAGGGCACACTCATGAAAATAGATAAGGTATTTCTATTATCATTATTATATGATTTTCTTTTAGTGTTTTGGCAATGGCTGGAAATTTACCATCCACCCCCCTTCCCCAGATGGGTGAAAAATATCATTTAGAGCAGCCGAATATAAACCAGCTGGTAAATAGCATAAGCATTGCTGAAATATAGTGTTTAATAATGTAGTCTGTGAGAATGCTTTTACACTGAACTTCCCTTAAATATCAATGTGTCATAAGGAATAGTGATGCAAAGTGAATGTATTTTCTTGAAATGGGATTTTTCTTGTCAAATGCTTGAAGTAACAGTCCATGAAGGTTAAGTCCTTTTATCAGACATTCACTTACATTTTCCTTATTGGCACGTTTCTCTGGGTTGTCATCTGTGTTCTCCCCAATTTTCATCAGCTGTTCTCCTGGTAAGGTCCAGGCTGGCATCAGAGTCCTCACTGGTTTGTAACTGGTACAGTCATCTTTTCTAGATGACATTAATGACTGTAAAATTCTGCCTGTCTGTGATAATTCCACAGCCACTTTGTTTGGGTTTAGTTGGGATGGCAGACAATGGGAAATGAGGACTTCCCAAAGCAGTGCCATATGTATGATGCAAGTCAGCACCCTTCCCTTGACAAGGAAATGCACTGCTCCCTGAAAGCTTCATGGGGTGAGAACGTTTCCATAATTTTCCTGAATTTTATAAAAGGAATGAAAGGATAAAGGCAGAAAGTAATCTCTGATCTTCTCAGACAACTGAGTTGATTTTTTTTTTAACCAAAAGTTATCTTTGGGTTTGAAAAAGGGATGTCTTACAACAAAAATAATGCAAAGAAGTATTAAATTACTTGTTATGTAGATGATGTGTTGTCACACAAAGGAAATCAGGCCAATAAATCAATTCATTTTTCATTGAATAAATCAATAAATTGGTTTCAGGTGTTTGACAGAGTGAGGAAAAGACTTTTCAGGGTATAAATTTGAGGAAAATTTTTTTTGCATCTCAGATTATTTTCTTCAGAAAATGTCCTTCATAAATATGTATCATTTGAGTGACTTAATGTTATACGTACATTCTGTGTGTGCCAGCTGTGTGGTTATTAGGACAGCCTTGTGTGGTTTTGTTTTATGTTTTGAGCTGTATTTCCCTTGAGATGGGGGAGCTGAATGCGTGGGGTGTGGGGAGTGACTCATTTTGCCCAGTCAGATGGTGATTAGGGCTTTCACAGCATTTCCATCACAGCGAGATGCTTGTGTCAGGTCGTGCAGCTCAGTGCTGCATGCAGCGTTAAAAATTCAGATCAGAGCTGGACCACGCATGGCACAGAGGCTGGAAGTGATGTGGCAGATAACTGTCCCTGTCATTGATTTGCCTGCAGCCAGTGACAATGATGTGTTGATTTTACCTTTGCAGTGGATCACAAATGATCTGCTGCCCTGTAGAACTGGCAACAGCCCTCATAAAAGCCGTGTCTACATAATGAAGTATCTCTAAAACAGCCAATTATAAAAAATCTCTCTCCCAAGAATCCCTTGAGTGGTCGTGTTGTCAGTAACTCTTTGTTCACTGCTGCGCACTGCACTCACAGGCTGGAGAGGGAGATTTGATTTTTTATGAATGGTAAATGGGGAGGGACATAATGTCATCAGATCGTGATGTCAGCCCAATGAATGAAATACTTCCTTAATGTATTGCTTCAAGCCCAAGAGGAGGGACACCATCTCCGCTTGGCTGCCTGGAATAAATCGCCTCTTGCTGACAAAGTCATCTTTCCCACGTGCCATGAATAATCCATGTAAATTGGGACTTAAATAACCAGGAGTCAAGAAACTCATGGAATAGTGCACGTTTGTTCTCCCCACGTCCTCCCGGAGCTGGCAGTGGAACACCCCTTTGCAGGCGCTGCCGATGGGCTCCGGGAGTTGAAGAGCAATCGCTGATCCCCGTTGTTCTCTACCCAGCCCAATGTTCTGCTTTTGTCTGCAGAATTCTTTGTTGAAGCTGCAAGCCCTGGAAACTGATCTGTGCTCTGCGTTTCTGCCAGCCCAGGAGGAAACTCCCCAGCTGCCTGCACCCAAGGACACAGCCCCTTCTCCAGCCCACAGCAGTGTGCAAGCTGATGGGGCCAGTTGTGGAGGTAAGCCAGCGTGCTATGATGTGCTCTCATTTGCAATTATAAAAAAGCCTTGTGACTTGCACTTTAAAATCAGGCTTGCAGCCCTCTGGGAAACAGTGCAGAGCTAATGCAAAGCACCATTTCCTCCTGCAAGCACTGTGTAACGTAAAAAGGGGTGATACCTGTTAAAAGGATGGAAATTAACAGCTGTAACTCTCTGGTTTTCTGAGAGGGAATTTTCCTTTTCAGAGAGGTTTTAAGAATCCCAATTATTTTATTTTTTAGTTTTAATCTGTTATTTTCCCCCATGTAAATTTACTCTCTTTACTTCCTATGTCTGTATTGTGTGAAATCACCTGCCATATCATGTAATTCTATTTTTGTCATTCTTTTTGTCAGAGCAATATCACTTCATTTCTCCTATTATTGATTTTAATTTAATGCATCAGCAGAGAGATAGCGAAGGTGAGTTTTACAGCATGTGGATTTTAATCATTCATGATCCTGTATTATTACCCAGCTGGGCAAACTGTGGTGTGTTATCTCTCCCTCTTCCCTCAATAGAGAAATAAATAGCCCTAAGGCTCAGCACTGTTTTTGTCAATTCATGGCTTGTAGTCACAGGGCTGGCAGAGTCGTGATGCCAATAGAAGAGGAGTCACTCCTTGTGAAAAATAGGTCAAAGGCAGTATGACTAATACATCTCACAGACAAGTGACATGAATACACAAATACCTAAGTCGTGCACCATGTATGGTTCAAATTAAGGCAGGTAGGTCAGTAATCCCTTTGCAATTGTTGTTTCATATCAGAAAAAAAATCTGGGTTAAGAAGAACTTATTTTAGGAGCTGCTTGCTCAGAATTTTCATCAAGAAATAGCATTTGGTTATTTACAAAAAAATCATGAATTATAGTGTTCTGCTTAAAAAATTTCAGTTTGAGGTTGGCACTGGAAAAATCAAGGAACGATGCATGTAAAAATCAAATTATTATGAAGATGAAGGAATCTAAAAATGCTAAATGTCCTGGTTTTGTTTTCTTTTTAAAAAGAAGATGTGTTAGTCCAGCCAGGCAAATACTTTAATAGCTCTTGAACACGGTTATGGAGCCTGGACTGGGGCTAACCTTGATGGAGATCTGAAGCAGAAACAGGTCTCATTTGTGTGCTGCACAGGAAAAGACATTCTGCAGCTCACCCAAATCTGCACTGACTCCTCTCCTTTGTGTCAGGGTGGAAAGGACTCCTCTGCCAGTAATTTGCTGCATTATTTTGCTCTGGTGGTTTCATAGTTCATGGTTAGGATGATTCTTAATTGTTTCCCCTTAATTATTTTTTGCTGTTTTGATTAGATTTTATTTATGCTGGTGGTGACTGCTGCTTCCAATCCCCTCTCTACTCCCATTTCCCCTCTGCAGCCACATGGGGAAATGTTGCATGATGTAGCATTTCTCTTGCACAGTTTCAGAGCATGCTCTGCCGCTCCAGCAGTTCAAACTCATGCTTTAGTTAAAGCTTATCTATTTAATGGGTTTTAATGTGCCCTCATTCCTGTTAACATCTGCTTTGTGGTTTGTGGCATTTTTAGTAACTTGCCATTTTGCACAGACAGAGCCGGTCCTAATTCTGTCTCTTAAATTACTGCTGAAATCTTCTAATGCATTGAGCTGTCACATGGCACTATTGGCTATTTGAGCTCCACCTTGGCTGGAAGTCCAGGGATTTGTACCAGGTTGGGAAGGGAGTTTCTAGAGGATGTGCCATACATGTTCCATCTTTAGTTATCAGCCTTTCCTCAGTGGATATGGGAAAATTAACATGATCCTTCCATTTGCATCCCAGTCAACAAATTTCAGGAACGTGTACATGATATGTATGGAGATTGAAAATACAACAGTCTAGTAAGATGACAGGGTGCCTCAGGATGCCAATTTTAAGGGGATGAACAGTAACTTATCTCTGAGAAAAGTCAGCAATTTCCAGTTTACTTTTGAATATGTGAAAGCTGAATTAGAGTTGCCAAAGTGAGTCTGTAGAGTTGTGGTGGGTACCTAAGTTAGTTTTTTAAAGGGGTAATTATAGAAAAGTAGGGTGCAATTTCTGTACCTTTGGATATGAGATTACATCGCATAAGTGCCTGCAGCAGTGAGCAGCTAAACCTAACTACAGGAAATGACTTTTAAATGACTTTTAAATCAAAAATTCTGATAGAGGCATTCACAGATGTAATGTGTTTAGGACTGAACACACTACATCTGAATATTATTTTTTCTATACAAGAGATTTCTGTGTATTATTGTTTCACTTGAAGCATATCACAGGCATAAATGCAGGATTGTATCATAGGACTTGTCATATGAAG
>NW_005054389.1:2266043-2280609 GCF_000277835.1 Geospiza fortis
TTCCTGTGGTGTTCTCCTGTCATTTCTAAGCTGCATGGAGTAGATGGGATAGAAGAGATGGTAAGGGGCAAGTCACTTGCTTGGGTAGAGGTGGCTTTAATTCCCAGCTTTGGCAAAAATAGAGGCTAAAATTAGACAAGATACATGAAGACAGTTCATGGGCTACTCTTAGGATAATATTTAGTGTCTTGTTTAGGATCTACACAGAACTGGAATCAGGATGATGGCCTTAAGTGTTAATTAAAAATGGGATTGGTTGGAACTTGCCATCACCCTGAGATGCCCTAATATTTTAGTAGTGGTGCCACTGAAATGAATCAGCCTGAATTATTTGCTGACCACTTCTGACATTTGATAGTAATTTAATGCACTTCTAGTAGAGTTGGAACTAAACTCTTTCTTGGGCCATAGCAAAGTTGCATGAGTATTCAAGCTTTGTGGACCTTGCTGTAAGAAGGCCAAGGAAATGAAAGTGCCCTATTCCCAAATTATAAACATGCAGGTTGTCTCCTTTTTGTTTGCTAGCAGAATAAAAGAGCCTCCTTGAACTTTGTGCGCTTGGTTTTACACTGGAGTTGCACTAGCCACTACTTGTCCTGTGTATTTATCTTCCAGGAGTGCTTAGTCTTGAACCTGTGCATTTCTTCCATTTCTGAGCCTGGGCTGGGCCTATGAAATTGTCTGTGTGTAGATGTGAGGAGCAGCAATGCCTGTCACCATATGGTTTAGCAGTGGTACAGGTTGTCTCCTGCATGAAGGACATTTTTAGGTCCACAGGAGGTCAGAGTTCAAATGGTAGAAAGTTATTTCCTTCACTCATCAAACACAGACTAGCTGATCTTTTTATCATGTCACTAGCTGATCTTTTTATCACATCATTTTCCTTTCACAGTGAGGGCACTGCTACTTAATACTTATTCCTTGTATTAAAAGAACATGAAAAACTGTGCAATTGTTCTTAGTCAACCTATTTCCCAGTGATTATGTGTTTCTTGAAGTTCAAAGACGGTGAAATTAAAGCAAGGGAAGCCAGGTTCTTCTCACTGACAATACTGTTCTTCAGAAAAAACCAACCCAGAAACAACAACAGATCAAAACCCAAACAAAGGTATTAATTTTTAAAAATCTTACAGGGTAAGGAAAGAGGGAGCACTTTTTTTGCAGAACACCAATTATTCCAGCCATTGTCACTGCCTGTTGTCAGTGTCCATGATTGCCCAGGACTGCTCAGTGCTCCACCCCTGCCTCTCCCGGCTGCCTTCCTGGGGTCTCTCTGTGGGAGGATTTGAATCTCATACAAGGTTTAGCAGATTTGGGTGTTGCTCTGGTATCTTGGAGAGCTCAATTTGACCTACAGAGGATAAAATACTTAGAGAAAGGATGCAAGGTTAGAATTAACAATCAATTACATTGTCTCATTCTGAAAATGCTTAACATAATTACAATTGATGATGTTAGTAAGAGTAGATGAGCTTGTAAATACAAGAGTCATATAACTTTTGCTTGACAGACTAATCTGTGATTATACAATATAAAATAGGATTTTTTTTGTTGTTTGTAAAGCAAAAGCAGTTGGATAATGTCCAATAAAATTATATTTAAGCCATTGTAATTACTATTTTTTAGAAAAATATAGGGGTTTTTTTGAAGGGTGCCATTCAGACCTGGTTTTTCATCACTGTCACAGTGTAGCAATAGGGATTTTCAGTTTTGGTATTTGTTGGGAAGAGGGCAGATAAAATGTAATACAAAGGTTCCATTCAAATCCTGGAAAAAATACTCACTCAGCATGGGAATGTGATGTCCGATGTGCAAAGCAGAAAATTGAAAGTGAAGGCAAAAGAACTTACCTAAACCTGCCAGTTCTTTTTTGAGTAAACTCATGTACAGTTGTTTCTCAGTGCAGTTTTAGACTTCCATTGAATAAAAAGATTCTGTGAAATGTATTAGAATGCATGATATATGGCAAATATAATACAGATTAGAATTGACACATGCTGCCTGGAAATGCAAAATAATAGATATTAATTAAAAAGCTGTATATATGAATGGGCTTAGAAAAATAAGATAATGCAGCTGGTGCAAAATATAATGTACTGTGGAAACTGCTGTAGGAGAACTGAAGTCAGGGCACAAACTTTGCTTTAGCAAAGCAAAGGAGAAAAAATTTTGGGCAAGAACTTTTATGAGATTGTGGAGTTTCTCCCTAGAAAGTATGATCTGCATTAAATTCCAATCATCTGAAAGCAAAAATATTGATTAGGTTAGATCATCATTATGCATTCCACCTACTGAGGGTGAGGAAGAAGATTCAATATTGAATATTAAATAATCCCTTCAATGGACTCAGGTAGAGTTCAGGAAGATGAACCCCTGATGTTTCTTAGGTAGGCCCTGTAATGTGCCATTACTTTTCATGCTACCCATAAACAGAACCAGTGTGATAAGGTTCATCAATTCCTACTTTTTCTAGCTTGACCATCACTATAAAACAAATTTTACCTTTTTAGGCATCTATGGTGAGGTTCGCATTTACAGTCCAAGACATTGTTAACACAGTATCACAAGCATAACTCCTCCAAGTAACAGCCGCTGTCCATGACCTTGAGTAAATAAACTGAATGTTCTTGGTGGTGGTTGTTAATTTCATATCTTGCGTTCTTTGAGCCAAGGGTATGTTACTGTTACCCAACAAAATCCTGCAGGGTGCTGCAAGCAGCTCTGGAGGTTCTTACCACCAGGACATATTATATTTTTGACCTTCCTTTCTCTTCACCAAGGGACTAAATGAAAAAGCACAAAATTAAACTTGTTGTGGGCAGTCATTGTCTTCTTCAGGAAAGTGGCTTTCAAAAGCAAACAGATCTATGAAAATATAAGTAATGCTTCTATTCTGGGAAACTCCCCATCTTTGCTTCATAGTTTATAAATACACCCATCCATCTCCTCCTGTGGAACTCAGAAAGGATTTATGTGAAGCCAGTGGCAGTACTTCTATTTTCTCATCCTCAGTGCTGTGTCCACCCTGCATGCAACACTTTGCTGATCTGTTTGCTGCTCACTGAATACTTATGCTTGGAATACTTCTGTAAAGACAAGTTCTTATTGACCTAGGTAGCTGTACCCCATGTGAGTGCCCCTCAGTCCACAGTGATTTCTACTTTATTTCTAGAGCCTGTGCCAGCCCACAGGGACTGGCAGAATGACATGGAGAGCAGCCCACAGGAGCATCACTCCCTAGGGACCAGCCGACTGCTGTATCACATCACAGATGGAGACAATCCTCTCTTGTCACCACGCTGCTCTATCTTTAGCCAAAGCCAGAGATTTAATCTAGACACAGAGTCTGCCCCTTCTCCACCAAGTGCTCAACCTTTCATGATGTAAGAAAATCTATTTTAATTCTTATGCATTTTTAACTTTTTCTGCAATTCACAACCTTTGACTCTTCATGGGTTTTTTTCAGTTGCTGCTATGTAATAAAAAGCAAATGTTTTTATTGTGATGTATTTTGAAGTGGATGACTTGCAACACCAGAAATAGGAACTAGTGTTTCCTCAGTCATAACAGTGTACAATATTTTTTTGAAGTCTTTGTTAACTACAGTTAGCAAGTAAACTTTAAGCTTTAATGTTAGTAATTAGAATGATGAGTGAACACAAGATAGAGAGGAATGTCTAGGTATAATACTAAAAATTCAGCTGTAATTGAGCTGTAGCTTGAGTCACTGATGAGGGGTGACAGTGATATTAAGCATATGAACAGTCCGTGTATGTGATTTCCAGAAACCAAGCTGTGAGTTTCAGAGAGAAATCAAACTTTCTTAAAAGCTAAGATAGAGCTTTAGCTTCAGCTGCATATGGATAATAATCAGCTCTATTGACTTTTAACTGGAAATAATCAGAAACTAAACTGTCTTCCAAATGATAATGTTCATTTCCAGTAATGAAAAACTCCCTGAGCTTACTTTTACAAATCATGTCACCATAGTCTTCTCTTATACTTGAAAGATTTGTGAATAAAGGTGTGGGTGTTAAATGTAAATACTGGATCAGGCTTTTGCCTACTAGATTAATTTTTGAAATATATTCAGAAATCCCATGATTAATTAAAAAAAGAGAGAATGAAAGACAGATGGTGAATCCATTAGAATACTCTAGGGGTACCTTCAAGCAAAAGCAATTATTTTATGCTTACTTTATAAAACTAAGCTGTCTCTATCCAGTGAAAGAGTAGAATAGCCATGAATTCTGAAATGCTAAGTGTGAAGTGTGCCTGAAACAAGGCAGGGTCCATTATAGCTCTTAGATCCCACAACTCTGCTTTTGGCTTTTGCAGGCCAAGAAGTTCTTCCAGGTGTAGCTGTGAAGACTGCAAAGAACCACAGACAGTAACACAGCTTACCAAGCATCTTCAGAGCCTCAAGAGAAAAATTAGGAAGTATGAAGAAAAGTTTGAGCAAGAAAAAAAATATCTGGTAAGACAATAATTGAAAAGGTAAATACTCCAAGAGGGACGCAAGAATCCCAGTGTATTTAAACAATTATTTATTCAAAACAATGTGAGATAGGGTATTTCTGGTAAAATAAAACAGGAAAAACTTCAATGAATAGCTTTTCAGCATCTTTCAGTGTGTGCAGTAGTTCTGAGACTTGTAATTTTCTTTGGATTACCTTTGTTGCAAAATATCCATCTTTGAGAAGTGTGAATCAGTGAAACACGGCTGACAGGCTTGTGAAACAAAATGGTGCAAAAGGTGAAAAGCTACTTATTTGCTTTGTAGCAGTCATTTGCCTGGAAACTTGTTCTGCTGTGCAGATCCCTTCATTCAGGCAGTCTCCTATGAACCTCCAAAGCCTGGGGCTCTGTACAAGCCGATGGTAAAAATCAGAGAAATAAAACTTGTGGGGGTTGTTTGAGGTCAGTGGTGAGTGCTGTGCTGGGAATTGTGCAGTATAAGAATATCAAAATGTACCTGATGCTGAGGAGGTCTACAACACAAATCAGGGAAGTTTGTGACATTTTCTGACAGTATTAAAATTAAGCAAATTATATATCACCTTTTAATCTTGTTAATGGCCAAAACCTTAAACTTGTGCACTGTTTGGCTCTGTGGGTATCATACGCTCCTAGGAGGACAATTTCATACCTAAACAACCCTCACAATATGGTCAGAAAAGACATATTTCAGAAGCTTGATTTTGTGAAACTGTTTTGCAATTTTATATATCTGAGTTTTGAAGATTCAATGTAAATTCACTTTAATTTGCATGCAGTTTCTAAATGCAAAATAACCCCTGATCTACAAAGCCTTTTTTGTTTGTTTCTTTTGAAATCACTCTTGCACAGGATTTTTCATTTGATTAATTAAGCAGGTCAGTTGAAATTCTGAAAATGCTGTTTCCCAAGAGAATCCCAGTCTTATAGTAAGAGCTTATTCCTGCAAAGGACAGAGAGCTTCAGTTACCATCCTGGAAATCACTTAGGAACTTGACTAAAATTAGGTATTTGATCAATCCTTTTGAAGTCACCAAAGTTATTTACCCAATTAGTCAGAGACTGAAATGTTCATTGCTGTCCTTTTTGGGATCAGAGACATAATACTCAGATCCTTGTGGCACTGTGTCACAATGGGGAGAGATAAGCCATGACAAATTAATGCCATGATCAAGCCAGATGCTCTGCATGGCTCTGATAGAGTGCAGTCTGAACTACGGACATTTTGTAGCACACTGAGGGTGGGGATGTTTTATCTGTTTGATCCTTTAACTATCAGTTCCTTCTCTTTCTTTATATTCTTTACATTTTCCTTTGCATTCAGCCTTCTCATGGCGACAAGACTTCCAATCCTGAGGTTCTGAAGTGGATGAATGCTCTGGCCAAAGGTCGGAAGCAGCTCAAAGGTACATAATAGAATGTTGTGTCCCTTTGCTGCTGAGGCTTTTGGAAGTGGGAGTGTACCTGGAACCTTTTAAAGTCAGTTTTCTAACCTCACTGCTCTGCTTATTTTTCAGTGTGTGGCAATAAGTCTCCCAATGGCAAGAAAGATATTATGTGATATGGCTTGCTTTGATTCCTGAAAGCAGGGATTAAAGTGAGCCAGTTCAACCTTCATACCAAGGCTAGAAAGGGGAAGGGGAAAAAGCTATCATCTCTCCCTCATCACTATAAACATTCATGCAAAAGGCAGTGCTGCTCTAAGCACTTTCATGAGGGTCTAAAACAAAAGGCAATGCTGTTCTGAGCACTTTTATGAGGGTCTAAAACACAGAAGTTAAAAGTTTTCTTGTAATAGTACAAATGTAGGTGCAACTGTTTCTTTAGGACTAAGGACACGCATCTCTAAGGATTTCATTTATTTTGATCATAAAAACAGATCTTTCCTTGATAATAAATTTGGCCTTGAGGGTCAGGTTTTGCCCTTGACTGTCTGCATACCACTCCATTAACGTCTGTGGGTGTATCAGATGCTTTCCCTTGGGGAGTTTGTAGCCAAGACTGATTGATTTTTTTTTTTGAAGGCTATTTATAACTCACTAAATCCTTTTTTTTTTTTTGCTCTGTTATAAATGGATTCTCACTACTAAATAAATTGTAGTATTATCTTTCATCTCTGTTCTGGATGTAGTTAATAATGTAGATACAGAGGATGTGATTGTGGTAAATAATGAAGTAGAAACTTATCTTTCAGTAAATTTCTTCTGGAAATTCTCCCTTGAGTACTATCCTGTATGATTACTAGACGATGATGATGATAATTACTATTATTTCCCCTTGAACTCTGTGTTGCAAATCCAGGAAGGGCAAATGCAAAGAAGTGGCCAATCTACATGGTTACTTTTCTGAAGATTGTATCTCTGACTCAGCCACTCAACCTCCTGTCCAGAGGATCTAGGTTTCATAGATCAGCCTCACCTTCATGCCCCAAATGCCTCAATCCTGTGACAACCCTTGATTTTCATTATCCTGAATAATGGCACTGCTTTTAAATGAAGCCAGATTCATGAGGATCACATGCCAAGTACCATTGAAATGGAAAACACTCAAATGTTTGTAGACCCTTCTTCAAATTTGCAAGGCTTGTCTATCCTTTCTAGCTCTTATGGGTTTACTAAAAATGACTGGTTTTCCCCACAAAGCTGGCCTATATCCTCAGACTGTCACTGCTAAAAAATTATGTTACTGTTTCTGCATGGATTTCAACAAATTTAACATAGTTGGACACATCAATCTCCTGCCTTGCCCAAGGTCCTTCACCAGAGAGGCGTATGCTTGGAACAAAATCTGGTTTTATGGGAGCTAATTCAGATTTTAATTCAATTTCCTTGTTGCTCTGTGCAGGTCCCTGGACCTCCAGGGGCTTTGGCTTGGTGTCAGGTTAATAGAGTCACACATGCTTTATCACATCCAGGCAGGCTGCTGATGGGAAGCTTCTGTCTTCTGCTGGGGTGCTCAGGTGCTCTTCTGCCAAGCGAAGTCATTTAACAAAGGGGTGGCTTCTCCTTGTGAAGACCACTTGAGCAGTTGGGCTGGCATGGCAGGGTGACCTCTGGAAGGGAGAGGGACAGTTTAAATTGCTCTAGGAAACAAAAGATGTTACACATTAAAGTGAAGCAGAACTACTTTCCTACATGCCTGTGGTATGATAATTGTTAGCAAGGAGTAGGAAAGTTTTGATGTTTTTTTCCTAGTAGTGTCACAGGGAACTCCTTTGCAAATACTTCTAATCTATTTACTTGCCATGTATTTTGCCTTTCAGAACTGAAACTCAGAATGTCAGAAGAGCAAAACTGTACCTCCACAGTGCCCCAGAGAAATGAGCAGTGTGAAGGCAGTGGCACCTCTAAAGAGGCTGGCACACAGGAGGCCACCAGTATGGAACCAGCTCCCTCAGTGGAAGAAACCATGGACAGTGTGTTGAGACGACTAAAGGAGAAAAGACAACACTTCAACCTTCCTGAGACTATTAAGGTATTTAAGAAGCATGGCTGTTCCCTCAGAACTCTCTCACCTGAGGCAGATATTGGTGTGGCTGGCTCAGGGTGTGCCAGGGAGTGCACATCCTCTGTCTGCTGGCACTGCAATGCATTTTCTCTCTAGTGAGGTGGGAGCTCTAGTGCAGTTTCCAGAAGTGACAATTCTGAGAAGAACTGCTGAGGTGCAGAAGGCTTTTCAAGCAGTGCTAAGCATTTTCTGCTCAGAGAAACTGAGCATGTTTCTGCTCATGTGAAACTGTTTGCCAGGCACTGCAGGAACCTGCTGACTTGAGCCTGTGTGCCCAGAACTGCATATCTGGTGCACTGAAAGTGGTGGCAGCACAAGCACCTTGAGCCCATAGAAACTGTGTTACTAAAAACATTCCTGAAGGTATTTTGCTGATAAAGATCCCATCTCAGCTGAGAAATGCTGAAAGCCTCTGCAGAGTCAGTAGCATGCACTGAGGTGACAGGGACAGCACAACCATCCAAACTGCTTTTCTCTCCTGACCTTGTACATTTGTGCTGATCCTGCCCCTTCTCTATGTTCTCAATTACTCTTCTGAATGTAGGAACAATAGTCCATGGAACATGATTGCTTGGCTGGGAAATTAGTTTTTGTTTTAAAACTAATACATATATTAAATTTTTGCTGTGCCTTCACATTCCTGGCACAATATGAGGTTCTCTAAAACTATAAGTACCACCCAAACCCCCTCTCTTTTGGGGGCTGTTTTTTGCTGTCAGAGGATGTTGCTGTTCTGATGCTATTACAGCCAAGCAGGAAAATAAATTCTGCCCTCAAAGGTACCTAAAAGCTAAGTGTTGACAGTAACATTTAGACTTTGGCTGGTGAATTAGAAAGGTGAAGGCGTGAGAGGGTGAAGAACTAAATGCTAAACTATGCGAGGCCTAAGAAATTATTCTGGGTGGATTTCAGTAGCAGAGAGTACTCAGCAGAGATAATTTTTAATTTTTGTTTTGTTTCTATTCTTGGTTCTCAAACAACTAGTTGCTATATAAAAACCAGGACTGTGCATAACAATGCCATGCTTCTCAGATCTTGGGCGCTGCATACATGACTGATTTTTTAATTGTTTCTTTTTATGTGCTACTTTTTTAGGAAGAGAAATGAAATGGAAAAAGTGTTTCATAACCAGAAAACAAAAAAAAAAAAGGCAACAAAACCATGCTATTCTGTATATAGCTCTAACATCCTAACAGTGCAGACCATAGGATAATATTTTCAGTCATCAATTTTTTTATTAATGGGGTCAGATCAGATGACACCAAAACAAATGTCTCTGACGAAATCCAGTTCAAAAAGCTTTCTTATAAAAGTAAGTGGGTACCTGTCCCACTTATTTTTCAATTTTTTTGGACTTCCCCTAATTTTCCAAGAGAACCTTCTAAATTTAGGAAATGGCAGTGAGGGCTTGAAATATTCTCACAAACAAGAAAGTAATGTAAATTAAATGTTTGCAAATGAAAATATTTTCAAGTTTTTATTATTTTTTTAGATCCTATTAATTTTCTTTTTGTTTATCTGTGGAGAGAACTTGCTTTTTAAAAACTGTTAGCAAAGGTGCTTGGTAATAATTATCAAAACTTCTGGGGAACAGAGACTTGAGCAGAAATAACATGAAATCAAATTGATCTACTCCAAAATGATATATTTTAGTAGCTCCCTAAGCATAACATCAAAAAAGATTGGATTTTGATTATGAGTCATCTTGGACTTTTGGGGGAGAATGAGGTTTGTGGCACCAATGATGTGAAATGAATCAAGGATGTCTGTGGTAACAGCAAAGATCAAAGGCTTCATTTCAGCTACAAACAACTTTGGTGTTACTGTAGATATATTTTATGTGTAACATTTTGTTTTCTGTGTAACATTTTGCTTTCTATATAACATTTAGATCCTGCACTACAATCTGAGCTAGATGAATAGTAAACTAAGCAGCAGCTAAACTTTTTTTTTTTTGATATTTAGTTATTTTGGCCAAAGATAGCATTTCCATGAAAGCCTGCCAAGTTCTCCCCTGAAGTTCCCTGTGGAAAACCTCTAAAGCCCTGCTGAAATACAAGCGGGAGCATGTGTGTCCTTACAAAAGTGCAGAGTAAGATCCCAGTATGTCTAAAGAGCACAGAGCACAAGACATGAATAGGAAACAGCAGAATATGGTTTCCAGAACCAAACACCCCTCCTGCAAAAAGCCTGTGAGTAAAGTCATTGAATGAGAAGGCAAAGAGAAAATCGGGGTTGGCCTGTGCATGGCTCAGTACCCCACAAAAGGGTGGCCACCTGTTACTGTTTGTATTACATAAATTACACCTCCCAGTATATTGTTGGGAGATGGTAATTTATGTAATAGCTCACCTTGGATTTAGCTACAAGGCTTTAGGGAAAAAAAAATAAAGGTTAAGACCATGAATGCAGGAGTTAAAGAGATAAAAGGCAAATAAACACAACTTTAATAATACTACTGAAAAAGCTGCACCAAATCCCCCAAAAAACAAATCCAAGACCCAGCTCCCGACTTGGAACCAATGTGAGTGTTGGGTGGCTGTGACTGTGCCTCAGTGCCCTGGGGGAGCAGCAGCTCTGTGCGGCTCAGCTCTGGCTCACAGCCTTTCCCAGAGGAGCAGGGCTGGAGCTGGCCTGATGGGAGCTGGCACTGCTCTATGGAGGTGTCATGTCACTCGCTGCCTTTCTTTATACTTTTTGTTTCCAAGTTTGTGTTAAATGCTGCTTTGTAATGAGCCACCACACATCCCCAAGTGGCAGACCAAGGCCCTGGGAACCTGACTCTGTGTCTGCATGGAAACAAAGCACTGCCTTTGACAGGCTCTGGGCAGGCCCAGCCCTCACTGGACTGTCTGTCCTTCTGTCCCCAGTTTGTATTTTCTGTCTGGAAAAACAAGAGCGAGCTTCAAGGCATAAGCATGCAGGGAACAGAACAGACTAGTAAGGAAGATAACTGTACACAGCATTTTGTGTGCCTCTGTTCCAAGTTATGAAAACCAAACTTCTACCTTATCTTTAGGAGAAGTGCTCCTTTTCTTTCTTTATATATCACAAATAACTTTTGCCTTCTGTATGAATGTTTGCAGCCTGTCCCCCAAGGCTTTTCTCAGACTGGCTCCCTTTATGAATCTGTCTTCTCATCATTGACCCACTTCAATTCATATTCTCCTTGGCTATGAAGCAGTGTTTCTATTTAATTAGCATTGAATCTCCTGCTGCTGTATGTAGCCTGCAGTCCTAAGACGTCTCAGACAATTCTGTAGTTTGTGACTCCAGCTGCCTTCTCTCATTTTGAAATTATCAGCTATTTCAAACTTAGCTGAATACCAACCTGTCTTGAGATTGCTCATAAAATGAACTAATGAGATAGGCTCAAATGCTAAGCCCTCTTGAGATCGTTTCTCTTGTGTAAAATCAATATTAATGATCACCCCATTTCTTCCCAACCACTCAGCTGCTCCAGGCTTAGTAGTTTTTGAAAGAATTAACCTTGTATTAATTGCAGAACTAGCTATAAATAAACAAATTAACTGATTTATAATATTCCTGCATTCTAGTTAGCAGCTCATCTCTTAACATGAATGACAGATGATTTTAGAGCGATTAACTCATGCAGACCTTTTAGGAAAATGTGATTAGCAGTTCTGATTAATGGCTCTGTGCTGTTTTTGCATCTGAGCATCAAAGAAAAAAGGTTTTGCTCCTGTTGAAGTTAATAGCAAGGTGCTCTGATACCAGAAGAGTGTCACTTCAAGGTTGATTTATTTTTAAAGATAGGGTCTAATTAGTAAAAGTTGTCACTACGAGCCCCCTTGTCTCAGCTCTCTGCAGAAAGGCCCCCTGTGTGTGTGCCCCAAGTCCATGTTCCTCACATGACTTCATCTCCCCCACAGCTCAGAACATCTGGCCCTAACTCAGGTGGCTCTGTTGGGACCTGGCAGAGGCTGTGGGAAGTGACATGCACTTCATGTGTGCCTTGGTGTTCTGGCCCAGGTGAAGATATGCAACTGTCAGGAGCAGGTCTAGCTGGGGAAAGGAGGAGACAAATACCTGTTACACTGAGTGCTCCCCACACCTGGACAAATACTGATATTCACCAACACTGAAAAATCAGCATTCTTTTGGTACCAGTGATTCATACAGGAATCTTTAAACAGAAATAAGCTGTTTGCCATTACAGGTTGGGTTTGCATTGCTAGATCTTTATGTTCTGCATCCCCTACCAGCCAAGGCAAATCTGTTTCTCTTTCTTGATGAATAATTAAAAAGTTGAGGAATGCTCTCTATACTTTTTTCCAGCTTTCTGAGTATTTTGTCTAGAATGGTGGTTGTTCTCGTTTTTTACAACAAAACATACTTAATATATATGTAGTGTAATTTTGGACTCTGTTATTGCTAAGTTAATGCCAAGTCCCCATTGACCTCAGTGCAGGCAGAAATAGAATTCATTATTAATGTTTATCTGGGAAGAAGAGATTATTAAACAGATATGTACCTGTACCCTTGTCATGAAATCCTGACTCACAATCTTATAAATAACTTTTTTAAATAGGATATGACAAAAAAGCAAATGGCTTTGGAAAAAATCAATCTTCAGAAATGTCTACTATATTTTGAGAGTATTCATGGACAACCTGTAAGTATGCCATGGAAAGATAGGTAAATTAAAAATTATCTAACTTCTCTCACCAATATCTTTGGTATATTAAATATATTTAGATGAATTTCACACAATTAACATAATTTTAGTTATTTCAAACTAATTTTCAGGTATAAATGTTATTTCCTGATGCTGATGAATTTGGTTTATATGTTAGAAATTAAAGTAAAATAAAGAGCGGCTCTGTATCTCTCCATAATTGGGAAATGCAAGGTTTGAGGATTTAATTGGAAGATTATATATTCACAGGAGATTTGGCTCTGCTATCATGTATGATTAGAATGCTTATCAGCTGAGAAAGGTTTCATATAGGGCACCATCTGATGTGAACTACAAAATTATCTGACCTGTCAAATGTGTTTGCCTTTATTATACAGCAGGACTTAAAGTATTTCTTAAAATCTCTTCAAGGGACTTCACTGCTGAATGTAGGTGCAAACAAACAAATGCTGCAATTGGTGAGATGATGATTTGAAAATTTATCTACACAGCTGAGGAATTTCTTTTTTATATCAATGTCTGTATTCTTGTGAATGTCTGTTTCTGGCTAGTAGTTGTTGTGGTAAAGGGAACTTGCAACACTGTTTGTCTAAAAAAATGCCAGCTGTTAAAATTATGATCTGATTCTGACCTCATTTTTGTTCATCTTCTTTGGGCTTGGAATGAGAGCTGAGGGATGGAGTGAGTATGCAAGAAGGGTATGAAGAAATTATATTTCCTAAGAAGGAAAACAAAAAAATAAATTATTAGTGCCATGTAGAGGTAAAAGAGACTTGATTCAGAGATAGGAAAGAGAGTAACAGGATGCCTTTGCAGCACAGGTTCAGAGAGGGTGTTCTGAGGGCTGAAGCAGCTCTGTAACAGCAGCCTTGAAACACAGTGCAGCGTGCTGGCGCTGATGTTTGCCCTGCTGATGTCTGGTATGGCTCAGCACCATCTTTATCCAGAACTACCTGACGAGGTCTGACAGAGAGACCACTGAGCAGGTTTAAAGCAAAACAAATTACCTCTTCTGGCTTGTTTGGCATTCCCTGGAGCTCTTATGTGTTATAGTTAAATGGAGCATGATGCCTGGGGAAGAGAAGTGGGATAGGCAAACCCTGACATTCCACAGCGAAGGGTGGCTCTAGAAGTGGTCCCCAAGCACTCCATGAGCCAGATGTGTGCAGAGTCACCAGCCTGTGATTGTCTACTGTCCCCCTTGCTCCTGCTGACCAGGCATTTGTCTGTCTGAGCAGCTCTGGACTATTGCCTGTGCCATCAGCCACTCTGTGTCTCTTCAGACCTGCCATGTGTTCACTCAACAGAGTGGGTGCACCTGGGCCTCTCTGCAGTGCCAAAAATCAGTGAAATTGCACCCAGGGAGTGCTCATAGGTGTGGGAGCTGATGGGCAGAGGCTGATGGTGGACTAGGGAGCAAATGACCCTGTTTGGACATTTTACCACTGAGAAAAATGCTATTTTGGGGGTGTAGGGGTGTGGTGGCATGGTGTGGTTGGTTGGCTGGGGCAGGCAGTGCGGGGGAGATGGTTTGTCTTCTTTTTGGGGTGGTTTCTTTCCTTGTGGAATTTGCTTTTTCCTTTTTTTTCCCCTTAATGCAGTGAGTCAATCAAGTATACAGCTAGTTTCCCTAAGGTATATTTTTGTATTTGTGAACATTTGTGGCTAGATCAGGCACTTAGCACGTGATTTAAAATCATATTCCCTTCCAAATCAATGCTCCAAGTGCTCATGAAAGACTAGAACAAAGTAAATGAACAGATGGTAAATGCTCATTGTGGAAGGCAGCCCTGGTGAGGAATGCAGGCAGCAATCCTGCACAGAGGCAGCTCCATGTGCAGGCTGCAGAGCTGTGTTCTTGTTGCTCTCCATCCCACCAGGCTGAGCAGTGCCTTGTCCCAG